>NC_134269.1:155341470-155654117 GCF_031893055.1 Leptodactylus fuscus
CACTAATTTCAGTGGGAGGCAGTTTTTTGAACCGGATTCTGCGTCAAAATCCGTCCTATTTGACTCCGTGTGAACTAGCCCTTAAAGAGATATGATTTTTAACAATGTTACCGCGTCTAACACCACTATGGGGTCAGTTTAAAGGGGTTAGGGAGATGATTGATTGCCTTTAAGAAATTATAAACTGACTTGTTACAAAGGCAGCATACTATTAAAAGTACCATGCTGAAATATAGCGAGTTATTTAGAGGTTAGTAAAGGCAGACTGCATAGATAAGTGCTGAATGTTATATACTTTTGGCAATGGGATTGGATGAAACGCCCATATTCAATGATTCAGGTAAATTCACGTGTGCGCCAGAGTCTCTGTTGGAGACTACACGGCAGAAAACGTCAAAAATCGACAGAGAAAAGTCCTGCACGAAGATAAATGACAGACCCTATTATAGAGTAATGGCTAAAACAGTGGTCTGTCTCTCCATAGTGTGGGTTCCTCAGTGATACTGAATGATGGAGAGACCAGTGCACTTGTGAACCTAGGCTAAGAGGTGAATCCCAATACTTTTCTCCATATAGTGTACATGCAATAAGCAGACTGTCTCTGTTTCCTGTTTGCGTTATCCAATACCTCTAATGAGATCTGACCAGGTAAGTAAACCTCAATAGTACAATATGGTATTGTCACAGGATAAGCTCACCTGAATACAGCTTATTGTTAAGTTACGAGAAACAGAGACAAAACAGCCTTCTAGGCATGCCAAAATCTGCAAACTAGTAAGACTAGATAAAAGTACAGCTGTTCAAAAATGAATAAACCACCATAATGTTAAAATTTCATATATAATTTAACCATAATATTTTAACTACCATGCGGACATCTAAAAAGCAAGATTATATTTGTCACATACGGGCCACGTACATCTCCAGAATACGCCCTTTCCTTACCAGAGATACACTAAAGACACTTATTGTCTCTCTGATTCATTCTCGCCTTGACTACTGTAACTCCTTACTAATCGGTCTTCCCCTCACTAAACTCTCCCCTCTACAATCTATTCTGAATGCAGCGGCCAGGCTCATCTATCAGTCTAGATGCTACAGCGATGCCTCTGGTCTGCGCCAGTCATTACATTGGCTGCCTATTCATTACAGAATAAAATATAAAGTTATCCCCCTCATCCACAAGGCTCTCCATAATGCCGCACCTCCCTACATTTCCTCCCTCATCTCTGTCTACCGCCCAACCCGTGCTCTCCGCTCACTCAATGACCTAACACTTACATCCTCTATTATCAGAACCTCCCACGCTCGTATACAAGACTTCTCCCGAGTTGCACCACTTCTCTGGAATGCTCTATCCCGGACAATCAGATTAATGCTTGGTTCACACATCAGTATGCCATCCATCCGTTTGAATTCAGTTTGAGACTAAAAACGGACTGATACGCATACTGATTGTATACTGACACCTTTTTATGCTGATCGCAAACGCTGTCTCCCCTTGAGGACAAATAAGGGGATTAAAAGTAGCAACTGTAATCAGCATATCAGCATAATCAGTTTGCTATCAGCATAAAAAAGTATCAGTATACAATCAGTATGTGTATCAGTCCGTTTTTAGTCTCAAACTGAATTCAAAGATTCGGATGGCATACTGATGTGTGAATCAAGCCTAACTCCTAATTTCTACAGCGTCAAGCGCAAACTAAAGACACATCTTTTCAGACAGGCCTATCACAATTTCTAATGTAAACCTTTCCATACCATAATTAGAATCCCCAAAATTTAACCCTTCTCTGTTCCAGCTCCCACATTACCCCACATGATATGATGCCATTTCTGGCTAACTTTACATGTCCAAGCATCATCCACGTATTAAAGGACACGACTAGAGACGCCTCAAAGTTTTATGTTTGTGTAATGACAGTAACCTCTATTACAACATTGTTTGACCTCTGTATAAGCAATGCTGCCCCTGCTACCTCTTGTGTCACCCCCTCTACCTCATAGATTGTAAGCTCCTGCGAGCAGGGCCCTCAGTCCCACTGTGCGAAGTGACTCTTTGTAATGTATCTTTTTGTCTGTATTTAAACCCTGCAAATTGTACAGCGCTGTGGAATATGTTGGCGCTATATAAATATTTTTTAATTATTAATATTATTATTCCTAGCACGTGACGTGGGTATGGTTGTCAGGGGTCAACTCAACTCCGCTCACCCTTCACTCAAGCTCTAAATTCAGCACAAGTCGCACCCCACACAGTCCACACCGCCGACTCAGGTCCAGTAGAAACCTTGCGCACATATATACTTCAAAATGATAAGGGATTCATAGAGCATACACAAAGTAGCCTTAAAGTTAACACTTTAATACCAAGATGGTTCAGCGCTACATACATAGACAAATAACAAGTGACACACAATACAAACAGCTATAAAATAAAAAGGAATAAAACAGAATAATACTTAAAAGTCTTTAGTTCCAGGAGCTTGTGAGTATGGAAACATCCTATTCTCTTAGTTGACTCCATAGATGTGACAAAGAATCTAGGTCTTCCTCTCCGTTCCATGTAGCCCCCCACCTCCTTTTACTCCCCACTGCAGGATCTTGAAAAAGAAGGATATTTTACTGGCTGCTGGAAAGCTCTGTCTGGGGTTGGGCTCAGGGTCATTAGCCCTTCAGATTAAAACTGTCAGGGCGGGTTCACATCTGCGTCCCGGTCTCCACTTTCAGGTTTCCGTCTTCTGCCCGAGAAATTAGACAGGAGACAGAAACCGGCAGTCACTTATCAAACCCATTCATTTGAATGAGTTTACAAAGTGTCCACCCTGTGAGCATTTTGTGGTCTCCGCAGCGAAACTTTTTTTTTTAACCGGTGTAAGCCGATTACTGGTCAGATCATGGAGGGGGTGTACATCTCACCCAGACTACTCAGTTGGGCGAGATGAAAAACTCCAGAAAGAATGGTTCTCAGCAGATAACTCAGTCTGCTGAGTGTTATTTCAAAGTTCTGTTTATTGGGCTGGAATTTTTTTTAGGAATGGCAGGTAGGTTGGCAGTGGGACCTGACATTCCACCCCCCTCCAGTCCACACTTTGTGGTTGTTCTTGCAGCAACTCGGCAGTTTAGAGTCTCCTTGTCAAGGGAGGCTTAGAGGGATACTAGCATTGAAACCTATTTTTTTTGTGAATAAGACGTCAGAATAGCCTTTAGAAAGGCTATTCGTCTTGTGATCTCCGCCGCGCCGTTCCTTAGAAATACCATTTTTTACCGGTATGTAAATTAGTTCTCTGGCAGCAATGGGGGCGGACCCCAGCGCTGAAAATGCGATGGGGGTGTCCCACTATCGCTGCTGCTGCTCGAGAACACGATCCTGCGACGCCTCTATCTTCGGCTGGATCCTCCCCTTCTCTGTTGTCTTCCTCCTGCGTCACCTCCAACGCCGGCGCAGTTGGTTCTGCTAGTGAGACACTAGTAGAGCCGACTACGCATGCCAGCCGGCGGCCATTTTTGGGAGGCTGTTCTTGCTCTTTGCAGGAGTGGCCTCCCAAAAACGGCCGCCATTCGCACTCGGCTCTGCTGGTGTCTCACTGGCAGAGCCAACTGCACAGGCATCGGAGGTGACACAGGGGGGGAAGAAGACAGAGAAGGGGAGGATCCAGCCGAAGATAGAGGTGTCGCAGGATAGTGTTCTCGAGCAGCAGTGGGGACGCCCCCATCGCATTTTCAGAGCTGGGGCCCGCCCCTATCGCTGCCAGAGAACTAATTTACATACTGGTAAAAAAAAAGGTATTTCTAAGGAACGGCACAGCGGAGATCACATCTAAAGGTAAGAGACGAATAGCCTTTCTAAAGGCTATTCCGACATCTTATCCACAAAAAAAAAAAAAAAAAGAGGTTTCACCACAGAGACCACAAAATGCTCCCAGGGGCTCACAGGCAGACACTGTCTGCCAGGTTTCCATCTCCTGTCTGCAGAAGACGGAAACCTGAAAGCGGAGTCCAGGGCGCAGAACCCGCCCTCAGCCTGTAATCAATCAGTTTTTTTTTTTTCCCCTCCTTCATTCTGAGCATGTGCAAAATGGACACAAACTGATTGCTATCATATGTAATCAGTATGTACTTTGTTTCCCATAGACCACAATGTTAAAACAAAATTAATTGGTTGATGTCCAGTTCTACTTTTCTCTCCGCACAAAAAAAAAAAAAAAAAAAAAATTGGCCTGGGCGCATGCGCAGTAGCCGTAGTAGAAGCAGCATGCTACTGTGCATGCGCCCAGGCCATTTTTTTTTTTTTTTTAGCAATGTCAGTTCACGAGCGCCGGAGGAAGACGGGATCCGAGGACATCGCAGGAAGAGGAGGCGTGGATGAAGAAGACGGCGGACCCTGAATGCCCGCCCACCGTGCACGATGGGTAAGTTGATCACATTCTTTTTTTAGAGTATTATTTTAAAACTGGGGGGGGGGGGGGGGGGTAGTTTAATATAACTTTAGCGGTGCCTGAATAGCCTTTTTAAAGGCTATTCACGCATATGTGGGGCTCCATCAGCATGATTTTGCTGATAGAGCCCCTTTAATGAATGAACACGTTATACTCTGCAAGTAAATTTCTGTTTCTTGTAATGAAGCAAGATCTGTCAGAGTTGCTAAATTATCACTTAAGTTAGAAAAAAAACAAAAAACAAAAAAAAAACGTAATGGGAACTAAACCACTAGAGATTACAAAAGAGCAAACATCAAGCTACGGCACTTCATTTGATCACAAATACAAGAACCATCACAACAGCTTCCCGAAAGCCATTTTTGGAGACATTCCCTTTAAGCTCCAATCCCTGAAGAACATCTAGTATACTATTTTTTTTAACCCCTTCCCGCCGATGGCATTTTTTGATTTTCGTTTTTGAATCCCCTCCTTCTAAACCCCATAACTTTTTTATTTCTCCGCTCCCAGAGTCATATGAGGTCTTAATTTTTGCGGGACAATTTTTTCTTCATGATGCCACCATTAATTATTCTGTATAATGTACTGGGAAGCAGGAAAAAAATTCAGAATGGGGTGGATTTGAAGAAAAAATGCATTTCTGCGACTTTCTTACGGGCTTTGGTTTTACGGCATTTACTGTGCAGCCAAAATGACATGTCCCCTGTATTGTGTGTTTCGGTACGGTTCCAGGGATACCAAATTTATATGGTTTTATTTACATTTTGACCCCTAAAAAAAAATTCCAAAACTGTGTTAAAATTTTTTTTTTCTAAAAGTCGCCATATTCTGACGGCCGTAACTTTTTTATACGTAAGTGTACGGGGATGCATCGGGCATCTTTTTTTGCGGGGCCGGGTGTACTTTTTAGTTCTACCATTTTCGGGAAATGTTATTGCTTTGATCACTTTTTATTCAAATTTTTATCAGAATTAAAACAGTGAAAAAACGGCGGTTTGGCACTTTTGACTATTTTTTCTGCTACGGGGTTTACCGAACAGGAAAAATATTTTTATAGATTTGTAGAGCGGGCGATTTCGGACGCGGGGATACCTAACATGTATATGTTTCACAGTTTTTAACTACTTTTATATTTGTTCTAGGGAAAGGGGGGTGATTTGAACTTTTAATACTTTTTATATTTTTTTATATTTTTTTTTACTTTTTTTTTTTTGCATTTATTAGACCCCCTAGGGGTGTTGAACCCCAGGGGGTCTGATCACTAATGCAATGCATTACAATGCTAATGCATTGCAAAAAATCATCAATCAAAAATCGGCTGTATACACCAGCCTGCAAAAGAGAAAATTTGCAGACTGGCTGGGAGCCCTTAACAAGGCTCCCAGCTGTCATGGCAACGGGGGGGGGGGGGGGGGGGGTCGGCTCCAGGAGCCGGCGATCCCTGCCAAAATGGCGGCGCCCATGCGCCGCCGGGAAGATGGCGCCTCCGGCGCCTTTGACAGCAGCGCTGGAGGGGTTAATGCCTCCGATCGGTCAGGGGACCGATCGGAGGCATTAGAGCCGGACACCCGGCGGCTATGACGGCCGCCCGACTCCCGGGCGGTCGCCATAGTTACAGACCCGACACGCGCCGTACTATTACGGCGCATGTCGGGAAGGGGATAAGATCCCAAATAATTAAATTTCAACTTTGCCATAACCTATAATATTTAATAATGGATAGAATAAAATTAAAATTTTTCCATTTTGAAAGATGAATATGTTTACAATTAAAACCCAATAAAACAATGGATTAAATCAAATAAGCTATCGGAGATGTGGACTGGCAAACCCTGCACACAAGATTAAAATAGCCAAAACTAATTCCTGTAACTGAAAATGTGTTATTAAATTGACTTGGAGCGAAAGACCTTCACGGTAGAAAGCACAGTCATGGCCGTTTAATTTCTTGTGAAGTAGGGTCACTCTGCATGAGCATGGATCTAACTGAGCTGACAGCTTCACCGACCAAACTATTCTAAGCCCTAGATACACAAGCCTATGGTGACAAGTGGATGCAATTAATAAAGATTTTTAAAATGACAAATAAAGATGCTTTACTAAAATATAGGGGAAGGTAGTATGTATTTGTATCCTCAGGTACACATCGGTTCAGCTATTGTGTTCATGAGACTATTTATATACTAAAAATAATAATAATTTATATATATATATATATATATATATATATATATATATATATATATATATATTATTAATAATAATAAATAAATAATATTTGTTTGAAACGTCTGAAAAAAAAAAAAAATTGCTATATAAAGTGCAGATACATTTAAGATTTATTTTGGGATCTTGAGATCTACTTTGGAAAATGGAGAGATTAATGGCTAGTTCACACATGATTACGCGTGTGCATAGTCAGTCGCGGCTGCTTTCCGCTCCAGATTAGGCCCAAATGAATGGGCCTAGTCCGGAGGGTGCTGTCGCGAATCCGCCTGAAGAAATAGCATGTTGCCGCTAGCGGAAAAAAGAACGCTAGCGGTCTACATAGACCACCATTGCGAGGGAGCGGATTATGACGTGGATTCTGCACCAAAATCCACCACCTCTTGCCCCGTGTGAACGGGGCCTTATACAAACTAGGGCAAGGGTATAAAAACAATTAAACAATTGCTCCTTTCATTTTCTAATTGTCCTTGGTTGGTTTCTACCAGCACCTCTTCCACTTGCCCAGGTTTTAGCTAATATAAACCCTCTACATAGGAAGTGGTGTCCCTTTAGCTGAATGGTGTATAAACGACACAACAAAAATACATAAAGCAGAACAGAACAGCTGTCATGTTACAGCCATCATCAGAAGACACAAATCTAAAATAGACATTTCAACAACGCATCAAAACATCCATTTCACACCAACTAAATAACAGACTCTCATGCCACATATGTAGTGGGTCAGCTATAAGGAGTGAAAAACATCTGGGCTCTGTGAAGAGGCATAACAAGGTAGGAGAAAACCAGGCACAAGGAAGGCAATGAGTAGCATATAAGCTGCAAGCCCATGCATTTTTTTCAGATTTGTGTGACATGGCAGGTATATTTTAGGTTGAACCCCACATTGCGGAAACGCAGATTTCTTTTGCAGATTTTGCTGTAATTTTTTTGAGCTAAAGACAGAAGTGGATTGAGCAGAATGAAGAAATATAAGAAGTTCCTATATATTTCTCATTCCTTTTGTAGCCATTCTAAGCTTTGGCTGAAAAAAAAAAAATGCAACAAAATCTGCAATAAAAAAAAAAAAAAAGCTGTGTTTCTACAACATGGGCATTCAGCTTTAAAGAGGATATGTCACTAGAAAATTAATGTTTTTAAACACGTTTTTTTGTTATAAAAAATACCAAAATACTTTAAAAATATGTTTATTTCCATGGTATTATCTAGACTATTAAAAATAAATAAATTAAATAAATCCTGCAATTCTGAATCTGGCCACTAAGCCAAATAATATGCGGAGACTTCCTGTTTTCTGTAGATTTCTTTGCAGCAGCCAACACACTGATGATCACAGCCATCATGTATTTGTAGTTAAAACATCTGTTATAATAGGTGATTTTACTTCTCATCTACTACCCTCTCTGTGCAATAATGTTTGCAGAGGTCAAAGAGCATGCCTAGAAAACTCTTTAGTGAATTGTATCTGCTCCAGACCATTGTGTCTATGGCCCAAGGTCCATCTCCAGGAGAAAGGAAGTCAAACTACACACAGTGGCCAAAATTCACGGAAAGGCGTGTCCCAGTGCCGATTGTGTCGGATATGATGCTCAAAGAGTGTGACACGATGTGGCCTACGGCGCTAGTGTTGCCAGGATATCTGATCAGTCTGATGCAGACAGGTGTCTCGTGAACATGGCAGCAGATCGTGAGTTAATTGACTTTGAATGTGGGATGATAATCGGTGCAAGACATACAGGGCATAGCATTTTGGAAATTACCTGGGAATTCGGGTTTCTGAGGTCAACAGTGTCTCGGATGGACCTGCAATATCGCAGAGACAACGTTGGCAGCCGCGTAAACCGGCACACCAGTCGACCACAAGTGTCTGATGAACAGACGTCATGTCACCTCTGCAGAGCCGTACAGGGCTCTTGAGGGTCTAGTATGGTCAAATCGTTGCCGATTTGAATGTCGGATGCCAGGACGCTATTTCCACCAGGACTGTACGCTGAGAACTGCACCGCATAGGCTTCAGTCGACACCTGACCAGTGTCCCTTCGCTGACGCTGCAACACAGAGCTCAAAGAATGGCAGGGGCCTGCAACCATCATCATTGGACCATGGAACAGTGGTGGCATGAGGCACGGTCTGATGAATCACAGTTCCAGTTGTAAAGAGCCGATGGGCATGTGAGTGTGGCATATGCCCCATTAAGCCATAAATCCTGAATGCCAACAAAGACGTGTCCAGGCGGAAGGTGGCTCTGTCATGGTCTGGGCTGTGTTCACCTGGTCGCAATTGGGCCCCATTGTCCGGGTGCAGGAATCAATGACCGGTGCTCGATACATGCAACTTATGGCAGACCTTTCTGGTGATGGAGTTCCCTGATGGGGATGCTGTGTCGTTGATGGCACCGGACTGGCTTAATGAACACATCAGTGACCTCACGACCCTCGATTGGCCTGCCTGCTCACCTGATCTCAAACCCATATAGCATTTATGGGATGCGGTGGATACCATTGTCTGCTCCGTGCACCCAGCACCAACCACACAAGACCAATTGTGAGCTGCAATGCAGACTGCATGGATCAATATCCCTCCAGAACTCGTCCAACACCTCGTGAAGTCCATTCCTTGTCGTCTTGCTGCAGTTACCAGGGCTCGCAGAGCCCTTTGTAGAGGGAATTCTACAGTTCCATATATACTGCTGTTATTCAGTTTTTCATGTCGATGTGGATTTATCCATATGCATATGCAAATCTACTCTCTTTAAAAGGAGGGAGTTGTGCACAGAGGCAGCTACTTCTTCACTTCATCTAAACCTAGATGGGATATCATGTAAGAATGCTATAAAAGGCTAGAATGGTTAAACGTGCCCCTGAAGAGGGGAAAAACCGCTTCCCATCCATCCATGCTCTTTCCACACACTGGGTGTGGGTGGAAAGGTCAGTGTTACAGTAGGTGGAAAAAATGTATATAAAAGCTAAACTGCAGAAAAACAACACACTTTGACAAACTGCTTACTGTTCATATTTGGACAATGACAATATGCAGAAAAACCACAGACCACATTCAGTTACTCATATGCTCGTACACACTAAAATTAGATTTATTTGTGGGACAAATTGATCATTCCATCATCAGATACTAGAACGTTATTTTTCCTGCAACAATTTACTAGGCTTTGAAACTGGATGCCCTGGGATGTCTATAGCAACCACAGGCCGAAATGTGGTAAAGTCAAGGTCATGTCTGATATCGGAGGTCCTACAAACACTAAATCACAGTACCAAAAAGGAATCTAATTTACTGTCTGTATATTCAATATCACATATACATTTCATGATTATAGCATACTGGAGTTGTAGAGGACTTGCGACATCTGGGGTTTCTAAACCTAGACATGTGTTACCTTCATTATCATAGGTGGTTGCCATCATGGAAAAAAAAAAAAAAAGTATATGGGTCCATTATTGGGCTAGTTTAGACAATTTTTGGCTGATTGAATAGTTTACCTAATCATTTCAAGCCAAGCACCCCCTTGTGAAACAAAAAAAAAAAATCCAACAGAATACGCCCAAGGGATGCTGTGGTGTCTTTTGGGAGACTGATCTTGCTCCCCATCTCAAGTCATCAAAAAGCTCCAAGCAAATCCTTAAGCTCATGGAGACACCTGTGTCAGGCCCACACTAAATGCTCTGAGGGTCTTTTAGCCTTCGACCACCTATTAAAATATATTAGATTAGAAGATGTCAGTCTATTCAACACAGCCTACCCATAGCTGTAGAGGAGACTTGTGGCATTAACCAGGACCCAACATCTTATGACACCTGTCTCTACTTGGCAGCCAATGTGCTTCAGTATTTGAAAAAGGTGGGTGGTTTGGGCAGCACTAGTCCCCCAGGATCCTCCGAATGCCAAGAACTCACAACCTGCCACTTCCAAAGCACTGGTTCTCAGCAACAGTATGTACCCTTTGAGACTGCACGGTGTACCCACCTGGGGTCACCAGAAATCTTAGGTGCCATGATGAACTGCTAACCAAAGTATGTTTTGCCCTGCTAAATTAACCCTTCAAGAAGCATAATAGCATGGGCCCTGCTGGGGTACTATGCTTTAACCCTTTCACTGCCAAGGGTCTCTGGAAATTTTGCACCTCCAGCAGCCAGAGCAATTTTCAATTTTGAGATGGATAAATCAAACCTAAATTCCAACATTAAAAAAAGCATCCACCCCCCATATCTATATATTTTCTAAAATTAGCCACCTGCAGTATTGTCTCAATGCCACTTGGTATTGTATACGAACAGGCACCTTCATGCAATTTTTATTTAAAGTGAATGTTTTATGAAAAAATGCAAATATATTAGTTGCTAAAAGCAGAAACCAAACAAAAGATTAAATGCACTAAACCTCCTAAAAATAAGAGTTCAACATGTGCAGAGTTCACTCATATCACTATGGCCTACACCACATGCACGCGTCTTCAGAAAATCACCAGAACTGGAAGGAACGAAAATCTGCTTTGAAGCTGGAAAGGTTAGAAAAGTATCATCCTATAAAATGTAGGGATTACACACCATGAAAAGTAAGTGAACCCCTAAACCCTATATATTTTTTGAAAGTAAACAACATGAAGATTACAAATGTCTTAATGGGTCATCAATAGCCACATCCACCTTCATGCAACTTTGTGATAAACACATAATTTTTTGAAAAAATGTGCTAACACATATACTTGCACCTAAAACTCACGTTCAATCTCAGATTCATATACAAAATACATTTAAAATAATAGCTTAAAGGGATTCTACCATTAAACTACCTTTTTTTCTAATGAACACGTCGGAATAGCCTTAAGAAAGGCTATTCATCTCCTACCTTTAGACGTGGTCTCCGCCGCGCCGTTCCGTAGAAATACCGGTTTTAACCGGTATGCAAATGAGCTCTCCGCAGCAATGAGGGCAGTCCCCAGCACTGAAACACCGATGAGCGCATCACCATTGCTGCCCAGAGCTCTTTCCTGCGCCGCCTTATTCTTCTGCAGCAACTCCGCCTCTTCTAGCTTCTCTTGCTCTTGTAGTTCTATACAGGAGCATAGAGAGGCCACCCCAAAATAGCCGCCGGCCAGCTCCTGTATTGAACTGCAAGAGCTGCTACCCCAAAATGGCCACCGGCCGGCTCCTGTATTGAACTGCAAGAGCGGCTACCCAAAAATGGCTGCTGTCCATTTTTGGGTAGCCGGCGGCCATTTTGGGGTGGCCTCTCTATGCTCCTGTATAGAACTACAAGAGAAAGGAGAAGCCAGAAGAGGCGGAGTTGCTGCAGAAGAAGGAGGCGGCGCAGGAAAGAGCTCTCTGCTGCGGAGAGCTCATTTGCATATCGGTTATAACCAGTATTTCTACGGAACGGCGCGACGGAGACCACGTCTAAAGGTAGGAGACGAATAGCATTTCTTAAGGCTATTCTGACGTGGTAATTAGAAAAAAAAAAAAAAAAGTAGTTTAATGGTAGAATCCCTTTAAGGTGTAGACAGTGTATAATATATATATATATATATATATATATCCATCCCCTACTAATATTATCCTACTAATCCTACTATAATATTATAAATCCTACTAATATTATAAATGTGAAAGTTTGTATGTTTGTATGTTTGTTACTCAATCACGTAAAAAAAGGCTGAATGGATTTCTCTGAAATTTGGCACATAGATAGGAACCCCGACTAAAATATAGGCTACTTTTTAGCCTGGTAAATGACGTCACACACTACGTTTGAGGACCTTTGAGGACGTCGAACACAGAAGATACTCAGACACTCTCACACAAATTCACAGATGTAGCAGAGCTGAGGCGCGCTAGCAGTTTGTGTGTGGCATGTGGTCTTCGGACTGTGCTGGGGGGGGGGGGGGGAACTGTCTCAAATTTCACCAGCAGCCGTGTCTAACACAGACACTGCTAGGACACTCAAAGAAGACAATCCCTGTGGTCAAAATTGCCCGATGTAGCCTAACTGAGGCAGCGCGGTACCACAACTTGTTCTGCTTTCCATACGGATGTGCATACAGCTCGGGCTGCTGTGCATATGCACAGATGTAGCAGAGCTGACCCGTGGACAAAGGCGGATAACCGCCAACCACATTTGGCTAATTATTAGCGCCTCATCACCAACAACAACCCACAGACGAAGTCGCGGGCAGAAGCTAGTATACTATATGTAAACATCGCATACGCAAACATCAACTACAACAAGAGCTCAGACTCCCAAAAACGCTAATACAGAAGACAAGCAGGATTTTGCTGTTATTCACTAATATGTTAAAAATCTATACTGCACCTTGCAAACTGTTACTGTGATACCGAAATAAAAAAATTTCCAGATTACAGTGCTATAGACGCTACTGTGAGGAAAGGCGTTCCTGACAGACTGTAAGAAACGCCCTTCTGACAGTGAAGAGCTATGGTATTGGCACCGATAGCTCTTCACCGGGGGCATGGAACGTGAAAGCCAATAGGGAGCTGAATTCAGTGCACTGTCAGCTTTCTAGCGGTGTATTAAACTGCATGTGCCCCGGATGGTGAAAGGTCCTCTTTGAATGGAAAAAGCAAAAAAGCTTTTCCTACCCACCTTTTGGAAAGTCACTTCCTGTGGACCATTGTTTTTTAGTGTCCTGGTCAAGGACTAAAAATAAACCAGAATATTTTCTCTAAAAGGCATAGAGATCTATCCACAGACAGCCGATTTGAGGTTATTTCCCCTTATGTGCAGGGGTGTAATCTGAATAAAAATCAGTCAAATGGCCAATAAAAATATACTTAAAGCTTACCTTAAACTTGCGAGCTGGCAAATAACATATTTGTCAGGAATTCACTGTCTACAATATAATCCATATTCAGACACATCTATCACCATGTACTCCTACATATTAGAAATAAATGGCATGTATAATCCCAACAGTAAACAGAGGTAGACGTGCTCACGCTTATACATGTATCTGAAGACAGTCCATACTGTAAGGCCTTGTTACTGCAAGGATTCTTCCCGCATGTTACACACTGCTGAGCTGCGGCTAAAGATCATTGATGATCTGAGAGATAAGTTTAGCTCTCTAATCAGTTGTTATCAGATCATCGGATCTTGGGGGATTTGGAGGAATCTGCTTTCACAACAAGAGCTGCACAAAGACCAGAACAATCTCTTCTCCGAAACACTACAGTAAACTGAGCAGAAAAGAACAGCAGAAGCCGTCCTCATTGCTCATAAAAAGCCACTATACAAGTATATAACCTCATTGGTTCTGTAATAACACTCAATAACAGTGAGCAACAGGGGGAAAAAAAAAAAAAAAAAAAAAAAAAAAAAGATTCTTACACAGTAAAGAAAAAATTGTGATAATGTAACAGACCCGTTACAATTATTAAAAGGGCTGTGCACTAATGGTCAATGGTAAAGAATACAAGAAAGAGCAGACCACTCTAAGGGTCCATTCACACGGAGGAAAGTGGCGCTGATTCTGGTATGATAACTCGCGTAAGAATCAGCGCTGAAAATAAGACTCCCATTGACTTCAATGGGTTCCGTTTTCCATGCGGAACCCATTGAAATCAATAGGAGGCTTTTTTTCCAATTGATTTCCACGTGGAAAACGGAACCCATTGAAGTCAATGGGAGTCTGATTCTTACACGAGTTATCGTGCCAGAATCAGCACCTCTTTCCTCCGTGTGAATGGATCCTAAACCAGGCCATACATAAAAGATAACAGTTGCGATACACATGCCCACTTGGCTCGTGTACTGAATGGGATATGGGAAAAAAAGTCGCTGACAGCCTACCCTGGCATTGGTTTCTCTTCCCAAGAACAAAACTGGGCATTTGAAATCCAGCAGATCACAAGAGCAGAGAAAACATCCTGGAAGAGAACTTCAGTTATATCTTAGCACTCTTGAAAGAAGAGTGTATTGTCTTATAAAAGCCAAGATCACAGTCCTACCGGTATTATTTACAGAGATATCACCAGTTTAAAACAGAGTTGAGATTGGGATATCTACATGCAACTGTAGACTCTCCTTATTCCAGCTATGTTTTCAACTGGTGATATCACTGGAAATAATACCGGTAGATCGGTGATCTTAGCTTTCACATGACAAGAAGGTCTTCTTTCCTCACCAAAGGCACTGTTCTAGGTTATAAAATGATGGAGATAACAGTTTCAAGTAGCATCACCCAAGTCTCAGCTTCTCTGCATAGACAAGAGTTTGCGCACCTCCATACTCCTGTGAGCTACTTGTGCCATAGGGTTTCTTCAAGTCCTTAAAAAAAAGGACCTTTCACAATGCCATGGATTTCAGCACAGTTGGAATTTAACTCCCATCGTTCCTGAGAAATCGGTGCAGTTTGATGCCAGATAGGCTACTTACGCTAGGGTTCCCACTAACATCAGCTGTCCACTGTTCTGGTCATTCTGACTATAATGAGGTCTGTCAGGAATCGGTTTTTAAACAAAGTGGAGTAAAAGGAAATAAATAAAAAAAGTGTCTACAGGCCTTTGCAGTATCCACCGATTTCATATGAACACTGCGACACAAATGTAAACCTAGCCTTCGGCACTCTATTGTTAGCTAGGCAATCTCAGGCAGGAGCACACAAGAGTTTGTGATTCAGAGCTCCCATCAGAGGTGGACTGTGTCAGTGCTCAGAATCACACCCCTTGCCTGCTCAAGCCTGACGCTGCACTCCTGAGGCCCAGTTGACATCAGCATATGGGCTTCCATTTGGGGAGTCCGCTTAGGGACCCCCTGAACAGAAACCTACTCTGCAAAAAAAAAAAAAGTTACTTAGGGAACCCATAGACTATTATGGGGTCCATGGGTCATTTAAATTTCTCCTCTTTGTAAGTTTAAAAGTCAATGGGGTGGTCCTATCAGTGTCTGACAGCCTGCCCTATATCACTGTGCTTACAAAAATAATGATCAGTCAGTCACAGAGTACGACCAACTCCTCCAGCTGAGAGAGAGAAAAAAGAAGATTTAAATGAATAAAACTACAGTTAATAATGGAGAAGGTGGGGTGTATAACCACTGAGACAAAATTTTACTGGTCTCATTTAAAAGAGTTGCCAAGATCTGTGACCAATATTTGGGAAGGTCATTAAAGATTGACACCTAGGTCCTCAGCTATTTGAAGAGGCTGCAGTGCAGTCTGATTTTCATCGGTTTCTGCGATGGAGTCTCCATTGGCGCAGATGTCAACCAAGCGTGAACTTATCTGCACCCTGCTTAGAACCATGGTTTCATCTGACATCAGTTGACTCTAGGTTCACGTCTATTCTTGGGTTTCCATTCATTGACTCACCTTGGGGACCCAAATAAATGGAATTGTGATCTGCTTCAAAAGCGGTTACCCACGGAAACCATCGAACCTCTTAGACTATAATGGGGTCAGCCAGGTTTCCACTGGAAAAATGAAGAAAAATTTGCATTTATAGAATGGAATGGGGAACGGAATCCCCAATTGCAGATGTGAACTAACCCTGAATATGGCCTTTTCTTCAGTGATATGATTTTATACAATGTCCTATATCAGTGAAGTATTTTACCCTGGCCATCCACCAAACAGCTGGCAATGCCTACATGCAAAGGGCAGCCACTGGTTCTCCAATCAACCTTTATGGCTAGCTGGGCCAAAACCATGAGTGCACCTCCCACCAAGCAGAGCCCCTCATGTCACTAGTGATATACTGGTTGTGCCCATTGTACCACCAACAATTGCGATTGCAATGTCACCAAGGCTAACAAATTACCAACTATTATCCAATACACAATACAGCACATCCACATCTGATATACCTACATACTGGGCTTGCTTTTCATGCAAAGACATTTTAGTCCAATCTTTTATCCAAACTGTTCTCCTTTCTCTCTGTACTGCCCTTCCTTCACAGCTTTTCCCAGGCCAGGAGAATACTTGACCTTCTCCCCTATACAGTGCCATTTTCCTCGCCTTGTATCCTTGTACACCCATTGGATCTTCCTACTAGGACACTATAGGGGCTCCTTGGTCAGAGTCTCTTCTTGTTGCTTATTAGTTGCTGGCCCTTACAGTGGAACAATAATAATTCTCTATTGCCTCAGAAGAGCAGATGTAGTAGGGACACATTTACTTAGGATTTTTCTTTTTTAAAATAGCATGAATCAGAATTAATAGGGGCAAAGTATTTATCAAGAAAACTTTGCTTTACCTCCAATCAGACTGATCCCTGCAATTAAACTATAGCCCAAGCTGTGCTCCTCCAAAACCGTAATGTTCTTTTCCTATTGAGCGAGCACAGCATGGGCTAAGTAGTAGGGGGGGGGGGGGGGGGGGTTTAGGGAAGCATGGATTTTCAGAGTTAAATGCCAATGGCAGTGCTGATCCCTTCAGTGGGCAAAAGTCATAATAATCTAGTGGAAACTGACTGCCATGTGCTTCATGCACAACACAACTATTTCCATGTTCCTGCTTTTCCCACATCAAGGAACCCAGGAGACCTCTTGCCGAGCAAACATCAACAGTTAACACATTATATGCCACTGAAATGTAGCAACCATGATATTCATCTGTAGAACAAACAAATCAGAAAAAGACAAGGAGTAAAGAAAAGTCAAACAGGGATCAGGGCAAATTCTTCTTTCAACCCGGCCCGAAAATAAAAATTGGTGAATTATAAGCAGCTTCTATGCTAAAGCTGGGTTCACACCTGCGCCCAGTCTTCACTCAGGGTTTCTGTTCCCGAACTCAGACTTATCTCCGCATTTTTCAGGTGGTAAAAACCGCAGAGAAAACCGCAGAGAAATATGCAGCAAAAACGCAATGAAAAATGCTGTAGAAGAAAACGCAAAGTGTCTTTGCTGAGATTCACAACGTGAAGCCTAAGCCTTAAGATCATTATCTAAACTACAACAATCATCACTCCTGACTGGGAAATTCTGCAGCAGGTTTATTAAAAACTGTATATACAAAAGAAAAAGATTTTTTCAGCTCACCCTCACATGGAGTAGATTGGACTCCCAATCATCCAACTGTGCACGGACACCGGTGGACTTGTCCAGCTGAGTCAACCCACAATCGCAGAAAAATCCAGCACAAAGTCGGACGAAGGATAAAATCACCTTTTATTTGAATTCATTAAAAGCCTCCATATAGGAACCGTCTGTTCATTTCATCAGTGCATAGATGTAACTGCTGCTACGCGTTTCGGGACCAGGCAGGTCCCTTCCTGCCTGGTCCCGAAACGTGTAGCAGCAGTTACATCTATGCACTGATGAAATGAACAGACGGTTCCTATATGGAGGCTTTTAATGAATTCAAATCAAAGGTGATTTTATCCTTCGTCCGACTTTGTGCTGGATTTTTCTGCGATTATTAAAAACTGTGCTTTGTGCCATTCCTCATAGAATAGAAATGTATGTATAATTCAATCAACAACTGGGTTCTACCATTTTCCTTACCAAAGGTGTGTAACTTACCTTCAGTTTCAATCTAATAATTTACTGCACTGTGAGAACATGCCACAATCTCAAACACAATTTAAGACCATCTGACAAGTCTTAACCCCTTAAAGACACAGCCCCAAAGTGCGTTAAAGGGGCTCTATCAGCAAAATCCTGCAGATAGAGCCCCACATATGCGTGCATAGCCTTTAAAAAGGCTATTCAGGCACTGTAAAAGTTAAATTAAACTACCCCCTCCCCAGTTTTAAAATAATAACTTAAAGAATGTTCTCTACTTACGGAACGTGCACCCTGGGCGGGCATTCAGGGTGCGCCGTCTTCTTCTTCCCCGCCTCTTCTTCCTCTGACGTCTTCGGGTCCCGTCCTCCTCCGGCGCTTGCTCGCGGACACTGATAAAAAAAAAAAATAGCCCGGGCGCATGCACAGTAGCACGCGGCTTCTACTACGGCTACTGCGCATGCGCCCGGGCTATTTTTTTTTTTTTTTATCAGTGTCCGCGAGGAGGACGGGACCCGCCCAGGGTGCACGTTCCGTAAGTAGAGAACATTCTTTTTTAAGTTAGTATTTTAAAACGGGGGGGGGGGGGGGGGGGGGGTGTAGTTTAACTTTTACAGTGCCTGAATAGCCTTTTTAAAGGCTATGCACGCATATGTGGGGCTCTATCAGCATGATTTTGCTGATAGAGCCCCTTTAAGGACCAGGCCTCTTTTTTCAAATCTGACATGTGTCACTTTAAATGGCAATAACTTTGAGACGCTTTAACTTACACAAGTGATTTTGGGATGGTTTTCTCGTAGCACATTATTCTTCATGTTAGTGGTAAAAACTAATCAATATTTTTGTATTTATTTATCAAAAAAATAGGAAATTTGATGGAAATTTGGAAAAAATTGCAATTTTCTAAATGTGAAATTCTCTGCTTTTAAGGCAGATAGTCATACCACCCAAATACATGAATAAATATGATCTACCATATCTCTGCTTTATATCGGCATCATCTTTTGATTGTCTTTTAATTCATTTTGGACGTTACAAGGCTTACAAGTGTAACAGCGATTTTCCAGTTCTGAAAGGAATTGTAAAGGCCTATATAATAGAAACACCCTGAGTTTTGGGCAAACAGCAGTGCACGAAAGGGAAGGAGCGACACTGGGCTTTTGAACAGCAGATTTTACTAGAATAGCTTTAATGTGCCATGCCTCATTTGCAGAGCCCTTAGTGTACCAAAACAATGGAAACCCCCCAAAAGTGACCCCATTTTATAAAATACACCCCTCGCAGAATTCATCAAGGGGTATAGTGAGCAGTTTGACCCTACGGCTGTTTCACAGATTTTGCGAACATTGGAATGTATAAATAAAAAAATGACTAAAATGTCACTTTATCCCCAAAGTTTTCATTTTCACAAGGGGTTAAAGTAGAAAAAGCCCCCCAGAGTTTGTTAAAAAATTTCTCCTGAACACGGAAATACCCCATATGTGGCCATAATCTGCTGTATGGGAACATGGAGGGGCTTGGAATGGAAGGAGCGCTATTTGGCTTTTGGATGGCAGATTTTGCTGGGAGATTTTTCAGGGGCCATATCGCATTTGCAGAGCCCCTAGAGCAACAATACAGCGGAAACCCCTTAAAAGTGACCCCAATTTGGAAACTACACCCCTCATAGAATTTATCTAGGGGTAGAGTGAGCATTTTGACCTCACAGCTGTTTCACAGATTTTATTAACATTGGGACGTAAAAATGAAAAATTACTTTTTTTTTTTTCCAATAAATCGTCCATTTAGTGCCATATTTTAAATGTTTGCAAGTAGTTAAAGAATTAAAAGCCCCCCACAGTTTGTTACACAATTTCTCCTGAACACGGCAATACCCCATATGTGATCATAATCTGCTGTATGGGTACATGGTGTGGCTCAGAATGGAAAGAGCGCTATTTGGTTTTTGGTGGGCAGATGTTGCTGGAATAGTTTTGAGGTGCCATGTCGCATTTGCTGAGCCCCTAAAGTATCAATACAATAGAAACCCCTCAAAAGTGACCCCATTTTAGAAACTACACCCGTCAAGGAATGTATCAAGGGGTATTATGATTTTGAGACTAAAAATGCTTCCCAAAAATAGAAAATTAAAATTTTTTAAAGAAATATGCCATTTCGGTGCCCAATACATTGCACCCACTTTGTGTTGTCAGAGACCTGCACTCCTAAAACTATTAAGTGGGCCATCCCGAGGGGGAAAAAATTATATACATAAAAAATATGTGGGTATAAACTGCTGCTTGGGCACACAGCAGGGCTCAGAAGGGAAGGAGCACTGCGCTTTTGGGGTAGATTTAGAGGGACTTTCTGGGCGCCATGTTGTTTTGCAGAGCCCTGGAGGTGCCAGTAAACTGGAATTCCCCAAGAAGTGACCCCATTCTGTAGGGGCAATTTTAGGGTCTCTACAAAAGGGTCATGGCATCCAAAAACCAAACCGTCTAAGTCAGTGCTCCAAAAACCAAATAACCCTTCTTCCCTTCTGTGTCCGGCTGTGCCCTAATATCAGTTAATACCCACATATGACATTACGTACGTTATCCTGGGTACACCAGTGTCATACATGTGGCATAAAATGCAGTTTGGGTGCACAGCAGGGCGCAGAAGGGAAGGAGCATGATGCGGCTTTTGGAGCACAGATTCAGATGTTTGGTATCTGAACGCCATGTCATGTTTGTAGAGCCTGTAAGGTACCAGAAAAGTGGATTCCCCAAACGAGTGACCCCATTTTGATAACTGCACCCCTCAAAGAATTGATCAGGGGGTGTAGTGAGTATTGGTATCCCAGACGTGACTGCCCAGCGGATGGTGAAGAGGGAATATATAAATGGTGCGGAGGACATTGCAAACACCAAATTCCCTACTATGCCCCAGTAGCTCCTATGATTGGTGGAGTCACTCTGGGGGTCACTACTGGTGTCTTTTCGCTCACAAGCTGTAAATATGGGGTGTCCCATGATATACGCTCGCAACGCTTATATATTCCCTTCCTGCCGCAGCCAGTTGTGTTCTAATAATTTGGCGATTTTGGGATTTTTTTGTCTTCACATTGGTAGATGCTATATTTTCTTTATTTTTCTGGTGACGCGGCCATATAAGGGCTTGTTGTTTGCGGGATGCGATGTATTTTGTTATGACACCATCTTGGGGTGCCTATAAAACTTATTGAATACATTTTATTACCTCTTTTTGCTGGATTTAAAAAAAAAAAAAAAAAAAAAAAAAAAACAATTCTGGTATTGTGTTTTACCTTTTACATTTTTCGCCATGCAGCGTACAGTATAAGTAACGTGTCCTTTATTCTGCGGGTCGGTACGGTTACGGTGATACCTCATTTACAATATTTTTTTATGCGATACTAAGTCTGCAGAACAAAAACACATTTGGGGACATAAGTCAATGATTTTTGCATCGCCATCTTCTGAGAGGCGTAACATTTCTATTTTTCGGTTGACAGTGTTAGTTGAGGGCTTATTTTTTGCGGGACAATGTGTGCTTTTTATTGGTACTGTTTTGGAGTACATATGACTTTTTTGTACAGATACCGGCATCCCCCCGATCTCACCGCGGGGGGGGTGCCGGAAAGATTGCGGAACCGCTTGTTTGCCGTGATCATGTTTGATCATGGCAATCAAGGGGTTAAAACCTTCGATCGGTGAAAGCACCGACCGAAGGTTATGGAAAAGGGTGAGAGCTGTCAGTAACAGCTCTCACCCGGTTCCGCCCGTACTATTGACGTACTATTACCTCATGGTGCGCCAAGTACCTAGCGCCCATGAGGTAATAGTACGTCAAAGGTCGCTAAGGGGTTAATAGATGGCTCTTTGCTTTAGGGATGACAACATTTAAAGAGGACCTTTCATGTTCTCAGAGATGTGCAGTATTATATACTGCTTGAAAGCTGACAGTGCGCCGAATTTAGCCCACTGTCAGTTTTCCCAGTATGCACCCCATTGCTGGGGATACCGGAGCCATTAGTTTCGGCACAGACATCTCTCCACTGTCAGAAATGGCAGACCTTACAGCTTAGCTCCATTGCTGAGAGAGAAGTACGAGCTCCTCCTGACAGTACAAGGCTATGGAAGGGTACTTACTTTGGGGGGGGGGGGGGGGGGGGGGGGAGGGGGCACATTCCTCACAGCCCAGGGATGACGTTGAGCTGTCAGGCCTGTCTTTGTGACAGTGGAGAGATATCTGTGCCAAAACTAACAGCACCAATATCTCCAGCACTGGGACACATATCGTGAAACTAGTAGTGTGCTCAATTCAGCGCATTGTCAGCTTTCTAGCAGTATATAATACCGTACATCTCAGAGGAAATGAAAGGTCCTCTTTAAATGTTTTCATCACTAAAGCAAAGAGCCATCTACTCAGACTTTTCAGATGCTCTTAAATTGTTTGTGAGGTTGTGGCATTTCAATGGCTTGGTTGGCACCAACAAACTGAAAGCCAAAGTACAAAATAACCAGACTTAGAAGCACATCCAGGTGCATTTACTAAGCAATGCACTGCCAGATAGTCATTAAAGCTGTTAATTATGCAATCTGTTAGCATGGAAAATGACTTTAATGTGAACACTAATGGACGCTGTGCTACATTTTGCATGCACTTCTGGCAATAGCTGCAGCTGTGTACCCACTGGTGAGTAACAAAAAGAAATGAACAACATCTCCTAAATTTAGGAAAATCTTAAAGTCAGCAACGAGAACAGACAAGTATTCACCTAACAAACTTAATATTCAAAATAGTAATTTGCTATAATCAGATGTGTGATTGTGTGTGTGTGTGTGTGTGTGTGTGTGTGTGTGTGTGTGTGTGTGTGTGTGTGTGTCTTACACAGCCATATTTATTGGTCATATCAGTATATGACCAATAAATTTATGTTGGGTTAGCTTACGGGCTAAACGTATGCCAAAAGAATGTCCTTTTTAGCATAATCGTGTAATATTTTTTTTGGATCTGGATAAAAGTCCGAAATTTACGCCTCAGTATTGCACAAAAGTATACACAACATGAATATATTATACATAACATACATGTGAAGGGTTAAGAAGGGCTGAGGGACAGGTGGAATGGATTAGGATCAGACTAAAGTTTGTTTGAATCAGATTATTGCTCTTCTACTATGGAATCATGCCATCGCAATAACCGAAGACAATATGATAACACAGGATTCAAAAGTAGACGAGTGATTCTCCCGTTATGTGCGCCTGGGCAAAAGATATTGGTGCCGTTAATGATGTCTGCCCACTTTCAGAAGGGTGTCCTTGACAGTCTTTAACAAGAGGGAATCCGGCACCAACGTGATGTTTTCTTAAAACTTAGCTTTTAATGTTCCATGATTAAAAACCATACATCAAGAGTGTTCTTTAGATGCAATTTCATTTGTAGAACATTTCAGCAACGTCCTAGCTGACGCGTTTCGAGGATAAATGATCCCAGCCCAGGCTACGACTAAGGGGATCATTTATCCTCGAAACGCGTCAGCTAGGACGTTGCTGAAATGTTCTACATATGAAATTGCATCTAAAGAACACTCTTGATGTATGGTTTTTAATCATGGAACATTAAAAGCTAAGTTTTAAGAAAATATCACGTTGGTGCCGGATTCCCTCTTGTTAACTACTTACCATTATCCAAAACCGATGGAGCTTCTTTTTCCTGAACATCCGTGATTGTTTTTTTATTACTGCACATGTCAAGATATATTCTGATCGTCATCTCATACAATTAAGTGGGCTGTGATTTTCCCCTTTTTTCGTATGTTATGCAAGTCCTTGACAGTATAGCTGGACTGCAAGGATCTACCCCCCTAACAGTACTGTTCATAACCCTGTACTGTCAGAGGGAGCATTCCTTACCATGCAATGATGATTAAGCTGTGAAGAACATCCCATGACTGTACTTGTCCATAGACTAGTACTGGGGCGTTCTTCACAGTTTAGCATCAGCGCTGGGCTGGGTGGTAAGGAACGCCGCTCTGATAGTGCAGGTCTATGGACAGTACTGTCGGGAAGGGGGGGGGGGGGGGTGAGGGGAGTAATTACTTGCAGCCCAGCTAGACTGTCAGGACCGCCCTTCTGACAGTGGGCAGACATCATTAATGGCACAGTTATCTCTTGCCCGGGGGCACATAACGGGAAAGCCAATAAACGCTGAATTCAGTGACCAAGATTTACTGTGAAACTTGTTTAATTACTATTTGTCAAGTGGCCTCTGTGACGAGTTTCCAGCATTTAAGAGTGCTTATATTTTACTATAGAAGACATATCCAAGCACTGACATACATCTAATGTGCTGTCATTCTAAATTGTTTACAGCGTTTGAATCATTGTTTTCAGAGCTGAGTCACATGGATTGGGCACAAGACATTTTTGATACAGAAGCAAGATATCAGCAGCGAGTCTCAAAATAGCAAATGTTCTTTTATATTGCTTTGCCCTATTTTCGGTTCCATATTGAAAGTGAAGCCCTAAGGTACTTTAGCGCATGTACCATTTAAAAACAGATACGCTTTGAAAATGTGTATTTAAAAGCATCAGAGATCTGTTCAAGTAATATCAAAGAAATTGTAACTTGCTCTGAAAACAGCCTTCAATACAAGCCCCTAGTCATAAAGATGCACACTAGAGGTATATAGCAAATGTTAGGCTTTTGATATGCAAGTATCTTTAATGGAAGTTCTTCTGTATCTTTCATCCCAAGAAACAGGAAGTGAATCTGCAATAATAGTTTGTCAAGCACAATGGAGATAAAATAAGTCATGAACAAACACAAAGACAAGTGAGCCATTATAAAAGATGAAGATGCAAATCTGAAGAGAGAAGGCAGACATAGGATGACTGTTCAGAAATGGGAAAATGATAAAGGAGGAAGTACAGCTTTACAAGAGAGCAGTATAATACACATTTGTATATGCATATTAAATGAAAAGTCTATATATACAGTAGGTATGAGTAGACACTGGACTACCATACATATCAGGTGCACGCCAGGTCTCCAGAGACTCCTAGAAGGCTTCTGTCCAGAAAGCTGAGGGCTAGACATAGTAGTTGTTGCCCAGGCTGTCACTCACATTTGAAAAATACCACCAACCACTTTATTTACGATATACACTCACCGGCCACTTTATTAGGTACACCATGCTAGTAACGGGTTGGACCCCCTTTTGCCTTCAGAACTGCCTCAATTCTTCGTGGCATAGATACAAGGTGCTGGAAGCATTCCTCAGAGATTTTGGTCCATATTGACATGATGGCATCACACAGTTGCCGCAGATTTGTCGGCTGCACATCCATGATGCGAATCTCCGGTTCCACCACATCCCAAAGATGCTCTATTGGATTGAGATCTGGTGACTGTGGAGGCCATTGGAGTACAGTGAACTCATTGTCATGTTCAAGAAACCAGTCTGAGATGATTCCAGCTTTATGACATGGCGCATTATCCTGCTGAAAGTAGCCATCAGATGTTGGGTACATTGTGGTCATAAAGGGATGGACATGGTCAGCAACAATACTCAGGTAGGCTTTGGCGTTTCAACGATGCTCAATTGGTACCAAGGGGCCCAAAGAGTGCCAAGAAAATATTCCCCACACCATGACACCACCACCACCAGCCTGAACCGTTGATACAAGGCAGGATGGATCCATGCTTTCATGTTGTTGACGCCAAATTCTGACCCTACCATCCGAATGTCGCAGCAGAAATCGAGACTCATCAGACCAGGCAACGTTTTTCCAATCTTCAATTGTCCAATTTCGATGAGCTTGTGCAAATTGTAGCCTCAGTTTCCTGTTCTTAGCTGAAAGGAGTGGCACCCGGTGTGGTCTTCTGCTGCTGTAGCCCATCTGCCTCAAAGTTCGACGTACTGTGCGTTCAGAGATGCTCTTCTGGCTACCTTGGTTGTAACGGGTGGCTATTTGAGTCACTGTTGCCTTTCTATCAGCTCGAACCAGTCTGGCCATTCTCCTCTGACCTCTGGCATCAACAACGCATTTCCGCCCACAGAACTGCCGCTCACTGGATGTTTTTTCTTTTTCGGACCATTCTCTGTAAACCCTAGAGATGGTTGTGCGTGAAAATCCCAGTAGATCAGCAGTTTCTGAAATACTCAGACCAGCCCTTCTGGCACCAACAACCATGCCACGTTCAAAGGCACTCAAATCACCTTTCTTCCCCATACTGATGCTCGGTTTGAACTGCAGGAAATTGTCTTGACCATGTCTACATGCCTAAATGCACTGAGTTGCCGTACAGTAGAGAAAGCAATTTATATTTTGAGGCACCAAAACTAACTGCACAGGGTTTCTTGCAATATGCAAATAAACATTCAACTACTGCAGAGTCTGGATGGGCTCCTTTTCCAGCAAAACCCACCCTGTGCCGCCTACATGTACTTGATTGACAACCTCTGCTCTCCAGCTTGTGCCCCAAAGATTCTCCCTCTAGCTGTTCATCAAAGGCTGTTGTGAGTGAGTGATTGAGTGAGTGTGTTTAAAGGGGTTACCTAGCCTTTTAATGCACTGAAACTGCAACTACTAAAGTAAATGAGGCCAGCTGCCACCAGGTGCCTGGGGAGGGGGTGGGTACATTATTGATGGATGTTTGGGGTTCAAGAGGTTAGACCTTCCCCATAAAATCATAGCATAGCAGTACGACATCAGTTTATTAGATAGGAATGCTCCTTTAAAATTCTTGTCCAGTGACATTCCTTTCAAGGGCTGGAACATTTAAGGAACAGGGCATACTGTCACAGTAATAGGAGAGATATAAAGGAAAACGGCTATGAAGAATTATTCTCTCAGCAACTTAGCTTGGATGGTAACAGGTTGCCAATGAAGTCCTTCAAACCTTTGACAGTTTGGCAATGTGCATATAAGCAACTTCAACATTGTATTGCGAGGCGTGTATAAGAGTCACAGGGATATAGCCCACCAATGGGGAACATCACTCTTGCTGGCTGCCCACAGACCAAGCCACATCAGTAGCATGTGCACTGAAGCAAGGAGTACTGGCCTTGGCTTCATCTGTGCATGCGCTGAATGACACGGAGGTGGCTTGTGAAAGCGTATGAAGGCAGCAGTATGAAAATCAAACCAAGGGTGGGAGCACCCAGAACAATCTCTCCAGACAGTAATTCCAGACAGCTTAGCAGATCTGATTAACAGTGCAAAAACGAATTGCCATCTATTTCAATAAATATTAATTAACCTCTTCCTGACATCCGTCATAATAGTACGGTGAACCCCAGATCTTTAAAGATGGCAGTTACTCTCCTGCAGCGCAGCCACCATAGCAACCGGGTCTCCGCTGTATTCTACAGTGGAGACCTGGAGCTAATGCACACGATCAGAGTTCATGAGCATTAGTTACAAGTGTCAGAGTATGGCGACTTTTAGAAAAAAAAAAAATAATAATTTTTTTCTTAAGGGGTTACAATGTAAATAAAACCATATAAACTTGGTATCCCCGGAATTGTATTGTAAACATAACATACAGGCGACATGTTATTTTTGACTGCAGAGTGAACGCCGTAAAAACGTAGCCCGCAAGAAAGTCTCTCAAATGCACTTTTTCCTTCAAATTCACCCCAATCTGAATTATTTTTCCAGCTTCCCAATACATTGTATGGAATAAAGGGGGTAGCATCATGAAGAACAATTTGTCCCACAAACAATAAGCCCTCATATGGCTCTGAGAACAGGTAAAATATTTGGAATGGGGTTTGGAATGTGGGGAGATTTTATTAAAAAAAAAAAAAATTACATTACAATAATATATATATATATATATATATATATATATATCGATCAAAAAGTGTCACCAGTGTAAAGGGGTTAAAAGAAAAGGAATGTTTTTTTTCCTTTTTGAAGGACACGAAAACCACAGTATACCATACACAGTATCTGACAATTTCCTATTGTCACAATTCACGTTTATAGGCCCAGCTATTAGAACCCAAAGAAGGAATAGAAATACAGGAAATCAAAAGACAAAGAATTATTCTATAACCTAACAAACAACTAAATAGGTTTTACCATAGCCACATGTAACATTTTCCAGGTCTTCCGCAATTCAATTTAATACTACATTACTGTTATGTGCACCAAATACATTACTGAGCCAAAAATAGTCTTCTCCTTACAGTTCATTTGTTTCCTTTATGAGACATGAACATCTTTTCTTACCATTTATATAGCAATAAAACTTACCCAGTATAAGCTTAATACAACTCACCCAGAATGCTGATAACATCGAGTAGACTAAAACCAGTGGCTTCAGGGTATACCTGATTCATTGCTAAGTGCCATATAAAGATATACAGGGTATGCAAATAGAGAGGACAATATGGCCCCAGACACAGAAGATTTACAGTATGTACTGTAGTGTGAACAATAATTTATGTGACGTCTTACTGTGTAGTCAAACCACTTCAAGAGGGATCTTAAATCTCACATTCTTGTGGACGTCATCATAAAAACCATAAAATGTGACTATTGGCAGGCATATAAATGTAGCATCTTACACCAGCCACATACAATATCATGTTGATCTCAACAATCCAATAAACAGCGTCCCACAATGTATAGACTTCTGTACATCGCTACATCTTACTGCTTTATAAGGACTAGTAGTAATGATAAAAATATGTCATTTTGCTATAATTTTGAAGACAGATTAAAAAATATATATACATTTTTAGCAGCAGAAAAGGAAGAGGTTTCCATATTAGATAAAGAGGAGAAGTACATAGCCCCACATCTATAAAATGTCACCTCATTTAAGACAATGTCTAAAGTCCCTATTCCACAAGCCTATGACTAAGCCAATGTTCCTTAAACAGCTTAATGCAGTCACGGTTTTGACTTAAAGATACAGACGGAAAATACTAACAAGTCTGCACTGTGTAAAAATATCCTTACATGGAATCAGTTCTAAAAAGGATTGTGGTCTAACAAAGGGAACATATTATCCAAAAAAATAACAGCTTGCAATAACAAGAGGTGCCACTGTATACAATACAAGAACATGCCTGCCCCATAAAAAACATATTACGTGAGGGGTCGTATCCCTTTAAAGCAGTGCAATAAGGAATTTGCATTAATAATACATAGAAGTGAAAAATGAACATGTCACTTACTAGTAATAGCAAATGAAATTACATTATTTCTGCAATTCTGGAAGGAAAATCACTGTAATAGCTTATTCAGATGAAAGGACAATATATTCGGTCGTGAAAAAGTACGCATCCAGGGGTAATCTGTTTTCAGAGATCCCTCAGGCCTCATGCACACAACCTAGTGGGGGAAGGGGGTGTTCCAATAATTATAAAGCAGGTGCTATCCTAAAATCAATGAGGGACGTGAGACACTCAGATATCTATGGTGCTAACAGAATACTTTGCATACTAAAGAGCGCCTTGTAGGTTTCTTCTGCTCTATAAACTCATAGAATGTAAGCCCTCGCGGGCAGGGCCCTCTACCCCACTGTGCCAGTCGGTCATTCTTAGTATTATATCTGTTAGGATATTTTGTGTACTGTATGTAAATCCCCAAATATAAAGCACCATGGAATTAATGGTGCTATATAAATAAATAATAATAATATAAACTCCAGAGAAGGACTGTGTGTTTGGTATAATACATAATGCCTTGACATACACCATTTGCACCGTGCAACCTAACAGGGGCACTTCATTGACTGCCTCAATACAAGGTGTCATATTAGTTAGTTAAAGGGAGATCACTTAATTTAACACAAATTGTTTTGGCTAATTGACTTCTGTGTCTTAATAATGTATAGGCTATTTATCTGTTAACTGCAATAAGTACTGAGCATAATGAAAACCTCTGAAGCATGGATCTTAAATTAATGGAGAGTGTTCAAGGAAGAAATCACAAAGAAACATTTAGCTATATCGGCATACCACTTACTATAGTGTGGTGCACACTGTACTCGCCAGTATGGGCTGGTACTGAGCAATATGAAACAGGCGCTAGACAAATACAAGGCTGTACATGGACTAGCTCGTTGCCATTTTTCTTTAAAGAAATCCTTTATAGATAATATGCAAGTTGTGAGGAATAGCTCATGTAGATGCTCGGTAGCAATGCAGGAAACAGGGACACAGAGACTGGGTTGCACTTAAGTTCAGTATTTTTTCACTTCTTGTGCATAAATTGCCTTTACAGGGGGCACAAACAAACAAAACAAAAGCCTTCTCGGCTGAGAACTAACTATAACAAAAGAAACTGTATCCCGAATATACAGGAGCCGGGCTACCAGATTCTCGCTCTGATAACAACCACGTGTGGCACAGTACCTGGTTTGAAGGTTCAGTTCACACAGGAACTCTCAGCTTTGTCAGTGTGGTGCCACAGCCCTTAGCACTACACACAACCGAATATCAGGCTAAGTTCACACATGAAAAAAGCTAGCTGATTTTGTCACTGATTTTTAAGCCTCGCTTTTTTTGGACGCTGTTTTTTGCATTGGACGCTGTTTTTGACGCTTTTTCGGTCGCTGTTTTTTTGAAGCTTTTTTTTTCCCCAGCCCATTTTTTAACTAGCCAGCCCACTGGGCATGGCCAAAACCAACCCCTTTTTGTCTGTAGGCGCCATTTTAGCACACATCTCCAACTGAGCAGAGCTCACTGCTACTTCATAGCAAGCTGCTATCTTTGATATCAAAAAATAAAATTTCCTGGAGAGAAGGGAGCCCAATGAATGCTGCTGTATCCAGATGTGCTGTGATGAGTACTGTCACAAAATGGCTGCAGGAAGCAGCCAACACCCATGGCCACACCTCTGGGATGTCACTTCCAAAAGTGTGATAAAAAACAGCTAGCTGTTTCAGTCGCTGTTTTTGCCAAAACAGCTGCAAAAAAAAAGCGACCAAAAACCGCTAGCTGTTTTTTCAGCGCCCAATAGACTCCAATTCATTTTTTCAGGCGGAAAACGCCTGAAGAAAGGTCATGTCGCTTCTTTTTCTGCTAGCAAAAAAAGCTAGCAATAAAAAAAGCTAGCAATTCACATAGGGCTCCATTTTATGGAGGCTGATTTGGCCGCGAAATCAGCTGTCAAAATCAGCGTCCATGTCCCCGTGTGAACTAGCCCTTAATTACACAGCTGACCTCCCTGGTGTGGGTCTTTACCAAACACCCTTTAGCTGCCTGGCTGGAACATACCTGTCTTCCCACACCCCACCACACGCTTCACTTTCTTGCAAAGTGAAAAGCTGAGTCTCTCTGAAGATCAAAAATATTGTAAGGACTTGAAGAAGAGTCATGGTGCATACAAAATCCAGCCATAGTCTTCAAAGGCAGTCTGTCACCAGAACCCAACATATTATGCTAACTCCGCAGGTCTCCATTACCAGAAATATTGTTTTTATCAACAAGCAATTTAAGTCTTTGGAGCAATGGTCATGCCGTCATTGCTCCAAACAGTTAAATGACAACGCCCTTGTTGCTCCAAAGACCTTATTTGAATATCAACAAAGACCTGGTGATATCCGGGCAACAGAGTTACCAACTCACAAGGGAAAAAAATACTGTTTGAGTCAGGTGACCATAACATATCTATATGCAGGGAGGGGTTGATATGCTGGTATCTGGAGGCATCACATGGAAAAATTGTAGAAGTTGAAAAATTGTGGAATCTGCCATGGAATTAAGCAAGTTCTGAGACAAACTGTGAGCCTGCCATACGGCATTTTTCTGCCTTCATTCAATGGGCATTTAGCTACAAGGAAAAAAAATTTCAGGTTATGAAAGAGAAACTATGAGTTAGGTATGCACTGTAGGGTGGATGGTTATGTACTGTGAAGCCACAATCAGTACTGATTGGACAGTATTAGTTTGGGGAACATATCCTCAGCTGATCATGGCCAGCTGTCAATTTATTCATAAATTTGTAGGAATTTGCGAGACTTGTGAGCTGGCACCTTGTTGTGAAGCAGCAACAAACCTATCAACAACTTCCCATGGATTTCTCTTGGATTGCTTCAGGTGATGCCTGTATTGGTAAAGCATAGGCGTTTCCAGTAATTGTTGTCTTGTGTGGCATGAATTATAGTAATAACACACCATCTGTATCCCAAAAAACTGTTGCCGTGACCTTTCCAGCTGACTGCTGCACACAAGATTTCTTTGGAGCTGGTGATCCCTTCTGCTTCCATTGGATGGGCTCTTGCTCGGGATCTTCGTAGTGGACCTATGTTTGATCACCTGTAAAGCAACTGGAGAATAGAAGTCTCCTGGATTTTCTCTAAATAGATCTAAAATTGCTGGTGTCAAATTATTTGCTCAGACATCAACATTTGTAGAACTCGATGGGAACTGACCTTTGGCATCATCGATTCATCGTGAATGATACTGAAGACTGTGACAACTAAAATGCCTCATTCATAACCTATAACACTGACTTTGACCCGATAATCTTCCAAACACATGGCCTCCACTTTATGGCACATTTCCTCTGAAGATGCTTCGACACGCTATGCTGAGTGAGGGTCATCTTCAGTGGATTCCCTTCTCCATTTAAACAGTAGGGTCCAAAACATTACTCAGTACTAGGAAGATGCATCAACTCCATATACAGCCATCATCCTCTCATGGATTTCTTTAGGCTTCTTTTTTTCCTTTTATAAGGAACATAATCAGAGAATAACGCTCCAAATCCCTCAATTTCTTTGTAGCCCAGCTCTGTACTGCACTTGCCATCCTGTCACTTCCAGTGCTTTCATCAGACTGAACTGCTACTGTGTGTATCATATCTAGACATGTCTCAGCCTACACAGATAAGCTCAGCTTCATAACAGAACACACTGAGGTAAATAACTTATTGAACACCCCTTGTAAAGACCTGATGGTTATTACACTGGACCAATCATCTCTCCAAACATACTTACCAGTAATTTTATTTCATGAAATCATAATTTAGTAGCATAACACTTCATTTGTTCTTGCTTATATTACTCTTCCTACAAGTTTATGAATAAATTGACAACTGGGCGTTATCAGCTGTGTTCCCCAAGCTGATACTGTCCAATCAGTGCTGACATTGTAGAATGCCTATGGACACACCTGTCTGACCAGGGAAAGGTTAACACCCAGTTGTCAGTTTATTCATAGATTTCCAGGAGGAATAACAGAAGAGCACAATGTTAAGAGTGTTCCAAAATTGAAATTTCGTAAAGAATACAAGTATTTACTATAACACCCATTAGGAGTGGTGACTAGTCTTAGGAAAAACGTAAAGAGCTATTCTTATGTTAGATATTTACGGCAGCCCTGGCTATTTTGGGAAATCTTGTATGCGTGACTGATAAGAGCCACATTCAGCCACCTCTGAAATCAATATGGTTGCAACACAAGGATCACTAGACCCCCCCCCCCCCCCATCATTTTCAATACAGGTGCGGGACCCAGATTACTTATTTCATATTGTAAGCTACTATAGGAAGGTGGGAGTTGATTTCTGATCTCCTCAAAAGTAAGTATACCGTACTACTACAAGTTGTCAGCCAACCATCACATCTGTCTGGAGATGATGTCATGTTTCTTTTCCTCTATACAACTATGGCTGGCAACTGTAACCTAACCACGATGAAAACTGTGGTGGTGCCACAATTAGTAACAACCAGGACTGACTTTACCTCCTGTGCTTTAAGGCTGAGGCTGCACGTTGCTGAAACGCAACTTTTTTTTTGACCCAAGGCCTGAATGGCTAGGAAAGGAATGGGAAATATACAGTATATAGGAAGTATTTATACTTCTACCTTCTGCTCAATGCACTCTTGGCTTTGGCTCAAAAAACCGCTGCAAAATCTGCAACAAAAAAATCTGCATCTCCACAATGTGGGCATCAGCCTAAGGAGTTTTCTGGTTCTGGGACCAATTTTGTTATTGAAGACCCCCTGATAACAAAATCCACACAAGGAGCGAAGCCAGAAGCAGATGGCCCCGCCCCAAACACAAAAATACGTTAGACTATTGTATGTAACAAAAAACTTATGAAAATAAATGGACAAAAAAAAAGATATTTTTTTTTACATGAAGCATTATAATTTATGTAAACAGATAACCTCCAGTCACATAGTATATAAAAATAACAGTAAACGAATGATCAAAAATGAACATAAACAATATCAGGCATAAGTCGATGGTATAATACAACCCCACCAGTATTATTACAGTAAGCTATCTACAAATGTAAGGCATTTCAGAGTTTCTCCAAATTTACTTTTTTTCTTTTCTCTTGAACGTGGATCTCCACCACCAGCCAAGTTAAACATGGGTCACGGCAAACAAACGGTCATAAAGTAAGGCCTTATTCACATGTCACGGACGTGTGTACTCAATGGTTTCCACGGACTTGCTACTTTTATATGTTTTAATGTTAGCGAAAAATTAAGCTAAATTCTTAGACTTTGGACTGCATTCAGATGGCGTCTGTGCTCGGCCCAAGATTGTCACAGAACCACAGACTTGCATTTACCTGACTAAAATGTAGACTATAGACAACACACCATGAGAAACTGAGGTGTGAATACTGACCTACTGTGCTAGTTTCCTAAATGAGAAACGGAGGTGTGAATAAGGAGCTACTGAGGTAGTTTCCTGAATGCAGTAAGTGTCATCCTGCAGCCACACAATATAATATGGAGGGAGACATGATGCACTCCATGACACAGGCTCATCGCCTTCTAGGCCTGGAGCACGTCATAGCTGACAGGTTACTGGCGCTTCACCCTCACAAGTCAACTAGTGACGTCATCGTGGCAGCTCTATGACCCGTCCCTGCTCTGCTACTATGACCTTGACCGCTGACGTAATAACAGTAATAACAAGCGGGCACTCACTCTGCGTAGCCGGTGCTCCACGGTAACCTCTTGGTCTCCTTCAGGATCAGGATCGGTCTGGCGATATGGTCGGCCGAACACTCGATCTCGTCCTGCGACAGCCCCAGGAACTCCGGTCTGACATATGGAAACCTCATAGGTAACTCAGAGCCATTGGCATGATCAGAGCCGGAGCTGCCAGCCATGATTCCTCCCATGAAATTGGCCACGGCAGATTTCATCCGAGTGAGCATATTACAGGCGGCACACTGGTGGAGGCAGCATGAAGAAATGAGTGGCAGGCACTGGGCTCAGTTGGGCAGCTCTCCCTTCCCCCTCGCAGTGTGCAGGGAGCTGCATGGATCGGCCTGCCCGCTACTATGCGATGAGGAAATAACCGGAGACTCAGGAGCTCCAGCTCTGCAGGTTCCCAGCACTCCGCGATGTTACGGCTAAAGCTCTGGTCATATGACCTGCTCCCTGTCACGTGATCTACGAGCGGCCCCGGTGCCGGAGGACTGGGCTTACGTGTGTGTGATGTCAGCTCAGCTTCCAGGTGGCACACAGAAACGGCACCTCAGCGCCTGTGTGTTCTGTGCATGGCATCGGCATGGCGTCATGCTGGGAGGCTGTGTCTGGTTTATTTTCTATTTTGTCAATTGAAGCATTTTATGTCACAAATCTGGGGACAGTTGTTACATTTCTGAAAATAAAACCTTAATTATAAAACAAAGCCTTGGTGTTATATCCTCACCAAACCTGGGAGCCATCCAAAATATTGTGCCCACAGCTCAGGTCCATGCCCTATCTGGTCCCTGCCATCTAGAAGTGATGACACCCCATTGGCCATTCATGATGACTACAGCCAATTCCTGGCTTTACTAGTCTCATATGTACATGGTTGAAAAATGGGATGTTGCCAGTTGCGGATGGCAGGAACCACAAAGTGTGGGGCAGAATGGCAGCAATGGAGCTGCGGGACATATAAGAGGTGAGTGTAGCTTATTTTCTGATTTTATAAGGTTTCCTGCTTGTAGCTTACAGCCAACATCACAGCTAAAACATCGTGAAAAAAATGCAGCAAAATTCTTGAAAAAACAGAAGTCTAAGGCCCAGTTCACATCTGCGTTCTGGTCATTTTCCTCTCTCCACTTGAAAAATGGAGAGAAATGTTCAGCAAGCAGCACTTTTGTCTCTGCATTTTTTGTGCGGAAACCACATAGACCCCCATTATAGACTATGGGGTCTGCAGGGTATCCTAAGATAACCGCTTTTTTTTTATGAGGATTAGGTTTCCATTCAGGGGATTCTATGCACAGATGTAAACCGTGCCTAAGCCGATGTGTGGCCTCACGCTGCATTTTTCCCATAGACTTATGTGAAGGGAGGCAAAAGTGCAAAGCATGGTGGAAAAGCGAAAATGCAAGTACATTTGCAGGTTTTATTTCTCACAGCTGTTTCCTGGAAGTCAGGGAAGGCAAAAAAAAAAAGGAAAACATACCTGTCCTCAACGCTCCTGTGTACTACGCCTGTCCAGTCCTGCGGCACCCCAGTGCTTGTTCTGGCGTAAGTCCTCACCGCACATGAACACTGAGGCCAATCAGTGGCCTCAGGAAAGGACCTGGAATGTCACTCACATATGCCATCTGCAGGAGCGTAACTACTGGGGTAGCAGCTGCCACAGGGCCCGAGACATTAGGGACCCAGTGACAGCCGCTACCGCTGTGTTTTTTTTTTTTAACAGGCTGTTATGGCTGGAGTAACACCAGATGGTAACGGGTCCTATTTACTTACCAATCCTGGCAGGCACCGAGATCAGTAAGTGACGCCGCGGGCCCCACAAACACTATTAGGAGGCCCAGGGAACATAAAAAAACACCGTTACTTACCTCTCCGGGCAGGCTTCAGGCGTACTTGTGTAACGTCCCCGACCTGCGTCCTGGGTCATGTTATGTCCCAGATGTCATTGAAGATGGCCGACACCACCGAGGAGTGCAGCAGAGTCAGGGATAGGTAAGTAACAGTGGTTTTTTATGTTGATATCCCCCCTCGGTCTCCGCTTATTATACTCTGGAGTCTGAAAAGAACCCAAAGTATAATAATTGTTCATGGGTGTCCACAGTGGGCCATAATAGTGTGTGTAGGGGCCACTATGGGGCATTATACTGTGTGCAGGGGCCACTATGGGGCATAATAGTGCGCACAGGAATGCGGGGGGAGGAGGGAGTCAGTCAGGAGGCCCCCATGTCAAAAGTTCGCCACAAGGCCCTGCCATTCCTAGTTATGCCACTGGCCATCTGTGACATCTTGGGTCCTTTCCTAAGGACGTTGATTAGCCTCAGCAGTCGAGTGCAGCGAGGAATTCTGCTGGAACAAGTTTTCCTCTGCTAACTTTCTGCTTCCATTATATCTATAGGGAAACCACCAATGTTTCTGTAGGTATACAGTAAGTGACCTGCTGCGAGTTCTAAAAATACCCTGGTTTGTGATATGTGGATGGGATTAGCTAGAATCCCATCCACTTTGCAGGGACTGCAAAACACAGCAGATTTTGCCACATGGGGCCATGGCCTCAAAGAGTTTTTCCCATGAACATAATGATGTTGAAATTTATAGACAGCTAAAAGTTATACAGTTTTGTAAACATAAGTGATATAAAGGGCCAATAAAGAAGCAGTATACACTGATTGGAATGTCCCACCAGTGAAATTGATTCTAGGGAGCCACTCTATGACTACTGGACATACAAGCCGTAAAAAAAAGTCATGACACTTTCCTGCCCCTATCAGATTTATCATCATAAATGATACCAATTCTACACCAGCAAGGAGCTGCTGTGGAATTTTGTTTAGATGTACGGACCCCAGAAGTTACTGCTAATCTATGACAAGGTGTGCTCTCATAAATTATAGAACATTGTTCTTGATAAACCAGCACTAATATAAGCTATTTTACTCAGCAAGGGCGTAGCTAGGGGTTCAGTACAGGGGGGCAAACAATTGGGCCTCCTTCCCGGGTATACTGATATTATCACTTTATAGTGACTGTATAGTGGTAGATATGGGTTCTACGTAAGGCTCTGCAGGTAGTTTCAGTAAATACAGTACTGGGTAAAAAGTTGTGAATTGCAGATGACGTCTCTGACTGTAATCTTTTATAGTTTCCATCTCTTCTATCTGGACCGCTATGGGTATGTTCACACAGCGAAAAGTGAAGAGAAAATTTCTCTTCATTTTCTGCCACCATCATTTTCGCATTGGGCTAGCCGCAACGGGATGCCGATACAGTGCATTAGCATTCCATCCCAACATCCTGCTGCTGATTAGGCCTGGATGAATGGGTCTAATCAGGAGGGTGTTTCGAGCCGTGGACCCTGCGGCTGAGTCAGCTACGGAATCCACGGCAAGATCGAGCAGGACACTTCTTTTTTCCACGTCCTGCTGCGATCTCTGCCTCGCATTGAAAACAATGGGAGGCGGATTCCGGGAGGAATCTGCCCAAGATTTGAAGGTGAAATCTGCCCCCAAATCATCAGCAAATTCCTCCGTGTGAACACACCCTGTGACCACTTCTTTGAGCTGCAACTTGTCCATTTAAAGCAGGGGTAGGGAACCTTTGGCTCTCCAGCTGCTGTGAAACTACAACTCCCAGCATGCTCCATTCACTTCCATGGGAGTTCCCAGAACAGCAGAGCCAGTATGCATGCTGGGAGTTGTAGTTTTGCAACAGCTGGAGAGCCGTACGTTCCCTACCCCTGCTTTAAAGTCTGCAGTTTACTGCTGCAGCAGTGATGTCAAGTTACTCAGTGCAGGTAAAGAAGGAATGTAATTCTTTACTTACATACTCCTGTATTCTTCTGTATATTCCCATGTAAATCAATATTGCCTCAGTTAATAATGCCTACTAATTAATAATTCTCCTGTATACCCCCTTAAAGGGGTTGTCCAGGAAATACAGAACTGGGGAAGAAGGCCTGGGAAGGTGAAACATAAAAATAAAACATACCTGTGCCTAGCGTTCCGGTGTCCCCTATTGCTGTCAGGTCCAAGATTGCCCGGGGGCTTGCACTGGCGAAAGTCCTTTCTGCACGTGACTGATGAGGCTGCTGAAAGGACCCGGGATGTCACCCATATACTTTTCTACGAGCGTTCAGACAATCGATTGGCCTTAGCAGTCACATTCAGCAAGGACGTCTCCCAGAACAAGCCCCTTGGCTGGACCAAGCAGCGGTGAGGATACCAGAGTGCTAGGGACAGGTGTTTTTTTTTAAATGTTTTACCTTCCCCGACCTCTTGCTCAATTACTGTAATTCCTGGACAACCCCGATAAAGTAATAATGCCCATTATATTATTAATGCCCCTGCCTGCCCTAATGAACACTTACGGTTATTGGCCCTTAATATTAATGCCTCCCCCCAAAAAATAATAATAATATTCACCTGCCTTTGATCCCTTTGCACGGACTTCGCACCGCGCCTCTTCTTGCTTTATTTGTAGGCTTCAAGCCACTATAGGCCTGCAGCCTACAAGGTGCCAACACAATGACATGTTAATCATACCTCCCAACCGTCCCGATTTCCGCGGGACAGTCCCGATTTGGGTGACATGTCCCGCGGTCCCGGTTGGAGGGAGGAATGTCCCGATTTCAACTCAGATCTGCGTCCAGAGGACGCAGATCTGAGTTGAACACACATGCGGCTGAAGGAAGGAGCTGACACAGGTCAGCTCCTCGCTTCGCCGCTGCCCGCCTCTCTCCCTGACGCATGTGGCTGAAGCTGCTCGCGTGCTCGCTTCGCCGCTGCGTCTCTCTCTCGCTGACACATGCGGCTGAAGCGAGGAGCTGACCTGTGTCAGCTCCTAGCTTCGCTGCTGCCGCCGGCTCCTGGCTTGTAGACGCGATGTACACGCCAGGAGCCGGCGGCAGCAGCGAAGCGAGGAGCTGACACAGGTCAGCTCCTCGCTTCAGCCGCATGTGTCAGCGAGAGAGAGAGACGCAGCGGCGAAGCGAGCACGCGAGCCGCTTCAGCCGCGTGTGTCAGGGAGAGAGGCGGGCAGCGGCGAAGGGAGGAGCTGACCTGTGTCAGCTCCTTCCTTCAGCCGCATGTGTCAGCGAGAGAGGCGGCGAGGGAGCGGAGGAGAAGGTAAGTTTAATGTGGAGGTGGAACGTGAATCTGGGGGCAGATGAAGGAGAGGACGGCATGACATTGGGGCAGAGATGGGGGACATGAATCTGGGGGCAGAGATGGAGAGGACATGAATCTGAGGGCACAGATGGGGGACATGAATCTGGGGGCAGAGATGGAGAGGACATGAATTTGGGGGCAGAGATGGAGGGACATGAATCTGGGGGCAGAGATGGAGGGACATGAATCTGGGGGCAGAGATGTGGGACATGAATCTGGGGGCAGAGATGTGGGGACATGAATCTGGGGGCAGAGATGGAGAGGACATGAATCTGGGGGCAGAGATGGAGAGGACATGAATCTGGGGGCAGAGATGGAGGGACATGAATCTGGGGGCAGAGATGGGGGACATGAATCTGGGGGCAGAGATGGAGGGACAGGAATCTGGGGGCAGAGATGTGGGACATGAATCTGGGGGCAGAGATGTGGGGACATGAATCTGGGGGCAGAGATGGAGAGGACATGAATCTGGGGGCAGAGATGGAGGGACATGAATCTGGGGGCAGAGATGGGGGACATGAATCTGGGGGCAGAGATGGAGGGACAGGAATCTGGGGGCAGAGATGTGGGGACATGAATCTGGGGGCAGAGATGGAGAGGACATGAATCTGGGGGCAGAGATGGAGGGACATGAATCTTGGGGCAGAGATGGGGGACATGAATCTGGGGGCAGAGATGGAGGGACAGGAATCTGGGGGCAGAGATGTGGGACATGAATCTGGGGGCAGAGATGTGGGGACATGAATCTGGGGGCAGAGATGGAGAGGACATGAATCTGGGGGCAGAGATGGAGGGACATGAATCTGGGGGCAGAGATGGGGGACATGAATCTGGGGGCAGAGATGGAGGGACAGGAATCTGGGGGCAGAGATGTGGGACATGAATCTGGGGGCAGAGATGGAGGGGACATGAATCTGGGGGCAGAGATGGAAGAGGGACATGAAACTGGGGGCAGATGAAGGGTGTATATGAAACTGGGGGAGAGATAGAGGGGGGACATATAATTTACGGGTGACTGTAGGAGGATTATACTGTGTGCGGGCACATGAAAAATTAACGAGTGGGCGGAGTCAACACAAAAGTGGGTGGGGCTAAATGCGCGCCGCACATTTTGTCCCTCTTTCGCTTCTTCAAAAGTTGGGAGGTATGTGTTAATTGTTGCTAGGGAACCTGTAGGCCAGAAGCCAGATCAGGCCTGTGGTCTACAGGTTATTAAATGGCAGGGCCTGTAGACACTAATGCAGGCCCATGCTAGCTACGTCACTGTTACCCAATGGTGTTGCAGACTGTAATGACTGCAGCATCTGAGGGGTTAAAGGACTGTTGTCTCAGCCATTAGAGCAGGTACTATCACTGCTGCATAATGGTACAGAGGTTAGCAAGAATAAATCTACAACTCTGAACTCAGGATCTTGGGTTGCAGGGGGTTGTAGATCTCAGAGGGTCATGGAAGAGTAAGAGCCTGTTCAGACTACTGAAAATGAGGAGAAATTGAGGTAGGCTTCTGCTTCAGATTCCTCTTCATTTTCCAGCCCTCTAGTTCCCTGCATTGAAAAACTGAAGCAGAGCTTCACCCACTAATCAGCCCTTTACTGATTCCTATACAATATAAAGCCCTCTTTACTGCCCCCCCCCCCACACACACACGTTATAATGCAAACATATAATGCCCCAACATGATATAATACCTCCTTTCAATATTACATTTGTATGGGTTTTACAGCCAGGACCCCTGCCGATCATTTGCCATGCTGCCTGCCCACTTACCATACGAAGTGCACAACTGTAGTACCTAAACCCACAACTACAGATTGTAAGGACTTTTTAAAATTACTGTATCCAGGCTGTTCTAGAAAAGCTGATCTGTGGGGGTCCTAAGGATAGGCCAGTAATATTAGAAAAGTGGAAAAACTCTTTAGCAGACTCTCAGACACCCCTTGGATAACACACTTGAGCGCATCACAGTCAGGGGTCTCCTAGAATACTCTTAACTTGGGGTCCCTACACACACACAGCATAGTACTCCCTTTCCTGGCCTCCACACAGTAAAATGCCCTATTCAAACACACTATAATGTGCCATAGCGGCCCTTCCATACAGTGTAATGTCCCAAAGTGTCTCCTCCACACTGTATTATATCCCACAGTGGCCCCTGCACACAGTATTATGTCCCACAGTGGCCCCTGCACACAATATTATGTCCTACAATGGCACCTGCACACAGTATTATGTCCCACAGCGGCCCCTGCACACAGTATTATGTCCCACAGTGGCCCCTGCACACAATATTATGTCCTACAATGGCACCTGCACACAGTATTATGTCCCACAGTGGCCCCTTCACACAATATTATGTCCCACAGTGGCCCCTGCACACAGTGTTATGTCCCACAGTGGCCCCTGCACACAGTATTATGTCCCACAGTGGCCCCTGCACACAGCATTATGTCCCACAGTGGCCCCTGCACACAATATTATGTCCCAAAATGGCACCTGCACACAGTATTATGTCCCACAGTGGCCCCTGCACACAGTATTATGTCCCACAGTGGCCCCTGCACACAGTATTATGTCCCACAGTGGCCCCTGCACACAGTGTTATGTCCCAAAGTGGTCCCTGCACACAGTATTATGTCCCACAGTGGCCCCTGCACACAATATTATGTCCCACAATGGCACCTGCACACAGTATTATGTCCCACAGTGGCCCCTACACACAGTATTATGTCCCACAGTGGCCCCTGCACATAGTATTATGTTCCACAGTGGCCCCTGCACACAGTATTATGTCCCACAGTGGCCCCTGCACACAGTATTATGTCCCACAGTGGCCCCTGCACACAATATTATGTCCCACAATGGCACCCGCACACAGTGTTATGTCCCATAGTGGCACCTACACAAAATATTATGTTCCACAGTGACCCTCCACACAGTACTATGCCCCATAGCGGCCCCTCCCAGGCCCGCACCTCTAATGAGGCGAGGTGAGGCAGCCGCCACAGTAGGCACTTTTGGAGGGGGCGGCAGCTGCAGGACTGTTGTTATTATTATTATTATTATTTTATTTTTTTTTACTTTTTTTTTCTACAGTACAGAGCCATTCTGAAAACAAAACGAGTGGCCCTATCCTGAGCTGGTTTATACCTCTGCACCTGAAACGCAGACGTCTTTTGCCTGATGAAGAGGAGACGGAGGCAGTAGGAGCAGCAGCGGCAAGGTAGGTAAGTCACATACTTTTTTTTTTTTTTTTTTAATAGGCCGCTACCTGCTGGACCTGCAGGTAGCAGCCTATTTATCTACCATCCCAGAGCCCCAGGAGAGGTGAGGGAACATAATAATCAGTGTTACTCACCTCGCCTGGATCTAGTGTTAATTCTAGTAGGCTTCGGGCCTGTATGGTAATGTCCCAGACCACAAGACTGGAGAGGTGAGTGAGGGCCCCTTCACACTACTGATACGCTGCCTGATTCTGAACGTTAAAACACGGTCAGAATCAGCGCGTATAAAGCAGATCCCATTCATTTCAATGGGGACCCGGCATACGAGCGCTCCCCATTGAAATGAATGGGCTGCTTTTTACTCTACGAGCGCTCCTATTGAAGTGAATGGGAAGCGCTCACGTGTATGGCTCGGACTGAGCCGAGCGCCGGGCCCCTTCACACGGCTAGCCGTAAACGTGAGCGCTTCCCATTTCAATGGGAGTGCTCGTAGAGTAAAAAGCAGCCCATTCATTTCAATGGGGAGTGCTCGTATGCTGGCTCCCATTGAAATGAATGGGATCTGCTTTATACGCGCTGATTCTGACCTTGTTTTAACGTTCAGAATCAGGCAGCGTATCAGTAGTGTGAATTGGCCCTAACACTGTTTATTATGTTCCCTAACCTTCCATGGGTCTCTGATTATTATACTCCGGGGTCTGAAAAGATCCAAGAGTATAATCATAGTTCATGGGTGGGCCACTGTGGTGCATAATAGTTGGGTGGGCAACTGTGGGGAATAATAGAGGTTGCAGGGTCCACTGTGGCCCCTGAAACCTCTATTATGCTCCACAGCGGCCTCCTGCTACCTCTATTATGCCCCACAGTCTATTGTGCCATTATGGAGCATAATAGAGGTTGCAGGGGCCGATGTGGGACATAATATATATATATATATATATATATATATATATATATATATATATATGGGGGTCAGGTGCATGGAGAAGTGAGGAGTCAAAGATGTCTTTGCTGCAAACTTTACAGTCAAGTCACAGCTGCAAGAAGTGGTCATGGCGGTCGAAAAAGAAGAGACAGGAAATATGGGAAGACGTCTCCTGTAAGTAACAAAACATTACTGCACTGCATTCACTGTAATGTCCACCCCCACCCCCCCCAGGTTAGACTTTTGATCATCCTCCTCAGGCAGCAGAGAGGCTAGGTTTATGGCCTCTCCATACAGTATAATGCCCCATATCGGTCTCTAGACACAGTGTTCCCTAGTGGCTCCTCCACACAATATAATGTTCCATAGTCAGGGGCGCACCTCTAATAAGGCGAAGTGAGGCGGCAACCTCAGGCAGCACTATCAGGAGGCATGCTGGTCTGCATGCATCTTTACAGGTATATCGCTCTGCAGGTAACTTTACCTGATGGGACACACACAGCCTAGACTTCCCTCCTACTCCTAGGCTGCCCTGGGCCATTAGTATATGCTTTACTGTTAACTAGATCAGCGTCTGCAAGACCCCGATCTAGTTAAATCTAAATCTGTGATTCTGTCTTGTAAACCACAAGCCACGTCAGGCCTGCGGTTTGCGAGACACCGTGAAGAAATCACAAGATGTCTGCTTCTCGACGTAGGAGGCGCGATGCTATGATGTCATCACGCCTCCGACACTGAGACTCAGTCGTCTTGTGTGCGGTTATCGTGGGTGAAGAAGATGAGACAGCAGCTGCATCAAGGGATCTCAGGTAGGTGACCATAACTTTTATAAATATACAGTATATATTATAAACAATTGGCAAAAGACAGTAGAGGAGATTTCTTTAACAAAAAAGTATATTGTTGCCCATAACAACCAACCAGAGTGCATATTTTATTTCTCATAGTACTGATGGTTGATGAAATGGAAGCTGCACTGTGGTTGTTACAGTAACAAAGACAGTTTTTTTCTGCTAAATTTTAAAAATCTTCTGATATTTATTTTCATTAAAAAACTATATTAATAATAATGTTCTTTCTCTTCGGGGTCATGTTTTTATATATAGAGGTAATGTTCACAATACATCTGTTTTGCAATCATAGATTAATCTGAGAACATAAATGAAATCTTATCTTTGTAGCCTAATAAATGGATAGGAAACAGAAATGGACATGAATTTCAATGTGAACAGCGCCTGTCAAGTTCCATTAAACTATGGTCTTCTGGTAAGTATGTCCGTAAGGTCCTCAATAAAGAAGTAAGGAATCAGAGGGTTATTGCATTTGAAAATAATACTTTCAAATATGAAAGCTGATTTATTTGAGAAGAGTCTGAGAAATAAGCTGAGACTTGGATAAAATGAAAACTAATCTACAAATCAGGGTCAAATGTCAAATGAATGGACAAAATCATCATAATATAGATTTCCTGAAATAAAAACTACAATTACATTAATCTTCTTTTTCATTCAGAAGTCTAAATGAGAAATTCTTACCCCACTAACCCCATGTATTATGTAAAGTGCAGAATATATGGATTGATTATTTCAAGTCTAAGGTTGTGTCTTTAGAAACAAGCTCTGATGAAGCACAGCTAACAAGTATCACTCTCAGTATGGTCCAGATTTGCTAATACTTAGACAATGTGAACTTAGAAAGGGAGTGTTAAAATTCGCCAGATTTGTTACAGTGGCTGATGCTGGATGATAAATCTTTAGACTGTATAGTCTAGGTTTACACCACCTTTTAGTTGGCTTGCTTTGAGCCAGAATTTTACAACTCAATCTTTGTACATTTTTGTCACTTTGTGGCGCATTTAAAGGGATTCTACCATTTAAAACTTTTTTTTTTTTCTAGTTGACACGTCGGAATAGCCTTAAGAAAGGCTATTTTTCTCCTACCTTTAGATGTCTTCTTTGCCCCGCCGTTCAGTTAAAAATACGTTTTTCGTCGGTATGCAAATGAGTTCTCTCAACGCACTGGGGGCGGGCCCCAACACTCAAACAGCACTGGGGGCGTCCAAAATGCTGCGAGAGAATTCTCTCCAGTGCTGCCTCCATTTTCGTCAGCAATGGCCTCTTCTTCTTCTTCCGGCGCTGGGGTCACACGTATGCTTGTGCAGTTGGCTCTGCCATCAGGCTGTAGGCAGAGCTGAGTGTACTTGCCGGCGCTCATTTTTTTGTGGCTGCTTACGCGAGCATGCGCAGTACGCTCTGTACTCCATAGAACTACAGGAGCGTACTGCGTATGCTCGCATAAGCGGATTAGATACGTGCCACCGCACACAATACCACACGCCAGAGGATTAGATATGCGCTACTGCATACAATATCACACACTGGAGGATCGGATACACGCCACTGCAGAAAATACCAAACGCTAAAGGATTAGCTATGTGCCACTGCACACAATACCACACGCCGGAGGATGGGATATGCGCCCCTGCACACAGTTACACACGCCGCAGGATTACATATGCGCATCTACACACAGTTACACACGCCGTAGGATTAGATACACATGTCTGCACACAGTTCCACATGCCAGAGAATTAAATATGTGCATCTACACACAGTTACACATGCCAGAGGATTAGATACACGCATCAGCACACAGTACCACACGCCGGAGGATTAGATACTGTCATGACCTGGTTGGTGGTTTGTGTATGTTGGGGATTTGATCCGGGCTCCTATGTTCTGCTGGTGGTTGCTTTGCCACTGGACCATCTGGTTTGGTATTGTTGTCAGTCCTCTTAGCATACTTGAGGTTCCAGGAATCGAACCTCAGGTGTTTAATATTGCCATCATCCTATAGGAGGATTCTGGGGCCTTTTTAAGGAAGAGGGCTGGCCCCACATGTTGCCGGTTTTCGTGGTTTACACCTTAGGATTCTTGGCTCTAGGAGGAGGATTGTTTTTGGTGAAAGTTCCAACTGATTAGGAAGTGGTGTGAGAGTTTCCTGTTGTGTGAATCTGGTTTGTTCTCTCACACGTCATCTCCACCCTATCCTTCTGCTCTGTTTGCCTGGCACTTTCTTGTGGTTTGAGAGGTTTTGGGTTCCAGTGTTTTCCCCAGTCCTGTGTTTACCCTTTCCTCACCTCTCCACTGTCCCTCTCCTCCTTTTCTTGTTTTGTTTTGTGTTGTGCTGCGTGTCTGTTGTCCCGCACCTCCCAGCCCGTTTGTCTGTCTGCAGCTGCACCTGGATTTCTGTAGGGGTCACCACTTTAGAAACCCCAGTCCCTAGCTCTCCTATAGCTCTTGCCCTATCTGTCTGCTAGGTCTTTGTGCTAGAGAGCCAGGAGTTGTCGGGGCCAAGACTAGCTTGGGGACAGCTGACCGCCACCCGTAGGCAGGGCCTAGCTAGCCTCCGTAGTGCCAGGGATAGTCTCCCTCCCCTGTTTCCTTAGTGGTGCAACCTGCAATCCGGAATTTGGGTCTGGACTCAGACACGAATGTAACAGATACATGCGTCTGCACACAGTTACATATGCTGCAGGATTAGATACCCCCGTCTGCACACAGTTCCACATGCCAGAGGATTAAATAAGCGTCTCTGCATACAGCACCACACGCCGAGGATTATATACACGTCTCTACACAGAGTATCAAACATTAGAGTTTTACTCCAGGTTTCCATAACATTTTTCTTCATTGTTTTATGTCAAGGGCAGGGCGCTGTGGATGACACTGTTACATAAGGTCACATACACACAGCTTTACTACAGGTATCCATAACAACCGATCACAGGTTTTTCACTGATATCCAAACTGAGATACACATGATCACATGACGCTTATGGACACAAACACAAACAACATACAAAATACACCAGTGCAAAACTGGACAATTCTTATGGAGCTACTACACAAACAAAAAATGAAATATACCTGTGCAAAGCTGGGTCCTCCTGCTAGTGTCTTATAATTGTACGCACTATGAAATATATTTCTTAAGCCTATGTATACTAATGATACCAATGTAGAAGAAAAGATCAATGTACCTGGCTATATGAGAGCAGGTCTGAACTCGGATGATGTCAGCCCAAACACACGTTGTAGTGCAACCTTCTTCCTGTAGTTTAGTTTAATTTCCCTGTCGTATAGTCGCTGACATTTCTTTGGTTCTCTACTGTCTTGTTTACATACTGTTGAATCAAGGACAAGACTTTGGCAGTCAATTACTGGCTGACGCACCAAGATCCTGTAAGTGAAAGAGCAGCATGGGATTTGAAAGGTAAATTGCTTTCAGTTCTCTACACATGAAGTTTAGCGCTCATTCACTTTTCTGCAACCCATTCAAAGCCAACATGCTCAACTATCCAGTGTGTGCTAGACATACAGCACACACAACAGTTCCAGCCAATCTTTTCACAGTGTACTGGTATTACTATTATCTATTATCTATTATATTACCTGGTTGAAGATTATGAGACAATGCAGCTATGTACACAATCCTAACACATATGATGTTATAGATGCAATATTAATAGTAATGTAATAGTAGTACCATGTATGTGTAGGATAGACAGGATAGTTGTGGCTGCAGAAAGAGGGAACATAGTGTAGCTGGTACTAAATGGGAGAGAAGAAGGATTGATATATTAGAGACAATACTGTACACTCTGGGGTGGGAGAAGTGACATAGAATAGAACAGTAGTTCTTGTGACTATAAAAGCAAAGCCCCACCCTAACTTTCTGCAATCTGTCTCAGTGTCTTTGCTGCTAGAGATGGACTTCACATGATAACAGGCAGAGAATATTTCTAGTCAGCACTTTAGAGCAGAAGTGTATCTATTGTGGAGGCGAGGAAGGGGGCCTCAGGCCCCCTGATTCTGTGGAGCCCACCATTGGGCCACCCTTGCCAACTGCTTCCTGTTATGGTTCTTTGCATATTTCATTTTAACATCTTCGAGTATGACCTTGGCTTCTTGATTACTCTCTTATACGATTTCACACCAGCATTCCGCTTTCTGTCATTCAGGTCCTCATGAGGCCCCAGAAGACTGAGAACTGGTCCACAAAAAAAAAAGAAGTTACTCGCGGACACTCGTGGCCCTCATTGACTATAATAAGGTCTGTCAGGTTTCCGGCAGTTTTATACTGACTAGAGATGAGCGAACAGTGTTCTATCGAACACATGTTCGATCGGATATCAGGGTGTTCGCCATGTTCGAATCGAATCGAACACCACGTGGTAAAGTGCGCCAAAATTCGATTCCCCTCCCACCTTCCCTGGCGCCTTTTTTGCACCAATAACAGCACAGGGGAGGTGGGACAGGAACTACGACACCGGGGGCATTGAAAAAAATTGGAAAAAGTCATTGGCTGCCGAAATCAGGTGACCTCCATTTTAGACGAATAGTGGATTTCAAATCCGGGTCATATGAGAATGTGAACTTTGTGACTATGAGACAGGGATAGCTGTACAGGCAGGGATAGCTAGGGATAACCTTTATTTAGGGGGGAATGTTATTAAAAATAACTTTTTGGGGCTCTATTGGGTGTGTAATTGTGATTTTTGTGAGATAAACTTTTTCCCATAGGGATGCATTGGCCAGCGCTGATTGGCCGAATTCCGTACTCTGGCCAATCAGTGCTGGCCAATGCATTCTATTAGCTTGATGAAGCAGAGTGTGCACAAGGGTTCAAGCGCACCCTCGGCTCTGATGTAGCAGAGCCGAGGCTGCACAAGGGTTCAAGCGCACCCTCGGCTCTGATGTAGGAGAGCCGAGGGTGCACTTGAACCCTTGTGCACCCTCAGCTCTGCTACATCAGAGCCGAGGGTGCGCTTGAACCCTTGTGCACACTCTGCTTCATCAAGCTAATAGAATGCATTGGCCAGCGCTGATTGGCCAATGTATTCTATTAGCCTGATGAAGTAGAGCTGAATGTGTGTGCTAAGCACACACATTCAGCTCTACTTCATCGGGCTAATAGAATGCATTGGCCAGCGCTGATTGGCCAGAGTACGGAACTCGACCAATCAGCGCTGGCTCTGCTGGAGGAGGCGGAGTCTAAGATCGCTCCACACCAGTCTCCATTCAGGTCCGACCTTAGACTCCGCCTCCTCCGGCAGAGCCAGCGCTGATTGGCCGAAGGCTGGCCAATGCATTCCTATGCGAATGCAGAGACTTAGCAGTGCTGAGTCAGTTTTGCTCAACTACACATCTGATGCACACTCGGCACTGCTACATCAGATGTAGCAATCTGATGTAGCAGAGCCGAGGGTGCACTAGAACCCCTGTGCAAACTCAGTTCACGCTAATAGAATGCATTGGCCAGCGCTGATTGGCCAATGCATTCTATTAGCCCGATGAAGTAGAGCTGAATGTGTGTGCTAAGCACACACATTCAGCACTGCTTCATCACGCCAATACAATGCATTAGCCAGTGCTGATTGGCCAGAGTACGGAATTCGGCCAATCAGCGCTGGCTCTGCTGGAGGAGGCGGAGTCTAAGGTCGGACCTGAATGGAGACTGGTGTGGAGCGATCTTAGACTCCGCCTCCTCCAGCAGAGCCAGCGCTGATTGGTCGAGTTCCGTACTCTGGCCAATCAGCGCTGGCCAATGCATTCTATTAGCCCGATGAAGTAGAGCTGAATGTGTGTGCTTAGCACACACATTCAGCTCTACTTCATCAGGCTAATAGAATACATTGGCCAATCAGCGCTGGCCAATGCATTCTATTAGCTTGATGAAGCAGAGTGTGCACAAGGGTTCAAGCGCACCCTCGGCTCTGATGTAGCAGAGCTGAGGGTGCACAAGGGTTCAAGTGCACCCTCGGCTCTCCTACATCAGAGCCGAGGGTGCGCTTGAACCCTTGTGCAGCCTCAGCTCTGCTACATCAGAGCCGAGGGTGCGCTTGAACCCTTGTGCACACTCTGCTTCATCAAGCTAATAGAATGCATTGGCCAGCACTGATTGGCCAGAGTACGGAATTCGGCCAATCAGCGCTGGCCAATGCATTCTATTAGCCCGATGAAGTAGAGCTGAATGTGTGTGCTAAGCACACACATTCAGCACTGCTTCATCACGCCAATACAATGCATTAGCCAGTGCTGATTGGCCAGAGTACGGAATTCGGCCAATCAGCGCTGGCTCTGCTGGAGGAGGCGGAGTCTAAGATCGCTCCACACCAGTCTCCATTCAGGTCCGACCTTAGACTCCGCCTCCTCCAGCAGAGCCAGCGCTGATTGGCCGAATTCCGTACTCTGGCCAATCAGCACTGGCTAATGCATTGTATTGGCGTGATGAAGCAGTGCTGAATGTGTGTCCTTAGCACACACATTCAGCTCTACTTCATCGGGCTAATAGAATGCATTGGCCAGCGCTGATTGGCCGAATTCCGTACTCTGGCCAATCAGCACTGGCTAATGCATTGTATTGGCGTGATGAAGCAGTGCTGAATGTGTGTGCTTAGCACACACATTCAGCTCTACTTCATCGGGCTAATAGAATGCATTGGCCAATCAGCGCTGGCCAATGCATTCTATTAGCGTGAACTGAGTTTGCACAGGGGTTCTAGTGCACCCTCGGCTCTGCTACATCAGATTGCTACATCTGATGTAGCAGTGCCGAGTGTGCATCAGATGTGTAGTTGAGCAAAACTGACTCAGCACTGCTAAGTCTCTGCATTCACATAGGAATGCATTGGCCAGCCTTCGGCCAATCAGCGCTGGCTCTGCCGGAGGAGGCGGAGTCTAAGGTCGGACCTGAATGGAGACTGGTGTGGAGCTATCTTAGACTCCGCCTCCTCCAGCAGAGCCAGCGCTGATTGGCCGAATTCCGTACTCTGGCCAATCAGCACTGGCTAATGCATTGTATTGGCGTGATGAAGCAGTGCTGAATGTGTGTGCTTAGCACACACATTCAGCTCTACTTCATCGGGCTAATAGAATGCATTGGCCAGCGCTGATTGGCCAGAGTACGGAATTCGGCCAATCAGCGCTGGCTCTGCTGGAGGAGGCGGAGTCTAAGATCGCTCCACACCAGTCTCCATTCAGGTCCGACCTTAGACTCCGCCTCCTCCAGCAGAGCCAGCGCTGATTGGCCGAATTCCGTACTCTGGCCAATCAGCACTGGCTAATGCATTGTATTGGCGTGATGAAGCAGTGCTGAATGTGTGTGCTTAGCACACACATTCAGCTCTACTTCATCGGGCTAATAGAATGCATTGGCCAGCGCTGATTGGCCGAATTCCGTACTCTGGCCAATCAGCACTGGCTAATGCATTGTATTGGCGTGATGAAGCAGTGCTGAATGAGTGTGCTTAGCACACACATTCAGCTCTACTTCATCGGGCTAATAGAATGCATTGGCCAATCAGCGCTGGCCAATGCATTCTATTAGCGTGAACTGAGTTTGCACAGGGGTTCTAGTGCACCCTCGGCTCTGCTACATCAGATTGCTACATCTGATGTAGCAGTGCCGAGTGTGCATCAGATGTGTAGTTGAGCAAAACTGACTCAGCACTGCTAAGTCTGCATTCGCATAGGAATGCATTGGCCAGCCTTCGGCCAATCAGCGCTGGCTCTGCCGGAGGAGGCGGAGTCTAAGGTCGGACCTGAATGGAGACTGGTGTGGAGCTATCTTAGACTCCGCCTCCTCCAGCAGAGCCAGCGCTGATTGGTCGAGTTCCGTACTCTGGCCAATCAGCACTGGCCAATGCATTTCTATGGGGAAAAGTTAGCTTGCGAAAATCGCAAACTGACAGGGATTTCCATGAAATAAAGTGACTTTTATGCCCCCAGACATGCTTCCCCTGCTGTCCCAGTGTCATTCCAGGGTGTTGGTATCATTTCCTGGGGTGTCATAGTGGACTTGGTGACCCTCCAGACACGAATTTGGGTTTCCCCCTTAACGAGTTTATGTTCCCCATAGACTATAATGGGGTTCGAAACCCATTCGAACACTCGAACAGTGAGCGGCTGTTCGAATCGAATTTCGAACCTCGAACATTTTAGTGTTCGCTCATCTCTAATACTGACTATATTAGGCAGAAACTGTGATCACAGATGTGAACCTATCCATAGGTAACTGACTTTGTTTGCTAGTGTACCTGTTGTCCTATACTTGTCCTGGCTTTGTGACTTGGATCCTGACTGGCCAAATCCACTCTGCCTCATGGCGGGCACTGGTGAAAACATTGGGGGTGTCTTAGACTCTGCATTCCAAGATCGTGTAAGATAATGCAGTTTACTTGAGGAATTCAGACCTAATATACTCCTAGGGTATATTGGGGGGGGGGGGGGGGAATAACGCTATGTGCAATGATATTAACCTTTTAAGGAAGCAGGGTACTTGCAAAATACTCGGCGACTTTTTTAAAATTTTGCTTCCCAGTCTTCCAAACTTCATAACTCTTTTACTTTTCTGTAGACATAGCTACAGTCCTATGAAAAAGTTTGGGCACCTCTATTAATCTTAATCATTTTTAGTTCTAAATATTTTGGTGTTTGCAACAGCCATTTCAGTTTGATAGATCTAATAACTGATGGACACTAGAGATGAGCGAACAGTGTTCATCGAACACATGTTCGATCGGATATCAGGGTGTTCGCCATGTTCGAATCGAATCGAACACCACGTGGTAAAGTGCGCCAAAATTCGATTCCCCTCCCACCTTCCCTGGTGCCTTTTTTGCACCAATAACAGCGCAGGGGAGGTGGGACAGGAACTACGACACCGGGGGCATTGAAAAAAATTGGAAAAAGTCATTGGCTGCCGAAATCAGGTGACCTCCATTTTAGACGAATAGTGGATTTCAAATCCGGGTCATATGAGAATGTGAACTTTGTGACTATGAGACAGGGATAGCTGTACAGGCAGGGATAGCTAGGGATAACCTTTATTTAGGGGGGAATGTTATTAAAAATAACTTTTTGGGGCTCTATCGGGTGTGTAATTGTGATTTTTGTGAGATAAACTTTTTCCCATAGGGATGCATTGGCCAGCGCTGATTGGCCGAATTCCGTACTCTGGCCAATCAGTGCTGGCCAATGCATTCTATTAGCTTGATGAAGCAGAGTGTGCACAAGGGTTCAAGCGCACCCTCGGCTCTGATGTAGCAGAGCCGAGGCTGCACAAGGGTTCAAGCGCACCCTCGGCTCTGATGTAGGAGAGCCGAGGGTGCACTTGAACCCTTGTGCACCCTCAGCTCTGCTACATCAGAGCCGAGGGTGCGCTTGAACGCTTGTGCACACTCTGCTTCATCAAGCTAATAGAATGCATTGGCCAGCGCTGATTGGCCAATGTATTCTATTAGCCTGATGAAGTAGAGCTGAATGTGTGTGCTAAGCACACACATTCAGCTCTACTTCATCGGGCTAATAGAATGCATTGGCCAGCGCTGATTGGCCAGAGTACGGAACTCGACCAATCAGCGCTGGCTCTGCTGGAGGAGGCGGAGTCTAAGATCGCTCCACACCAGTCTCCATTCAGGTCCGGCCTTAGACTCCGCCTCCTCCGGCAGAGCCAGCGCTGATTGGCCGAAGGCTGGCCAATGCATTCCTATGCGAATGCAGAGACTTAGCAGTGCTGAGTCAGTTTTGCTCAACTATACATCTGATGCACACTCGGCACTGCTACATCAGATGTAGCAATCTGATGTAGCAGAGCCGAGGGTGCACTAGAACCCCTGTGCAAACTCAGTTCACGCTAATAGAATGCATTGGCCAGCGCTGATTGGCCAATGCATTCTATTAGCCCGATGAAGTAGAGCTGAATGTGTGTGCTAAGCACACACATTCAGCACTGCTTCATCACACCAATACAATGCATTAGCCAGTGCTGATTGGCCAGAGTACGGAATTCGGCCAATCAGCGCTGGCTCTGCTGGAGGAGGCGGAGTCTAAGGTCGGACCTGAATGGAGACTGGTGTGGAGCGATCTTAGACTCCGCCTCCTCCAGCAGAGCCAGCGCTGATTGGTCGAGTTCCGTACTCTGGCCAATCAGCGCTGGCCAATGCATTCTATTAGCCCGATGAAGTAGAGCTGAATGTGTGTGCTTAGCACACACATTCAGCTCTACTTCATCAGGCTAATAGAATACATTGGCCAATCAGCGCTGGCCAATGCATTCTATTAGCTTGATGAAGCAGAGTGTGCACAAGGGTTCAAGCGCACCCTCGGCTCTGATGTAGCAGAGCTGAGGGTGCACAAGGGTTCAAGTGCACCCTCGGCTCTCCTACATCAGAGCCGAGGGTGCGCTTGAACCCTTGTGCAGCCTCAGCTCTGCTACATCAGAGCCGAGGGTGCGCTTGAACCCTTGTGCACACTCTGCTTCATCAAGCTAATAGAATGCATTGGCCAGCACTGATTGGCCAGAGTACGGAATTCGGCCAATCAGCGCTGGCCAATGCATTCTATTAGCCCGATGAAGTAGAGCTGAATGTGTGTGCTAAGCACACACATTCAGCACTGCTTCATCACGCCAATACAATGCATTAGCCAGTGCTGATTGGCCAGAGTACGGAATTCGGCCAATCAGCGCTGGCTCTGCTGGAGGAGGCGGAGTCTAAGATCGCTCCACACCAGTCTCCATTCAGGTCTGACCTTAGACTCCGCCTCCTCCAGCAGAGCCAGCGCTGATTGGCCGAATTCCGTACTCTGGCCAATCAGCACTGGCTAATGCATTGTATTGGCGTGATGAAGCAGTGCTGAATGTGTGTGCTTAGCACACACATTCAGCTCTACTTCATCGGGCTAATAGAATGCATTGGCCAGCGCTGATTGGCCGAATTCCGTACTCTGGCCAATCAGCACTGGCTAATGCATTGTATTGGCGTGATGAAGCAGTGCTGAATGAGTGTGCTTAGCACACACATTCAGCTCTACTTCATCGGGCTAATAGAATGCATTGGCCAATCAGCGCTGGCCAATGCATTCTATTAGCGTGAACTGAGTTTGCACAGGGGTTCTAGTGCACCCTCGGCTCTGCTACATCAGATTGCTACATCTGATGTAGCAGTGCCGAGTGTGCATCAGATGTGTAGTTGAGCAAAACTGACTCAGCACTGCTAAGTCTGCATTCGCATAGGAATGCATTGGCCAGCCTTCGGCCAATCAGCGCTGGCTCTGCCGGAGGAGGCGGAGTCTAAGGTCGGACCTGAATGGAGACTGGTGTGGAGCTATCTTAGACTCCGCCTCCTCCAGCAGAGCCAGCGCTGATTGGTCGAGTTCCGTACTCTGGCCAATCAGCACTGGCCAATGCATTTCTATGGGGAAAAGTTAGCTTGCGAAAATCGCAAACTGACAGGGATTTCCATGAAATAAAGTGACTTTTATGCCCCCAGACATGCTTCCCCTGCTGTCCCAGTGTCATTCCAGGGTGTTGGTATCATTTCCTGGGGTGTCATAGTGGACTTGGTGACCCTCCAGACACGAATTTGGGTTTCCCCCTTAACGAGTTTATGTTCCCCATAGACTATAATGGAGTTCAAAACCCATTCGAACACTCGAACAGTGAGCGGCTGTTCGAATCGAATTTCGAACCTCGAACATTTTAGTGTTCGCTCATCTCTAATGGACACAGTAATATTTCAGGATTGAAATGAGGTTTATTGTACTAACAGAAAATGTGACATTAATATTTAGTAGATCCTCCTTTTGCAGAGATAACATCCTCTAGTTGCTTCCTGTAGCTTTTAATCAGTTCCTAGATCCTGGATGAAGGGATTTTGGACCATTCCTCTTTACAAAACAATTAAAGTTCAGTTCAGTTTGATGGTCGCCAAGCATGGACAGCTCGCTCTCAAATGATCTGAAAATAAAGATTGTTCAACATAGTTGTTCAGGGGAAGGATACAAAAAGTTGTCTCAGAGATTTAACCTGTCAGTTTCCACTGTGAGGAACATAGTAAGGAAATGGAAGACCACAGGGACAGTTCTTGTTAAGCCCAGAAGTGGCAGGCCAAGAAAAATATCAGAAAGGCAGAGAAGAAGAATGGTGAGAACAGTCAAGGACAATCCACAGACCACCTCCAAAGAGCTGCAGCATCATCTTGCTGCAGATGGTGTCACTGTGCATCGGTCAACTATACAGCGCACTTTGCACAAATAGAAGCTGTATGGGAGAGTGATGAGAAAGAAGCCGTTTCTGCACGTACGCCACAAATAGAGTCACCTGAGGTATACAAAACCACATTTGGACAAGCCAGCTTCATTTTGGAAGAAGGTCCTGTGGACTGATGAAACAAAGATTGAGTTGTTTGGTCATACAAAAAGGCGTTATGCATGGCGTCCAAAAACAAAACAGCATTTCAAGAAAAACACTTGCTACCCACTGTAAAATTTGGTGGAGGTTCCATCATGCTTTGGGGCTATGTGGCCAATGCCGGCACCGGGAATCTTGTTAAAGTTGAGGGTCGCATGGATTCCACTCAGTATCAGCAGATTCTTGAAAATAATGTTCAAGAATCAGATCAGTAACGAAGTTGAAGTTACACCGGGGATGGATATTTCAGCAAGACAATGATCCAAAACACCGCTCCAAATCGACTCAGGCATTCATGCAGAGGAACAATTACAATGTTCTGGAATGGCCATCCCAGTCCCCAGACCTGAATATCATTGAACATCTGTGGGATAATTTGAAGCGGGCTGTCCATGCTCGGCGACCATCAAACTTAACTGAACTTTAATTGTTTTGTAAAGAGGAATGGTCCAAAATACCTTCATCCAGGATCCAGGAACTGATTAAAAGCTACAGGAAGCGACTAGAGGCTGTTATCTTTGCAAAAGGAGGATCTACTAAATATTAATGTCACTTTTCTGTTGAGGTGCCCATACTTTTGCACAGGTCAAATTTTGGTTTAAAGCATATTGCACATTTTCTGTAAGTACAATAAACCTCATTTCAATCCTGAAATATTACTGTGTCCATCAGTTATTAGATATATCAAACTGAAATGGCTGCTGCAAACACCAAAATATTTAGAACTAAAAATGATTAAGATTAATAGGGGTGCCCAAACTTTTTCATAGGACTGTATGTTATGGCTTATTCTGTATTTGAAGAGTTGTACTTTCATTTTGCACCATTTTAGGGTACAAAGTTTAAATAGCTTTTTTTAACGTTTTTAAAACATAATTCTATCAATATTTTTTGCATTTTGTTTTTATGGTGTTCACTCGGCATTAAAAATGGCATGGCAGCTTTATCCGAGGGGTCACTATGATTACATAGATATCATATTTATATTGCTTTTATTATGTTTTACAGCTTTTACAAATAAAAACTCAACATGATGTGTGGTGCCCAGGGTCCATTGAAGGCTGAAGAAGGGAAGGGAGGCCATGAGCAGGAAACAGGAACAGGGGATGAGTAAGTGGATGCTTCCTCTTGCCATTTAAAGACACAACCAGATTGCAGAACTGGGGAGAAGCGGTGCCTAGACCTAATTCTGCTACTGGTAAAGCAGGAAACCACAGGCTCTACCATTCCCCAACTTGAACCTGGGCCTACAAGCTGTGTGGGATAAGGAGCAAGTATCAATATTTACCTATTTTCTCACTGGCCCCTCTCGTTCCTTTCTGCTCCGGGTGCAAATAACGTCAGAACAGTGCACCCTGAGAAAGAAAGAGCAGGACCTGGGAGCATACAGATAAATAGTGCTGTATGAGGGGCCACTGTAGCTAGAGCAGAAAGCTCCATTCACTGAACAGTGACACCTTCACTGCAGCTCAGCATTTATTGAAGTTAGTGGGAGCTTGTTAGGACAGTGCGGCAGATGCGGCCTAGGGGTTGGGTCGCAGTCCGTCCCTCTGTTGTGGCACCGTAACACACAGTCATTCTCCTCCCGATGCTGGCAGTCCAGCATAGCAGGGGTTAATCCCTTTTCACCCAGTGGGTGTGGTCAGTCTTCTAACTCACAGTGGTGTCAGCCTATGGGCACCTGACTTGGGCAGCTGGGCTGGCTGATCAGACCCACCATCTCTCCATTTAAGGAGGCGGGTTTCTCAGCCCAGTGCCCTAGCCTCCATTTCTAAACCATATGTGTTTGCAGAAGTTGCTGGGGTCTTGTATGTTTGTTTGACCCTGCAGCCACCGTATTTATGTTTGTAAAGAACAAAGTAGTCAGCGGCACTACTGCAACAGCGCTCGTATTCACAATCTTGTGTCAGTATTGGCAAATCTTCCAGCTGTAACAGCCAAAAAACCATGGAATAAATAAAATCCCAGGGTGGTGCTCACTGTGAAAAAACCTAGACAGGCAGTGACATATGTGAAATGTAGAAAACAGGGCACTCACCCGCCACGGGATACATAAAACATTCGTTTTTATTTCATCCTCTTTAAAAAAAGGGTCAAACCTTGACTATCGGGGTACAGAAGACGGAATGATGCAAAGAAACAAACAGCGACGATCGTTTCGTGCTTAGTGCACTTCGTCAGGCTTCTTTCAACTGCTAGCAACATCATTGATTTATCCAGATGGAACAGGTCAACACGCCTACTTTTGACCTTACTACACCCAAGTTCAGATAATTACATTCATCAGTTAAAAACAAGTTAACAAGTAAACATGTAATGTTGATAACATGTAATACATCATACATTATTAGCCTCAGTTTGTGACATTTTTCTCTATAGAGCGTAATTCTTTTATTAAATGTGCACCAATTGGCGCTACCCCTAATTCACCTTCTGCCACCAGCACATCTATACAACGGATCTATAAAAGGGAACTACATTGCTATTCCTATACTGAGACTGTAACATTTGTCATGATCCCTGATTATCAATCTATTAGAGACGGACCCAGACAGGAACTATATACATAAACTACCTTTATCCTCGTTCCTGTGCTATGGGGCAGGGAAAAAAAAAAAAAAAAACCTAGCCTACTCCAAACTCCTCCCCTTCATTCTTTTAACTAATATAGGACTAAACAACGCTGTTTCGTTTAGGTCTATAGCAGTCTCTTGTTGTCTACACCTAATTCCCTATACCACAGGATTATAAACACCTATCGAAAAAAGAAGCTGAGTAAATTTGTCTAGCTACGTATATCAATCTATGGAAAACTATAACGGATCGTACCAGATATCGCTAGATGTAAACAGCGATTTATCTTGCACTCCTTACTAGCGGAAGTAGCTGAAGTAAGGACTTTTTTCCTATATTGCACATTATAAGACGTGTCAAAGCTCTTCTAGGGGATAACATAAGAAAAACAAACAGGACGAAGCAGACACATATTGTTCATGTGAAAATTACAAAAAAACGCTCATATCAACCCTCTCATTGAGACCAAGTGGTCCCATTGCTCCCGTGCGCAGAATGATCTTAGCCTCTTCCTGTAATAACTTTCTACCTCTATCGCCTCCTCTGGGCAGGGGTTCTATATGGCGTAACCCACAGAAAGACAGACAATCAGCTCTCCCTCCGTGGGCCTCCCTAACATGTTCTATCAGTCGTGGCGATCCTTTGCCACTGCTGATAGACCGAACATGTTCCCTAAACCTATGATACATCGGTCTAATAGTTTTGCCCACATAGAACTTCCTACATGGGCATGTGATCACATAGACCACAAAGGACGTTTTACACGTAATGAACTGTCTAATATTAAATTCAATGCCTCCTATATTCATAAATTTTGCTTGACTGTTAAACTGACAATAAGAACAGTTTTTGCAACGGAAGTTGCCTTGCGGTTTTAACCCGGTTAGCCACGTATTTTTTTGTGATGTAAAGTTGCTAGATACAACACTATCTCAAATTGTTCAACATTTTTTAAAAAGTTATTAATGGTCGATTAATTGCTGTCTTCGCCAATATAGGGTCATTTTCTAACAAGTGCCAGTTTCTATGAATCGCGCTTTTAATTTGGTTGGCCAGTGGGCTAAACTTAAAGGAAAACACGAACCTGTTTGGTGCGCTTTTCTTTTTCACATGAAACAGTTTTTCTCGATCAATATTGCTGGCTCTATGATAGGCTTTATCAATTATTCTTTTAGGGTATCCTCTTTCTCTTAGTCTTTTCTTTAAATCTTGTGCTTGTAATTCAAACTGTTGGAACTGACTATTAACCCTTCTTAGCCTAATAAACTGGCCGTATGGTACGGCCTCTTTAACATGTTCAGGGTGGAAGCTTTTATAATGTAATAGTGAGTTGGTTGCTGTTAACTTTCGGTGTACCCGAGTGCTAACCTCTCCTTCCTCAATATTAAGCTGGACATCTAGAAACTCTAAAGCTGAGCCCCCAATATTGTATGTAAATTTCATATTGAATGTATTATCATTAAGATAATCCACAAATTGAACAAATTCCTCGTCTGAACCAGACCAAATGATGAACACGTCGTCCACATAACGCAAATACATTTTTATATATCTGGCAAAACTATTACATGTCGAAAACACTTTTTTTTCCTCAAATACCGCCAGATATATATTTGCGTATGTACACGATACGGGCGTGCCCATTGCCGTTCCTGTTTTCTGGCTGAACCATTGATTATCGAATATAAAACAATTATTGTTCAAAATCAATCCCAGACCATCTCTTACCATCTCTATTCGATCTGGATCCTCATCCGCGGATTCTAATACACTTACAACCGCTTCGATCCCTTTCTGATGAGGGATCCGCGAATAAAGACTTTCAACGTCTATTGACATTAATTTATCATTTTTTTCCCAAACAACGTTTTTAATTAAATTGAGAAAGTCTTTAGTATCTTGCACATAAGCAGGAATATTTTTCAAGATTGGTCTAAGCATCCAATCGATGAACTGGGACACTGGTTCGATTGCTGAGCCAATACTGGCCACAATCGGGCGGCCAGGTGGATCTATAAGCGATTTATGAACCTTTGGTACAAAGTACCAGCATGGTCGAACTGGATATTCGATAATCAAATTCTCAGCCGTTTTTTTAGGTACCACGCCCTTCTGTACGTTTTTACGCAAAAAGGCCACAACTTTTTTCTTTATTCTTTCGGTAGGATTATTAGGCAGTTTATCGTATGTACTTAGATCTGACAATTGACGGGAAGCCTCTCTCATGTAATATTCTTTACTCATGATTACTATATTCCCGCCTTTATCGGCTTTTTTACAAACTAGATGGTCCTGTTTTTTTAGCCATGCCAGTGCTTCCCTTTCCTCTTTTGTTAAATTCGGGGGATTTTTTTCGTAGATTAAAGATTTTACATCTTTCATCACCTGTGTGTGGAACATATCTAAGCTACTCCCAGGGACGATCGGAGGATCAAAGCGTGATGTCACTCCTCCTCTAAAACGATCGCTAGTGTCAACTGTGACGCTGTTGCTCTCCTCATTTTGCAACATGTCTAGATCTATCATGACACTCTTTTCTTGTTCTGACCATTCGCTCGAGAAAAAACCTAATGGGCCAATTTCAAATTTTTCTATAGTATGTACTTGTTCACTCTCAGCAGTATTTTTATTATTGCTGTAAAACTTCATCAGATTCATTTTTCTGATAGCCCTGTAAAGATCGACTTCAAAGTCGACCGGATCAAACGTCTCAGTTATGCCAAAGTTCAGTCCTTTTTGCAGTACTGCTATACAATTCTTATCCAGTATTTCATTGGTTAAATTGATCACTGCCGGTGTCTGGCTGGTGTTTATCTCCTCCATGACACCTGTTTCCGCTTGGTCCCAATGCGTCTTTCTTCTTCCTCCTCGTCTGATAGACTTTTTCCTAAAAAAAACTTTTTTCTCAGTATTGGACATAACTTTCTTAGACACTGATGGTATTTCAGATGCTGACAATGGTTCATCAGAGGTACTTGACTCAGTCTCCGTTGTCCAATAGTCCTGTCGATGAAATCGTCCTTTTTTATAATTGCTATTATGTTTTTGAAATTTATTATTATTTTTTTGTCTGTTTTTTTGTCCTTTAAACCTATTATTGCCACTGCCTGTTTTTTCATGCCAGTTGAAAATACGGCCCAATTCAAAATCTTGTTTGTCTCTTAAAAATTTATCACGCTTCCGTTCCTTTATTTCAGCTTGAACAATTGCAGTTTTTTTCTCCAATCGCTTGATTGTGCCATTATAAGTTTCTTCTTTCATACGTAGACTAAGTTCTGCTTTCGCCTTTTTTAACTCGGCTTCAACTTTTTTATGTTCCTGTTCATAAAAAGGGAATTCCCTTCAGTCTTATAAAGCATGTAAACGGATCCCTCGAGGTCTGAGGATTTATAAAGAACCCACTATTTTTAAAGATTACCCTGAATTCATAGCTGAATGGAGACAACTACATATCCAGCATTCTCTTAATATTTTACAGCTGGTATTAAAGAGAAATGAACAGGAACATAAAAAAGTTGAAGCCGAGTTAAAAAAGGCGAAAGCAGAACTTAGTCTACGTATGAAAGAAGAAACTTATAATGGCACAATCAAGCGATTGGAGAAAAAAACTGCAATTGTTCAAGCTGAAATAAAGGAACGGAAGCGTGATAAATTTTTAAGAGACAAACAAGATTTTGAATTGGGCCGTATTTTCAACTGGCATGAAAAAACAGGCAGTGGCAATAATAGGTTTAAAGGACAAAAAAACAGACAAAAAAATAATAATAAATTTCAAAAACATAATAGCAATTATAAAAAAGGACGATTTCATCGACAGGACTATTGGACAACGGAGACTGAGTCAAGTACCTCTGATGAACCATTGTCAGCATCTGAAATACCATCAGTGTCTAAGAAAGTTATGTCCAATACTGAGAAAAAAGTTTTTTTTAGGAAAAAGTCTATCAGACGAGGAGGAAGAAGAAAGACGCATTGGGACCAAGCGGAAACAGGTGTCATGGAGGAGATAAACACCAGCCAGACACCGGCAGTGATCAATTTAACCAATGAAATACTGGATAAGAATTGTATAGCAGTACTGCAAAAAGGACTGAACTTTGGCATAACTGAGACGTTTGATCCGGTCGACTTTGAAGTCGATCTTTACAGGGCTATCAGAAAAATGAATCTGATGAAGTTTTACAGCAATAATAAAAATACTGCTGAGAGTGAACAAGTACATACTATAGAAAAATTTGAAATTGGCCCATTAGGTTTTTTCTCGAGCGAATGGTCAGAACAAGAAAAGAGTGTCATGATAGATCTAGACATGTTGCAAAATGAGGAGAGCAACAGCGTCACAGTTGACACTAGCGATCGTTTTAGAGGAGGAGTGACATCACGCTTTGATCCTCCGATCGTCCCTGGGAGTAGCTTAGATATGTTCCACACACAGGTGATGAAAGATGTAAAATCTTTAATCTACGAAAAAAATCCCCCGAATTTAACAAAAGAGGAAAGGGAAGCACTGGCATGGCTAAAAAAACAGGACCATCTAGTTTGTAAAAAAGCCGATAAAGGCGGGAATATAGTAATCATGAGTAAAGAATATTACATGAGAGAGGCTTCCCGTCAATTGTCAGATCTAAGTACATACGATAAACTGCCTAATAATCCTACCGAAAGAATAAAGAAAAAAGTTGTGGCCTTTTTGCGTAAAAACGTACAGAAGGGCGTGGTATCTAAAAAAACGGCTGAGAATTTGATTATCGAATATCCAGTTCGACCATGCTGGTACTTTGTACCAAAGGTTCATAAATCGCTTATAGATCCACCTGGCCGCCCGATTGTGGCCAGTATTGGCTCAGCAATCGAACCAGTGTCCCAGTTCATCGATTGGATGCTTAGACCAATCTTGAAAAATATTCCTGCTTATGTGCAAGATACTAAAGACTTTCTCAATTTAATTAAAAACGTTGTTTGGGAAAAAAATGATAAATTAATGTCAATAGACGTTGAAAGTCTTTATTCGCGGATCCCTCATCAGAAAGGGATCGAAGCGGTTGTAAGTGTATTAGAATCCGCGGATGAGGATCCAGATCGAATAGAGATGGTAAGAGATGGTCTGGGATTGATTTTGAACAATAATTGTTTTATATTCGATAATCAATGGTTCAGCCAGAAAACAGGAACGGCAATGGGCACGCCCGTATCGTGTACATACGCAAATATATATCTGGCGGTATTTGAGGAAAAAAAAGTGTTTTCGACATGTAATAGTTTTGCCAGATATATAAAAATGTATTTGCGTTATGTGGACGACGTGTTCATCATTTGGTCTGGTTCAGACGAGGAATTTGTTCAATTTGTGGATTATCTTAATGATAATACATTCAATATGAAATTTACATACAATATTGGGGGCTCAGCTTTAGAGTTTCTAGATGTCCAGCTTAATATTGAGGAAGGAGAGGTTAGCACTCGGGTACACCGAAAGTTAACAGCAACCAACTCACTATTACATTATAAAAGCTTCCACCCTGAACATGTTAAAGAGGCCGTACCATACGGCCAGTTTATTAGGCTAAGAAGGGTTAATAGTCAGTTCCAACAGTTTGAATTACAAGCACAAGATTTAAAGAAAAGACTAAGAGAAAGAGGATACCCTAAAAGAATAATTGATAAAGCCTATCATAGAGCCAGCAATATTGATCGAGAAAAACTGTTTCATGTGAAAAAGAAAAGCGCACCAAACAGGTTCGTGTTTTCCTTTAAGTTTAGCCCACTGGCCAACCAAATTAAAAGCGCGATTCATAGAAACTGGCACTTGTTAGAAAATGACCCTATATTGGCGAAGACAGCAATTAATCGACCATTAATAACTTTTTAAAAAATGTTGAACAATTTGAGATAGTGTTGTATCTAGCAACTTTACATCACAAAAAAATACGTGGCTAACCGGGTTAAAACCGCAAGGCAACTTCCGTTGCAAAAACTGTTCTTATTGTCAGTTTAACAGTCAAGCAAAATTTATGAATATAGGAGGCATTGAATTTAATATTAGACAGTTCATTACGTGTAAAACGTCCTTTGTGGTCTATGTGATCACATGCCCATGTAGGAAGTTCTATGTGGGCAAAACTATTAGACCGATGTATCATAGGTTTAGGGAACATGTTCGGTCTATCAGCAGTGGCAAAGGATCGCCACGACTGATAGAACATGTTAGGGAGGCCCACGGAGGGAGAGCTGATTGTCTGTCTTTCTGTGGGTTACGCCATATAGAACCCCTGCCCAGAGGAGGCGATAGAGGTAGAAAGTTATTACAGGAAGAGGCTAAGATCATTCTGCGCACGGGAGCAATGGGACCACTTGGTCTCAATGAGAGGGTTGATATGAGCGTTTTTTTGTAATTTTCACATGAACAATATGTGTCTGCTTCGTCCTGTTTGTTTTTCTTATGTTATCCCCTAGAAGAGCTTTGACACGTCTTATAATGTGCAATATAGGAAAAAAGTCCTTACTTCAGCTACTTCCGCTAGTAAGGAGTGCAAGATAAATCGCTGTTTACATCTAGCGATATCTGGTACGATCCATTATAGTTTTCCATAGATTGATATACGTAGCTAGACAAATTTACTCAGCTTCTTTTTTCGATAGGCGTTTATAATCCTGTGGTATAGGGAATTAGGTGTAGACAACAAGAGACTGCTATAGACCTAAACGAAACAGCGTTGTTTAGTCCTATATTAGTTAAAAGAATGAAGGGGAGGAGTTTTGAGTAGGCTAGGTTTTTTTTTTTTTTTTTTTCCCTGCCCCATAGCACAGGAACGAGGATAAAGGTAGTTTATGTATATAGTTCCTGTCTGGGTCCGTCTCTAATAGATTGATAATCAGGGATCATGACAAATGTTACAGTCTCAGTATAGGAATAGCAATGTAGTTCCCTTTTATAGATCCGTTGTATAGATGTGCTGGTGGCGGAAGGTGAATTAGGGGTAGCGCCAATTGGTGCACATTTAATAAAAGAATTACGCTCTATAGAGAAAAATGTCACAAACTGAGGCTAATAATGTATGATGTATTACATGTTATCAACATTACATCGATTGTGTATTTTAACTTGTTTTTAACTGATGAATGTAATTATCTGAACTTGGGTGTAGTAAGGTCAAAAGTAGGCGTGTTGACCTGTTCCATCTGGATAAATCAATGATGTTGCTAGCAGTTGAAAGAAGCCTGACGAAGTGCACTAAGCACGAAACGATCGTCGCTGTTTGTTTCTTTGCATCATTCCGTCTTCTGTACCCCGATAGTCAAGGTTTGACCCTTTTTTTTAAAGAGGATGAAATAAAAACGAATGTTTTATGTATCCCGTGGCGGGTGAGTGCCCTGTTTTCTACATTTCACATATGTCACTGCCTGTCTAGGTTTTTTCACAGTGAGCACCACCCTGGGATTTTATTTATTCCATGGTTTTTTGGCTGTTACAGCTGGAAGATTTGCCAATACTGACACAAGATTGTGAATACGAGCGCTGTTGCAGTAGTGCCGCTGACTACTTTGTTCTTTACAAACATAAATACGGTGGCTGCAGGGTCAAACAAACATACAAGACCCCAGCAACTTCTGCAAACACATATGGTTTAGAAATGGAGGCTAGGGCACTGGGCTGAGAAACCCGCCTCCTTAAATGGAGAGATGGTGGGTCTGATCAGCCAGCCCAGCTGCCCAAGTCAGGTGCCCATAGGCTGACACCACTGTGAGTTAGAAGACTGACCACACCCACTGGGTGAAAAGGGATTAACCCCTGCTATGCTGGACTGCCAGCATCGGGAGGAGAATGACTGTGTGTTACGGTGCCACAACAGAGGGACGGACTGCGACCCAACCCCTAGGCCGCATCTGCCGCACTGTCCTAACAAGCTCCCACTAACTTCAATAAATGCTGAGCTGCAGTGAAGGTGTCACTGTTCAGTGAATGGAGCTTTCTGCTCTAGCTACAGTGGCCCCTCATACAGCACTATTTATCTGTATGCTCCCAGGTCCTGCTCTTTCTTTCTCAGGGTGCACTGTTCTGACGTTATTTGCACCCGGAGCAGAAAGGAACGAGAGGGGCCAGTGAGAAAATAGGTAAATATTGATACTTACTCCTTATCCCACACAGCTTGTAGGCCCAGGCTCAAGTTGGGGAATGGTAGAGCCTGTGGCTTCCTGCTCTACCAGTAGCAGAATTAGGTCTAGGCACCGCTTCTCCCCAGTTCTGCAATCTGGTTGTGTCTTTAAATGGCAAGAGGAAGCATCCACTTACTCATCCCCTGTTCCTGTTTCCTGCTCATGGCCTCCCTTCCCTTCTTCAGCCTTCTATGGACCCTGGGCACCACACATCATGTTGAGTTTTTATTTGTAAAAGCTGTAAAACATAATAAAAGCAATATAAATATGATATCTATGTAATCATAGTGACCCCTCGGATAAAGCTGCCATGCCATTTTTAATGCCGAGTGAACACCATAAAAACAAAATGCAAAAAATATTGATAGAATTATGTTTTAAAAACGTTAAAAAAAGCTATTTAAACTTTGTACCCTAAAATGGTGCAAAATGAAAGTACAACTCTTCAAATACAGAATAAGCCATAACATACAGTCCTATGAAAAAGTTTGGGCACCCCTATTAATCTTAATCATTTTTAGTTCTAAATATTTTGGTGTTTGCAGCAGCCATTTCAGTTTGATATATCTAATAACTGATGGACACAGTAATATTTCAGGATTGAAATGAGGTTTATTGTACTTACAGAAAATGTGCAATATGCTTTAAACCAAAATTTGACCTGTGCAAAAGTATGGGCACCTCAACAGAAAAGTGACATTAATATTTAGTAGATCCTCCTTTTGCAAAGATAACAGCCTCTAGTCGCTTCCTGTAGCTTTTAATCAGTTCCTGGATCCTGGATGAAGGTATTTTGGACCATTCCTCTTTACAAAACAATTAAAGTTCAGTTAAGTTTGATGGTCGCCGAGCATGGACAGCCCGCTTCAAATCATCCCACAGATGTTCAATGATATTCAGGTCTGGGGACTGGGATGGCCATTCCAGAACATTGTAATTGTTCCTCTGCATGAATGCCTGAGTCGATTTGGAGCGGTGTTTTGGATCATTGTCTTGCTGAAATATCCATCCCTGGTGTAACTTCAACTTCGTTACTGATCTGATTCTTGAACATTATTTTCAAGAATCTGCTGATACTGAGTGGAATCCATGCGACCCTCAACTTTAACAAGATTCCCGGTGCCGGCATTGGCCACATAGCCCCAAAGCATGATGGAACCTCCACCAAATTTTACAGTGGGTAGCAAGTGTTTTTCTTGAAATGCTGGAACAGCAGGTAGCTGTAGTGGGTGCAGCCCAGTATAGCAACTGGGAGCACAAGGTCATAGTTTGCTTGTCTTGCAGTGGAGTAACTGCAAGACTTTAGAATTCATTTGCGGCTGCTCTGTGCTGCAGAGGCAGCTTCCCTGTGAGTTGACAGGGAGCACTCAGTTGGTGGTGTAGCCCAGCAGTGACACTAACTGTTGGGCCTCATTTACACCAGGGTGCCCTGTGGTTCGGAGCCCAGTTGGGCTTTGCAGGTTATTGTTTATTTTAGTTTTTTAAAGATAACCTGCTGACTGTAACAGAGCTGAACTGCAGCAAAGCACTGGTCTGCTAAACAGGGGCCTGATTTTTCTGCCTGATTTTTCTGTATATATAGGATGGGCATCGGAAGCGGTTCAGTATAGCTGGTGGGACTAGGTGTCAACTTCCTACCAATTATATTATTAGGTATTTATAGCTTGTCCCTTTAATATCCCCCCTAATGCCCCACACACTTTAATGGCCCCCCAACAATATAATGGCCCTATTACTAGGGTCCTGGAGATTGAGCATGATGAGTATGCTTTTTTTTTTTTTTTTTTTAATTTTACACCTCCCTGGCTGCCACAGGGGCTGCTCCAATTTATGAACAACCACTTTAAAGGGGTTGTCAGGGTCTAATTTTCTGATCAGAGTCTAGTACCATTCATACGGACACGAAAAGTGGTTTATAATACAGTTTTACTTACTGAGTAAATTACAAATGCAAGCTTTTCAAACAGCTTATGTCTTCTCGCTTTTAGGTGTAGTTTGTTCCGTTAGGGATCATTTACATCATGATTCATTTTCTGCTGAGAACATATATATATATATATATATATATATATATATATATATAGAGAGAGAGAGAGAGAGAGAGAGAGAGAGAGAGAGAGAGCAAATTGTAATGTTACTAACATCTATGCTGATAACTGATGACAATGGTATAATTCAACTATAATTCTTATATCCAGTAATGCATGGATATTCATATACTTCTCATTTTTTAGCAGTCTATAGTTGGCAATACACATTGGATGAACATTGGCTAACTCACTGTTTTTAGCAAGACCTGTTGACCACTAACATATATGGTGGTATCTTGAATCTCCCCTGTGGAAACATAAGAACTGGGGATAGTGGATTTCAAACATGCCAATCCTGTGTTCTCATGTGAAATAAACCCCCATTAGGGGTATCTGGCTTATTCCCTTCTCTTTATTGAGAACACATCCATATTTACACTAGGTTCAATTGTGAGCTCTCCACCACTTGGTCTCTTCAGGGGGCCTGAACAATGGAGAGCTAGACCGCTACCATTGCAGTTACACATAGACACTAGTGGACTGTAATAGGGTCTTCTGGGTGTCCACCGACTCAAAACTGAAAATGGCGGAGAAAAAAGCCCTCAGCATAGGACTCTTTTTCCACTGAGTTTCAGTTGTCTCTGCGATGGAGTCTATAACAAAGACTGTGACGCAGATGTGGACTCAGCATTTGGGTTTGGGAAGATTAGTTGTTTAAGGTGTATGGTCACATTTTTTAAAATTCAGTCTTAAAAGAAAAGCTGCTTTCAATAATGCATTTGTTTCTGAAGGTTAGCACTGTTTGTTTTACAGGATAAGTGGAAATACAGGTTCTTGTAGGTAGAGTGGGTGACATAACTGTATTATGTAACAGTGCCAGATTCAAAGCTTCTCAAGTGTAGCTGAAGAGGATAGATCAATGTGTTTTAAGGGCTAATGAATTATATATATATATATATATATATATATATATATATATATATATATATAATAATATATATATATATATATATAATATAATATGATATATATAATATAATATCATATAATAATAATCATATAATCATCATATCATATCATATAATATAATCATATAATAATATAATATAATATAATATATATATATTGTAAGCCGATAGCTGGTCAGGTAATGGAGGGGGTGTACATCTCACCCAGACTACTAAGATGGGTGAAATGAGAAAACTCCAGAAAGAACGTTTCTCAGCAGATAACTATTGTCTGCTGAGGGATGTTTCAGAGTTCCGGTTACTGGGCTGGATTTTTAGGAATGGCAGGTAGGTTGGTAGTGGGACCTGTCATTCCACCCCCCTCCAGTCCACACTTTGCGCTTGTTCCTGCAGCAACTCAGCTGTTGAGAATCTCCTCGCCAAGGAGGCTTAAGAAGTCAGCTCCAGCAGCAGACTTTGGGCAGAGCTTGGCTGGACAGCCAGTAGAGAGGTTATATTTTTGGAGCTGTGTCCTGAGTGATTCTACTGGCTTTTGATTTCTGTTATTCTAGTTGAGGTAACCTATTCTATGTTTAGTTAGAGCCTAGCTGGCCAAGTATTTATTTTTGCATTGTTTCCATTTGTTGCTGCACTACCTTTTTGAGTGAAAATAAACTCTACCTTTGTTTTGGACTAAAAGAAACTGGACTTTTGTGTCTATGCCACCCCCACCTAGCAACCCCAGACCCTGACAATTGGTGGAGGATGTGGGCATACAGCAGTTGCTAGGGGCAACGACACATCCACTCCTTGCTGGGGAATTTTTTTTTTTTTAATGTCCTGGGTGAAGGCTGCTACCGCTATACAGACCCAGACTATGGAGGAGATACTGAAGCATCTTGTACAGGCCAATATGCAGCAACAACAAACGAATCATTTGCTAATGGAGCAAATTGCGCTCCTTAAAGAGACTGGTGTCACTAACCCGCAAAGACCTGTGGAGCACAGAGATGAGAAGCCTGCCAGATCCCAGATGTACAACCTGATTCACCTAGTGAAAAAGTGGCTGGAACCATACACCTGTACTGCAAAAATGGTAGAGAAGGTGGTCCTAGACCAGTTCACCAGAGCTCTTCCTCTTGCGTTGCAGCTCTGGGTTGGACATGGAGACCCTAAAGATGCCAACCAGCTCCAGCTCGTCAGCCTTCTGCAGAGGTACCTGGCGACTGAGGCGGAACTCTGTGATGACTCTACAGCGCGACCATCCCCCAGGAACACCCGGTGGAGGGCACCTCCTGGTAAGACTGTTCCGTTATTTGAGAGCGGAGGGAAAAGAGCTTGAGATGTGTTTTCTAGGCAGTCCACCAGCCCAAGAAGGGACTCTGCTGGAGAAACCAGGGCTGGTAGAGTGTTGGAGATGCCATGAGTGGGGACATATTGCTGCCCAGTGCCCATTCACCTCTGAGCCAATGGACTGTGATGCTGGTGGGCGTCGGTCATTATTTGCCGGATCTGTCTGTGCTGCAGCACCGGGACTAGAGACTGGGCCTCAGGACTGCCAAGTTGTGCTGAATAGCCATTCTGTCCAGGCGTTGTTGGAATCTGGTAGCCTGGTCACTCTGGTGTATGCCAGCTTGATAGCTGGGGACTTTATCCCGGACAAACATATGAGTGTTTGTTGCATCCATGGGGATGTCAAGGACTACCCCGTGTCCAAGGTCACAATAGAGACTATAGTAGGATCTGTTTATTATGAAGTGGGTGTTGTGAAAAGACTTATGCACAATGGGATTTTGGGACGTGATTTCCCTTTGTTCTGGGATTTGTGGGGAAAAGGTACAACCACACAGCCAAATGTAGAAACCCTGCCTACGCCCAAAGTGCATGAGGAGGGCGACACCTTTCCATTACAGGTCCTAGCTGGAGAAGAAGATGATGCCCCTTCCCCAGCTCCTGAGCCTAATATAACTGAATTAGAGGTCTCACCAGATAATTTTGGTACTGCACAGTTGAGAGATCCTGATCTTGCTAATGCTTGTGATAATGTGACAGTTGTTAACAATGTGCCTCAGGAACCTGATGCTGACCACCAATTCCCACATTTTGCTATCAATAATGACCTCTTGTATCGGATTGCAAAAAGTAATGGGGAAATTGTTGAGCAGTTTCTTGTACCAAAGCCATACCGCTGTATGGTACTTATTATGGCCCATAATCATGTGCTTGGGGGACACCTAGGGGCGGAGAAAACACAAGAGAGGATTCTCCAAAGATTTTATTGGCCAGGTGTGTTTAGGGAAGTGAAGGACTACTGTGCGTCCTGTCCTACATGTCAGGTACATGCCCCAGCCCCACATTTCCGTAGACCCTTGGTTCCCCTGCCCATCATTTAAGTGCCTTTTGGAAGGATTGGTATGCACTTGGTCAGTACAATAGTCAAGTCAGCTAGAGGTCACCAATATATTCTGGTTGTCTTAGATTATGCTACTCACTATCCTGAGGCAGTTCACTTGCGTAATATGACATCAAAGAGTATTGCCCGTGAGTTATTCTATATATTTTCAAGGACAGGCATACCTAAAGAGATACTGACTGATCAAGGCAAACCGTTCATGTCAAATGTGATGAAAGAGCTATGCAAGCTGTTTAAAATTAGATGAGTTAGTGGAGCGCTTTAATAAGACTCTCAAGCATATGCTTAAAAAGGTGGTAGAAAAAGATGGTCGTGACTGGGATTGCCTGTTGCCGTACCTGATGTTCTCTATTAGAGAGGTTCCACAAGCGTCTACAGGTTTTTCCCCTTTTGAATTAGTCTCTGGTAGATACCCCAGGGGCTTACTTGATTTAGCCAAAGAGACCTGGGAAACGGAGGCTTCCCCATACCATAGTGTCATAGAGCATGTAGCTCAAATGCAGGATCGCATTTCAACAGTCATGCCAATTGTAAAAGAACATCTGCAAAGAGCACAAGAGGCCCAAGGCAGAATTTACAATCGTTCTGCCAGAGTCCGAAAGTTTAACCCAGGGGACAGAGTCCTTATTTTGGTGACTACTGTGGAGAGCGAGTTCTTAGTGAAATGGCAGGGCCCGTATGAAATTGTGGAAAAAATAAGGCCATTCAACTATAAGGTTCACCAACCAGGAAAAAGGAAGCCTTTTCAAATCTATGATGTGAACTTGATTAAGCCCTGGAACCAGAGGGAATCCTTGGTGGCCTCAAATACAGAGGTGGGTGATTCGTTGCCACCAATCCCTCCAGTCCGTGTGAATGAGACCCTCTTAGTGCCCCAGCAACAGGAGGCAAGAGAGTTCCTACAGAAGAATAGATGCAAGTCCGCGTACACACCTGATAGAACACCATGTAGAGACAGAACCTGGGAGGAAAGTAAACCTCAAACCCTACAGAATACCAGAGGCACGTAGGGAGGTGGTGTCAGCTGAGGTTAAACACATGCTTGAGTTGGGAGTGATTGAGGAATCCAAAAGTGAGTGGTCTAACCCAATTGTATTGATACCAAAACCCAATGGTACTTGGAGGTTCTACAATGACTTTAGAAAATTGAATGAGATTTCAAAGTTTGAAGTTTATCCCATGCCCAGAGTTGATGAGCTCATTGAAAAGTGGGTAATTCCAGGTGCATAACCACACTGGACCTTACAAAAGGTTACTGGCAAATACCTTTGTCTGATGAAGCCAAGGAGAAAACAGCCTTTGTTGTTCCCGAAGAGCTGTTCCAGTACATGGTTATGCCATTTGGTTTGCATGGAGCTCCTGCTACCTTTCAGAGGTTGATGGACCAGATCTTGCGGCCACATCATGACTACGCAGCGGCTTACCTGGACGATGTGTTTGTTTATAGCCCAGACTGGGGAAGTCACCTCTGTAAGGTGCAGGCAGTATTGGACTCCATAAGTGAGGCAGGCCTTACTATCAACCCTGAGAAATGTGCTTAAGGGCTGGAGGAAGCCAAGTACCTGGGCTATGTCATTGGAAAAGGGGTAATACAGCCTCAAATCAATAAGGTGGAGGCAATACAAAACTGACCAAGACCACTGACCAAGAAGCAAGTCAGAGCGTTTCTTGGCATTGCGGGCTACTATCGGAGGTTTGTGCCAAACTTTGCCTCTATTGCAGCTCCTCTCACTGACCTGATGAAAAGTGGGAAGTCAGTGATGATCCACTGGACACCAGAGGCAGAGGAGGTGTTCCAGAAGCTAAAGTTAGCTCTTTGCCATCAGGCAGTGCTGATAGCCCCTGACTTTAAGAAAGAGTTCTTGGTGCAGACAGATGCCCAAAATGTAGGTTTATTCTAGGTGAGGTAACCTATTCTATGTTTAGTTAGAGCCTAGTCGGGCAAGTATTTATTTTTGTATTGTTTCCTTTTGTTGCTGCACTAACTTTTTGAGTGAAAATATACTCTACCTTTGTTTTGGACTAAAGAAACTGGACTTTTAATATATATATATTAGCAGGAGGACCCCGCTTCCCGGACACCTGAAGTATCTGTGTGCCAAATTTGGTGAAGATCGGTCCAGTCGTTTAGTCGCGCATAAAGAACAAACAGACAGACAGAAATTCATTTTTATAAGGTAGAGAGATATATACAGGGTGGGGCAAAAGGTATGAACCGGTTTTGAATGGCTAGCGCTCAGCCTGTGGTGGTGGTGGGAAGAGGGGCGGGCCTTGTTGTGGGAGTGGGAGGGTCTAGTTGTCAATAGCATCCATGCCTTGGACGGGAGAGCATTGTGGGTTTGCTGGGAGGACGTTTTTTCAAAATGGCCGTTCTGTTATCACCACGCAGAGGGCCTTTCGACTACACTTAAAGAGGACCTTTCACCACTTTTGGGCACATGCAGTGTTATATACTGCCAGAAAGCCGACAGTGCGCTGAGTTCAGCGCACTGTCGGCTTTCCCGATCTGTGCCCGGTGTAAAGAGCTTACGGTGCCGGTACCGTAGTGCTCTATGGTCAGAAGGGCGTTTCTGACCATTAGCCAGAGACGTCCTTCTGCCTCGCGGCGCCAATCGCGCTGTACTGTGGAGCGGGGAGGAACTCCCCCCTCCCGCTCCTGATAATGCTCGTCTATAGACGAGCTGTGTGAGCAGAAGGAGGGGGCGGTCCTCCCCGCTCCACAGCACAGCGCGATTGGCGCCGCGAGGCAGAAGGGCATCTCTGGCTAATGGTCAGAAACGCCCTTCTGACCATAGAGCACTACGGTACCGGCACCGTAAGCTCTATACACCGGGCACAGATCGGGAAAGCCGACAGTGCGCTGAACTCAGCGCACTGTCGACTTTCTGGCAGTATTCGCCTTCAAGAGTGTATCGCTGCTGACGGCTGCCATTTTCCTGATATCATCTTTAAAACTTAATGTAAAAAAAATAGATTCTGAACTGAATTAAGCAATATAAACATAATTTCTGTAAGTTGAGTTGTTTTTGTTTTATATCCCTTTAAAACCGGTTCATACCTTTTGCCCCACCCTGTACCTATTACTCATTATACCTACAGTGGCAAGTGATTTCATTCTAAATCCATAGGCATTAATATGGAGTTCGTCCTCCCTGTGAAGGTAAAGCAGCTTCCACTCTCCTGAGAAGATTTTTCTATAAGATTCATTCAGTAGAGCATTTCTGAGGTCACACAATAATGTGGAATGAAAGGGGCTTGGCTCTCAATTTTGTATCTACTTTATCCTGAAGGTATTCAATGGGGCGGAGGTCAGAGCTCTGCATGGGCCATACACGAGTCAAATAACCATGCCTTTATGGACCTTACCTTATCACTGAGGCAGTGGCGTAACTAGGAATGGCGGGGCCCCGTAGCGAACTTCTGACATGGGCCCCCCCGACCGACACCGACGCTGAAGACCTCGGCCGACCCCCTCCTCCTCATTCCTGCGCGTTCTATTATCCCCCATAGTGGCCCTTGCACATAGTATTATCCCCCATAGTGGCCCGTGCACCCAGTATTATGCCCCATAGTGGCCCGTGCACCCAGTATTATGCCCCATAGTGGCCCCTGCACCCAGTATTATAGCTCATAGTGGACACGCATAAACAATTATTATACTCTGGAGTCTTTTCAGACCCCAGAGTATAATAATCGGAGACCCGGGGGAATAACAACATAAAAAACCACTGTTTCTTACCTGTCCCCCGGCTCCTACACTGTCTTCTCTGCTGCCATCCTTCTTCTATGACGTTGGACATCACATGACCCGGGACGCAGGCCAGGTTCATGTGACGTCAGAGATGTCAGAAAGGACGTCAGGAAGGAGGCCTGGCAGGATCGTGGAGAGGTAAGTAACAGTGTTTTTTATGTTTCTTACCTCTCCCGGTCCGCCAATCATTATACTTGGGGTTCTGAAAAGACCCCCGAGTATAATGATAGCAGCAGTAGCGGCTGTTTTCAGGCCCCTAATGTCCTGGGCCCTGTGGCCCTGTTACGCCACTGCACTGAGGCACAATCATGCTGCAATCCACAGAGAACTAAATGATCCTGAAGTCTCCTTTTTCTTTCTTCACCTGCTATGACTCCTAGTTTTTTCTCTTATCTGTATTATCATGTTGCTGTAACACACTGAAATTTCTCCATGGGGAACTATTGGGAGTATTAAAGGATTATCTTATCTTTATCTTACCTTAAAAGTGCTGCGGAACATGATGGTGCTATATAAATAAGCAAAATAAATAAACCAATAACAATCTGGGTCTGTTACTATTATATGTGGTCTGAATATAATTAGTTGCTCCCTTTTCTAAAGACCATGCTCCTTTGAAAAGCCACTCCCATTTTTGCCGCAAATTACCTTTTGCGATTCACCCTATGATGGGCTCTCCCAGAGTGACAGCTCTGTGACCACTTTATTTAAACATGTTGCTATGTTTTACTGGTTGCAAGATTCCACTAAATTCTACTGTGTCCCATAGTACACTGTATTAGGAACATTGACTAAATTGGAAATTAAGCTTGAGTTGAAATTGGAAACTATTCTAAAATATAAAAAGCAACATACCATGCTGACACTAGGTGTCAGTGTAGCCATTTTTATTATCAAGCTAGTAACATACAGTACCTTCATTACCTATGTACACTATGTTTGTTTTATCTATCTATCTATCTATCTATCTATCTATCTATCTATCTATCTATCTATCTATTTCAGCTAGATAATTGTCAATCCTTGGTGTTTAGAAGCACAACTCATAAAAATAGACCGTTATAGTGTTACTTGACTTGCATAACTGCATCCAGCAGGTGGACTGACAAAGATTTGTGTCACCATGTGTTCAGTTCTAACATCTTATAAGTAATGTGATCCAAGCATGCTTAGCTTGTAGGTGATAATGTCAGCGAATTCACAGAGATTTTCTACAACTACAAACTTCCTTTAGCTAAGACCCCACGGGATGATATGCAGTGCTAAAATGCTGCAGGAAAAACGGCGGTGGGGATGCATCGCGGTTCTACTCGCAGAGCTTTGAACAGAAGTTTCACAGAGTTTTCCTCCACGGAGTTTCTATTATTATTATATGTACAGGAAAGCTGCCAGAATTTCCGTAGATATAATTGACATGCTGCAATTTCCAAAACCGCACCATTTTTGGAAATCGCAGCGTGTCTGCACTCTGGTTCGAAACGCAAAGTGGGCATGGGATTCGCATGAATCCCATCCACTTTGCAGTACTGTAAAATGCCGTGATTTTTCGCACAGTGTTTCCGCCCCATAGGGCCCGGCCTTTAAGCAACAAGTTTATTAGCTCATGAGTTTCACCGAATAGTTACAATTCTGTAACTCTACGTTCACATCAGTTTTGTCTGTTTTCTGACAGATTCAAATGGAGCCTGAGGATCCACACTGACTATAATAGGGGGCATCGCATGTCCGTCCTATATATATATTTTTTTTTACTGAAATCATCATATGAAAAGTTGGGCTTGCAACATTTTTTTGTTCAACAATTTATGACAGATCTGCGCCGGAGAGACACCCAGGACAGTTGTGAGCATAGCTTAACATGTAATATTCTAATAACTAGAGTGTGCTCCTATGGATAGGTAATCAATATATGAAACCCCTAGGCTAGGGTCACATGCTGCATAAATACAGCCTTATTTGTCACTGTGGAAATGTAAATGTAAAAATGCTGCGTTTTATACACCCAGCAAAATGAATAAGATTTCATTAAATATTATTCATACACTACAGCCATGGCAAAGTGCACCTGTTGAGGTTCCTCCCCGCTCACGCAGTACAGCGCTATAGGTGCTGCTGTGAAGAAGGATGTTCCTGACAGACTGTCAGTAAGTAAGTAAGCCACACGTATAGTTAGGTTATCAGTTCTGTTTAGCTAGTAGCTCAGACGAGCAAGTTTTTTTTTTTTTTGCTTTTGCCTGAAGATAAGGCTGTATTTTATTTTGCTCCTTTACTGTCTGAAGTCAAGGTTTATTTATTTTCCTTTTTTTTTTTTTTAAATAAACCAGCACCTTTTGTGTCCCTGTTTTGACTGTTTGGGTCTGCACCACTGCTTCTACCGAGATAACTTCCACACAGTACAGATAACTAAAGCATCGGTGAGAAAATGATGATTAATATTAGTACATGGAGGCAAACTTGTGACAGTCATACAAAGTGTTCAGTATGCTGTGCTAAGACTAGGAATGACTATAGGCTGCTTGGAATGAATGCTGAGCTGCTGTTTTCCTTCAGAACTAGACAGTAAATGTGCTCATTTATTTCCCTAGAGATATATTGGTGTTATAGTTTTATTTGTCTTCAGGTAAGTGCTGTAAGATGAATCCAGTAATGTACTTTGTTCACCATTAGTATAGAAAGAGTTGTAGAAAATGGATATTATTGTATATCTAGAGTCTGTACTTAACAAAAGCTTTTCAAGGAAACTCACAATATGTGTGGTCGTGAGCTGAAATCCAGAATACAGTCTGCCTGTTAGTTTTCTCAAAGTCCTTTGATTATTATCAACGCTCCAAGGGATAGAGTTTATATTATGATCTCTCAGATGCAGGGTTGAATATAAAAGAATATTTTGTCAGTGTTGTCTAGTGGAATTTGCTGGCATTAGAAAAATAAAGTGAACCCATTGCATGCACAGAAGAGTGGCCTGGACACCTGTAATAGCAGACGTGCTAAAGGTAGGTGAACATTTTGAAATGAACGGTCAAAGTAATAGGCGCCCCCTTAAACCCAAGCCAAATATAGCATAAGTAAGGGCTTTTGTATTACCCTATTGTAATGAGACTTCCTCTAAGTATAGACATGAGTCAGTAACCACCATTGAGCTCTTCTATAAAATAAATGGTAATGGACAAACCCCAAGTTATCTTATTCTTAAAGGGGTGTTCCTTGAATGTTATATTTGATGATTGATTTATGTGATTGATGAAGATCCAACACCCAGGACTTCTGCTTAGCAGCTGGTTGAAGAGGCATTTGGGTGAACCCAATGTTTGGGTAAGCCCTGTGGCCAACTACTACTGTGCCATATGACAATGAAAGTGACATCATCAGTACTGGGAAGAAGGTGTTTATGAGTGACGTGGCCTGTTCAAATAGCCGGGGTGCCAGGGTTTGAACCCCCACAATCACATAATGATGACTTATCCTAACAATAGGTTATTAATATGCAAGTCCTGGAATCTACCACCTCCCCAAACATATTCAACTTTCACCACTCTGTTATAGAGCACATTATAGTGATAAACATATTTTGTTATGTAGCTCACTTTTATAGATTTGGAGAAAAATAACTTTGAAGTTTTATGCAATTGAAGCAGTTGTTGCACTGGAGGTGAGCCTTCCGCTCCCTGGAGCGCTGCTCTTGCCACTTATACCCTATCATCTTCTGCCTCCGCCACCCTGTGCAATGAGAGTTGATCCTTTCACTGCTGTAACATCACTTCCTCATATTTAAGCATGGAGAACAATGCTTCCAGGGCAGAAGGCCCGCCCCCAGTGCACCAAATGCCTCATTTGCATAAGAATTAAAACTTGTTTTTCTGCAAATCTACAAAAGTGTCATACATAACAAAGGTATGCTGTTTATTACTGTAATGTGCTCTGTAATGGAGTTAAATATGGGAAAAAGGAAAGAAAGACAGGTATCTGATTTTAATTGTTGCCTTTATTCACATCATTGCATGGAGCTATTAATAATATAAACAATTTTATTATATGTAATATCATCATAATCATCATCATCACAGGAGAATGCTACTGTTAGTTACAACCTTTCCTTTGTTCCATGATGCAATTACATATTTCATTCTTAAAATAAGCTTCCTGTTCAGGTGGAGAGTTCTGTTTCCAGTAGTTAATGTGGCCTTTCCAGATGGCAAAGAGCATGATGTACCCAGTGGAGAAATAATGCTGATCTATTTAGCCTAGTTCAATCAATGAAAGCGACTTATGTACAATTTTTCATGTGTTAGGAAAACCTGTGTGTAAAAATAGCTTTGAAAATAAGGTTAAGAGTACACTAGAACAAGCTGCTTTCATGCTCTGCATTTTAAAGTTGTCCACTAAAATGGCATAGGGAACCTCTTATTTGTATTATGTGCCACAGAACCAACAAATCTGTATATTTATGACAAGATATTACATATGCGAATACACTGTATTGTCATATTATTTGCAGGCCCCGGCCTAACATAGGATCTAACATGTTTAAAACCTTTTAAAGTTTTCCTGAGCAGAGGCACAACAGATTTTTGAGCAGTCCTTGGGCTGGGAACTTCAAGATATTTCAATAGATCCACCAAATCTATGTTGTCTCATTCTACATTGTCACTGTGGTTCTCTTTTAGGGTCCATTCACATGGAGGAAAATGGTGAAGAATTTGGTGTGGAATTTCGGTGCTGAAAGAAAAGCCCCCCATTGACTTCAGTGGGTCCCTTTTTCTGCTAGCCAGACCATGCTCACCCATCTGAAGGACTGGACAATAAATAAAGATAATACCAAGATCGAGGCATATAATAGTGACAAAGGAACACAAGATAACCTCTATGTCATGGGCCACTGGTTGTAGACCCACCATACTTAGGGCCACCTCGAAGGGCGTTATCCTAGCAGACTTCATATGGGAATCTGGTCTATGCTACAGGGAGGCAGCCAGGCAGCTGACCAAGCAGGACAGAACTGTGACGCAGAGTAACATGAACAGAGAATAAAATGCATGAAGTGATAACAGAATAGACAGGTGTACAGACAAGAATCAAGGGCAGGACTACAGGACAGGCTGCAGAGATATATTGCAGGAGGCACAAGGGCACAGTTAGCAGTGTTATATTGCAGAAGGCACATAAAACAACTAAGCAGCATTCATGCAAACAGAACTCAGGACTACCAAACCGGACATGAAGACACAAGAATAAAACACAATGCATACAGGGGTTAAACTTCACACAACGCATTGCTCAGCCAAAGAGGGACTGAAGACACTGACTTCTATAGAAACAGACATACTGAAAGAAGTATAGCAGGTGCAAACATTAATACTTAGAGCTAGGTCTGCTAAGAAAAGCAGTATAACGGGGAACACATTAGCTAATGTTAGCTAATGTTAATGGTCATGAGTCCACCATAAGAAGGACACTGAACAACAACAGTGTGCAAGGCAGGATCGCAAGGAGAAAGCTGCTGCTTTCCAATGAGAGAATTGATGCTCATCTGCAGTTTACAAAAGATCATCTGGTCTAGCTAGAAGGCTATTGGAACAATGTTTAGTGGGTGGATGAGACCAAAACAGAGGTTTTGGAGAAAGGAAAACATTACAATCCAGCAAAAACTCCTACCATCTGTGAAATGGTGGTTTAAACTTGTTTTTCTGCATCTGGGCCAGAACAGCTTGCCATCATTGATGGAAACATGAATTCTGAATTATACCAGCTAATTCTAAAGGGAAATGTCAAGACAGCTGTACGTGAGCTAAATCTCAAAAGATCATGGTTCATGCAGAAAGACAATGACCGTAAGCACACAAGTCATTCAACCAAAGAATCATTAGGTGTTGGAATGGTCAAGTGCTTTGATCTAATCGAAATTTTGTGACAGGACCCAAAGTGAGCAATTCATGGGAGAAAATCCACCAACGAAAGAGAGTAAGGCTAAGATCCCATAGGACGTCCTGCAGCAAAAAAGCATTGCTGGAAAAACAGTGGCTACAACCCATCACTGTTCTTCGCGCAGCACTTTAAACAGAAAGGTCCCAGAGTTTTCCCCGCGGACATTCTGTTACAATTATACCTATGGGGAAACCGCTGGTATTTCCGTAGGTATAATTGGCATGCTGCGATTTCCAAAACTGCGCTGGTTTTGGAAATTGCAGTGTGTCTGCACAAAGGTTTTTACTGAAAAAGTGGCTATAGGATTTTCTAGAATCCCATCCACTTTGCATGCACTGTAAAATGCCGTGATTTTTCCTGTAGCGTTTCTGCCTTGGGCAAATTGCGGCATTTCCATCCCATGGAGCCCCAGCCTAAGGATAAGCATCTTTTTTGTTGCAGATTTTGCTGTGTTTTTTTGAGCCAAAGCCAAGAGTGGCTTTAACAGGAATGGGAAATTTATAAAAAGTACTTATACTTCTACCTTCTGCTCAACCTACTCCTAGCTTTGGCTCAAAAAAACCTGCAACAAAATAAGTTGTGTTTCTGCATCATCGTTCTCAACCTTAAGTCTAAGACCCCACATGGGCAGGACGCAGCGATAAAGGGCTGCGAGAAAAACCAAGGCAGAAACGAATTGCGTTTTTTGCCTGCAGTGCCGTCTGCTTCAGCACTTCTGTAGTTTCCATAGGTATAATTGACATTCTGCGATTTCGAAAACCAGCGACTGTTTTTCAGTCAGCAGTGTGTGAACGGGATTCGCTAGAATCCCATCCACTAGGCAGGGACTCTAAAATGCTAAGTTTTTTTTCCATGGCGTTTCCTCCACAGCCAAACTGCAGCACTTACGTGATGTGGGGCTCCGGCCTCATGGTATTTTGTATAGAGCAATGGGCTAAAATTCCTCCAAGCCCTTGTGTAGGAATAGTCAACAGTTACTGGAAACATTTAGATTAAGGTCCCACGTTGCAGAAATGCATCTTTTCTTGTTGCAGATATTGTAGAAGTATAAGAGCTTCCTATATATTTCCCATTCCTTTTGTAGCCATTCTAGGCTTTGGCTCAAGAAAACGCAACAGTATCTGCAACAAAAAAAGCTGCATTTCCGCAATCTGGTCCATAGTCTTACTTGCAGTTATTGCTGTACAAGGGAGGCACACCAAATATTAAAAGCAAAGGTTCACATACTCATTCACGGATATGTGATATTGTATCATGTTCTATAAATAAATGGCCAAATGTAATAATTTTGAATCATTTTATCGATTTGATTATCTTTATGTATTTTAGGACTTCAGTGAAACTGACATAGTTATTGGTTAAATTAATACAGAAATAAAATATAATATAATAGGTAAAAATTTAATATGCCATTTAATTATGTCCCATTTACAAAAAAAGAATGTAAACGTACACCAGATCTATTGTTCCCTTGCACAGAACATTTGGCTTGAAGGGCTGGAACGGTTGCAACTCATTAACACTATAGTACTTGACTGCCTTATATGTTCATACAATGGGGCTGATTAAGGCTGGTGTTTAGTATATCCATCTTGTAAGAAGCCTCTTGGATAGGAGATGTGCCTCTTAATACATTTCATGCATCTCTGGGCCAACTATGCACTATAAACTGAAATCTACTGCAATAATTTATGCTAGATTTCTGGAAAAAATTATAATAACAATGTTGATCCCCTATGGCCCCACTCCCAAATGCCTGCTTTTTATATAAATTGAATCAGTGTTATAAGCATGTACAAACATGCAAATCTTTGCTTGAACAAGTAAAAAAAAATTGCAAAAATTTTTTTTTCAATATTCTCAGAAAACTGCCACGGGGGTTTAATAAATATGACCAGACATAATAGGGATGACTGCTTCGACACCCCCCCCCCCCACTGGAAGGGAAAAGCATTAAGACACACTGTGGTCAGGTTAATAAGAAAATACATCCATTTTAGGGTTGTTGAAATGTTTTAACACCAGTGGTATTAGATTATACAGTACGTGACATATTTTACACTTACTTCTGAAGTACCGTATTAGATCTCTCTCCTCATACATTCATGGAAGGACAGATTTTTCTGGAACCAAAGGTCACCTGCATGTTTTTAAAGCAGGATGTTGAAATCATGCAAGGAATGATGTATTGCAGATAATAATGAGAATATCAGAATTACCCAAAAAGAAGCTGCTTGATACTTAGAGAAGCATACCGAGCAAATAAGCTACAGTAATTTTCCCCCATACTGTAAAGTGGAGTAGCCGTCATAATGATTTCCCAATTATTCTCTACCACTTTTGTACAAAGAAAATATAGCATAAAATAATGCCAAGTTTCAGATGGTTTTGTTTAGTATGTTACAGAAATACAGCACTACAGTTCGGTATTGCATAGAGTTATATAGACAAAAATTTCACCCTTACTTTATCTTGTTTTTCACTAAGGACTCCAATTTCTCTTGAAACAAATTCAATAATGTAACATGCTAGCAAAAACAAAATGCAGCTTGCAACACAACCATTGGGTTGCCACTCGGCACACATAGACAAGATAGGCATCTTGTGACAGAATAGTGTGGACTCATGCTTCTTTGAAATATTGCTCATCTTGTGATATATTTGTGTATTGAGATTAAGCCTTAATCAGGTTGCAACCAATACATTTAGATAACATCCCCCCCCCATCATTATGTCTTTGGATACCCACGCAAACACAGACACTCCTTCCAGATGTTGTCCTTGGTGGGATTTGAACCCAGGACTTCAGTGCTGTAATGCTAACCACTGAGCCACTGTACTACCTACTAGTTAACATATTGATTTACATTTAGAGCAGTCATTTTTGTGGAATCTATCACATTGAAAGCAATAGGTAAAAAAGTCTCCCATTCAGTTCAATGGGTAGCGGACGTAAGACCGAACCCATTGAACTCAATGGGGTTCTGTTTCACTGCATTCACTCTGAACGTGTTTACATGTCAGAATGAGCAGAGTGTTAACTCCGTGTGAAAGCAGCCTTTACATGTCTAAATGAGCTGCACGTTACTCCGTGGGAATGGGGCCGTACGATTATATCTGAACTGCTGTTAAGAGAGCACAGCAATAGTGCAGATGAGATGGCTGTCCCCACAATCGCATACAGAATGTAGATTAGAAGAAAAAATCAACAATCAGAAATAAATACATATTTTTAGCAATATAGTGAATAAATCCATAGTAATGACAGCTGCAGTGGTATCAGATTTAGTTGTATCAGATTATTGATATAATAACAACTGTACTTGTATATCGGTATAATAAGAAAACACTGACAGTTATATACTACCTAGATCTGCGAACTGCCAAGAATTCGAATGTGCATTTCTCAAGGGGAAAATACACTGAATGAAATATTAAATCCATACGCAGTAAATTATTCAACTGTATTTATTTAAGTCTGTCTGAGGACATACCAAGTCCGCACTGATCTGGTTTTCCAGTCCTCTTCCATTGTTGGTGACATGATGAATTGGCGCTGGCTGTCAGGCACATTTTAATAGTTGGCCTGGCTGTTGAACTCATCTTGAGAGCCCTTATTTATTACTCCCCCTGACCAGGTGGCTACTCCACTAAGACCTGGTATTGGAACTAGACTGTTGACAAGGGAGGTGCTGGGATTTGGGAATTTTAATTTCCTTTGGCAATACTTTTAACACTGAGCTCTGTTGTCAGGAATAGGGCTCTAAAGGGGTTTTCTAGGACTTGGAGCAAACTATGGGACAGCTGGAAGAGGTGTAAAATAAAATAAAAATAAAGCATATTAACTTGTCCTAAATGCTCCCTAGTCTGATCCCAGCATCCTTTCTGTCTTGTGCCGATGCACCATTTTCGGAATCCTTGAGGCTCATGTGAGTGTTGAGACCAATCCGTGGCCTCAGTGGTCGCTGATAGGGAACCAGTGATCAATGTTAGTGATGTTACCGATCTCTCTTCAGTGACCATTGATGCCGCTGAATGGTCTCAATGGTCACGTGATGCTCAGGACTTCTGGCAAACCCTGGTACAAGATGAAAAGGGTACCGGCAGCAGACAATGAAGCCCCTAGGACAGTATGCTTTGTTTTTATTTTACTCCCCCTGGCTGCCCCATGGGTTGCTCCAATTCCTGGATAACCGTTTTAACCCTATAAAGCTTGTGAGGGTGTGAACCTAGAGGGTGCTGTAGAGCTACCAAAAACAGAGTTAAAAAGGACTCTGACCAAACCCATACGAGAGAAAGGGGCTCAACTCCAGAGGAAGAGCACACAGCAGGAGAGTGCTGCTGGTGACCTGCAGGAGCAGGCGGACTGGACCAGTTAGAGACAGACAGAAGGTCTGTCCAAAGAAGGCTGGATTCCAGAAGGAGCCCAACTCCAGAGAGGGAGTGTTGCTTGTGACCTGCAGGAGCTGGTGTATCGTGGACCAGTTAGAGACAGACAGGAGGTCTTTCCCAAGAAGACTGGATTCCAGAAGGAGCCCCAACTCCAGAGAGGGAGTGTTGTTAGTGACCTGCAGGAGCAGGTGTGTCGTGGACCAGTTAGAGACAGACAAGAGGTCTTTCCCAAGAGAACTGGATTCCATAAAGGACTTGGTTAAGCTCAGTGTGAGCCAGACTGGTGAGATGAAACCTCGAGTATCTTGCCCCAGTAGATTAGTGAGGGTTCAAGAAGTGAGGTAGTGTCCTGTGTGTGGGCTAGGTTGTTTGTTGCTTTTGTTCCTGTTATAAGCTGAATAAAGCCACTTATTTTGGTTTACATCACCTGATCTGCTGTTTATTTGGAACTCAGTGCCCCCAACACCTCTGTAAATCCAGAACACTGCTACCTTTGATGCTAAATTACCCCCAATTGTCACAAGCTATATTAAGGAATGTAGCAGGAAAGAATGTTAAATGCTGAAAGCTTGTGGAATTGACCTGCAGAAAGAATTTTAACTATGTAGCAATATCTGTTGCAGATTTTCTCTGCGGATTTAACCCCTTTCAGTGTAGCCGATTGAAATCTGCTGTAATATCCACATGTTATGCAGTTGAATTTGCTGTAGAAAATCTACTGTGTGTAGATCTACTCTTATATTAAACCACATTAAAGCAATTGCTGCTGATCTGTACAATGCATGTCTACTGCAGTGGAAGTGCATGTGTATCTTATGCTTAGATCTATCTTGAAAATAAGAAAGTATTTTTAAGTACGTATAAGTACAAGATGTTTTCTTTTATATTTGAAAGCAAAAATATGAATGTCATCATAAATTATCTGAGAATTCGGTTCCCTTGTTTTTATTCAGCATCCTGTGTTTGCTTGATAATATCATTAGAGCCAAACAAATTGTTATTTGTAGAAACTAAATGAAGACAATTCTCCAAAACAAACATTATTATCAACAATGTTTACAAGTAAGTATGGACTGTATTAGTAATGGAAAATTACCAAAATAGAAAAAACCATAGTTGCATATGTTCAGACAATAAAAGGTTCCCTAACTTTATCTAGTGTCACAGCTCCCACTCTGCTTTCCTGTAGTACTGACATACTAGCAGTAATCCGTCCCTACAATTAACTGTACAATCCAGAATTTATTTCTCTACTAAGGTGGTCCTTTTTGTCGGCGCCTTTCAATTTTGCTTCTACTGCTATAATGTCGCATTCTGAAAGCCAGAACTTTTTTTTACTTTTTAGGTAATGTAACTGTTGAGGGCTTATTTTGGAATGATTTGTATTTTTAGAAGCATCTATCTGGTGCGCCTATAACTTATTCTTGCAGGTGGCAAATGAAAAAAAAAACAAATTTTGTACACTTTAAATTTTGCGTTGTTTGCCATACTCCACAAATATGTTTCCTTCATTCGTCTGGTCATTATGTTGATACCCAGTTTATCAGCACAAATGAGAAAAAGGGTTCTTAATTTTTCATGGATCAAAAATGTATAATACAAGCAAGCAAAGATCCACAATTATATGACAAATAAAACTTGACATTTAATAATCATCTAAAATAGAATTAACCCCAATGACTGGATGGTATAAAAATCGGAAAATAATTGGAATGCTCTTACCCTTTCCAGATTAAGGGTGTCATACCCCATTTTTAGGGCCACAATTTATACAAATGCAAAGAGAAACAAGGATGGGTGCAGAAGATTGACCCTGTATAACCCTGTCTTCCAAGCTTATTAACTCCTGCCCTTACAAGGATGGTCATAATGCTGACTCTAAAATTGCCCTGTTAATATTGCTTTCCCTGCCGACGCGTTTCGCATCCAAAACATGGATGCTCCTGAGGGGATTGTTAGAAGATCAATTGAAACAACCAAGCATAGCAGCCCCCACTTTTCTTAAATATTTGGAGGTCTATCTTACTCCGGACCCGAAAGATCTTTTTCGCTGCAACTTCCCCCCATTACTGGCGTCTATTATGGCTGATTGTACTCCGTGGTCCACAGGTGCCTTTACCTGGTTCAGGAGGTGCACAATCTTTAAAATGAACGTTCTTCCTCGTCTTCTCTACTTGATGGAGACGCTTCCCATTCACATCCCTCTATCCTTTCTTAGGTCCCTCACTTCCATCCAACTGCAGTTCATCTGGTCGGGCAGACCCGCCCGAGTGAGTAAGGCTTTTCTCTTTCGCCCTAAGAGTTGTGGTGGTTTATTGCTTCCGGACCTGAAGTCCTATTACTTGGCTACCCACTTGACTCATGTCGTGGACTGGTGTAGGCATGCTGTTTCTAAACCTTGGGTCTACATCGAACAGGCATTCTCTCCGATCCCTTTGCAGGTTGCCCCGTGGTTGGATTCCTCCTCATTAACATCTCTCTTTTCCCATCCTACCATTGGCCCCACGCTTCGGATTTGCTCCAGAGGCCTGGTTCGCTCCACTTTCTTCCCTAAAGACTCTGCTTTTTTTCCAGTGCTAGGCAATCCTGCTTTTCCTCCTGGAATGTTTGACCGAGTCTTTCGTAATTGGCACCGCCATGGAATTTTCCGTGCTTGTCACTTCCGAGACGAGGGGGGATGGAATACACTTCTGAGCTCTCAGGCTCCTCCTGAGCTGCCACCTTTGGATGCTTGGCGGGAGATGCAACTTCGTCACTTTTTACACTCTCTCCCTGATCCTGCAGAGTTCCGTGTCGAACCTACTCCCTTGGAGAAGATTTGTGTTGGCGCTGGCCCCCTTCGCCACTCCCTCTCACTCACTTACCAAATCTTGGTAGAACCTCCGGAGGACTTGGTTCTGCCATTCTTACTGAGGTGGGAATCTGATCTGTCCCTTTCCCTCTCTTGGGAACAGCGTAGGCGTATTTTTCGCCTTTCTCATACTACTTCCATTAGCTCTCGCTACCAGGAGACCAGCTATAAAATCTTATCCCGATGGTATAGGGTCCCTACGAGACTCCATGCTATGTTTCCTCAGGTCTCTCTGCTATGTTGGCGCTGTGGTGAGGAGGTTGGCACCATGTTACACGTTTTTTGGTCCTGTCCTGCCCTGTCGTCCTTCTGGGAAGGGGTCAAGCGGATTATCCTCCAGCTTACTGACACTTCTCACCATTTGGGCCCTCCTCTGTTCCTCCTTAATCATTGTGAGTCTTCCGTAAAAGTCTTTAAGCGTTCCCTGCTCAGATTCCTAGTCCTCGCAGCCCGGGCTTGCATCCCACTTTTTTGGAAGTGAGTAGATCCTCTTCCTCTCTCCCTCTGGATTTCGAAGGTCAACGAGATAATGCACATGGAAGATCTCACGTCTTTCCTGCATGGCACGACTGAGGCGTACACCAGAACCTGGTTCTACTGGTTCGTGTTTCAACAGTCTGCAGAGTACCGGACGCTCCTGGGCTCTGACCCCTCTGATTGATACTCTTGTTGTCCATCTCAGGTATCTGGCTGCTGGTCGCACCCGAGACCTTTCCTCTGGCTGTGATATGGATGACCTAACAATGGAGGTGCTCTTTCTGGTTTCCTGACTGCTCACACTCGTCCTTACCCTGTCCCCCCATTGTTAAGTCCCTTTTCCCATCCGCCCCCCCTCCCCCCCTTTTTTTTTTCTTTCTCCTTCCCCCTCCTCTCCTCTTTTCCTCCCTCGCTTCCCTGTCGCTTTTCGACTCCCTTATTCCGGATCTTCCGGGTCTTCCTGAAAACTTTTTATTGTTTTTTCTATGTTGTTTTTATTTTTCTGTGCTTAAATCTTGTGTTGCACTATGTGCTTTTCTGCTCACAGGGCGTGTGTTCGCCCGGTAGCTTGTAATTGTCTTTTCTTTTCTCCTTGTAAAAATTATCAATAAAAAACTTTTGAGTTTAAAAAAAAAAAACAAGCTTAGCAGAGCCCTGCCCTGAGTGTGCACGAGCTCCTGACGGTCTCACATTGGTAAGGCTCTGCTATGCTTGGCACCCATCCTTGATTTCCTTTGCATATTGATAAATAGTGACCCTAAAGGTGGAGTATGACACCCTTCATCTGGAATGGGTAAGAGCGTTCCAGTTGTTTTCCGATTTTTACACCATCCAATCATTGGGGTCATTTATATTTTAGATAATTAGTAATTGTTAAGTTTTATTTATCATATACTTGTGGATCTTTATTTTTTAATGTTTATCTACTTTTGTACAACAAGAACACTTCTTTGGAAAAACATTTGTTTTTGCCTTGCAATCCTCTGTAAAACATGACTTTTTAATTTTTCCATCAAGGGAGATGGTTTTACAAAACAAGCTGTAATTTTAATTGGTGCAAATTCTGGGTACATATGATTTTTATGATCATATTTTATTGCATTATTTAAAGATGAACAAAAAAATCAGTAGTAGACTAAAGCTGAACACTGAGGTATATTACAGTGTGTTCTTTAGGAGTATATTGAAATATACTCATATTGTTAGGGAAGTGCCAGACAGCAGTTCCCCAGTGCTGTAGATGAACCCTGGAGGAAGGGGCTCAAGTGAAAGTGAGCCCTGGTCTGAAACCCCCCACTGTCCCTTCCTGCTTGCCGTTCCTTTCCTAGGTAATAAGCGACAACTGGATGACAAAACCCTTCCTAAATACATGACACAGAAAACGCAGACAAGGCAAACAACAACAAAGGGAGATCAGCTAGAAAGGGATCAGTAACAGTCAAGCAATGCAGTGTCAAAATTGATATCAAAAAGAGTAGTCAATAGGGAAAGTCAGAGGTCAAGAATCATAATACAAGAATAAACAGCATGAGAAAAGCCAGCACACACAAGGCAATAGCAAGCACCAATGTGAATGTGAGCCAAGAATAAATAGGGAGGAAGAACCCACCCTGGAGTTGATAGGTAGACAGGCTGTCAATCACATGACAAGACTAGAATTAACCACTTAATGAACAGAGGCAAACAAGGGCAGAACATGGGTGTGGTGGAAATTCAATTACAGAACTAGAGGCGTGTTCACACAGTGCAGCTAAAAACTCTAAGCAAGGAACCAAACTGCACACACCTCCTGCACTGCAGCATGCGAGCAGAGGGTGGCGCACTGACCTGAACAGGCAGAGACGTTGCACATATATTCAGTGCAGTGCAATGGATTCAAGACACTACCAGAGGTTAAAATCTTCACTGTGTGTCTGAAATTCATCAGTAAATTTGTATGGGCTTATAAATCTCTCCTTTTTAAGGCGTCTAAATTGTTAATGTCCCTAGAGTTATGTCCAGATGAGACAGATATGCAGTGAAATTTCCACAGAAATTAGCTTATGGAAATCCATAGCAATAAAAATATGCTCCAAATTGTGCGGTTAAAATGATAAAGATTTCACCTTGTACATGGCAAAGAGATGAAATATGAAGCAGGAATTGACAAGCTGCATTTTTACAATCCAAACTAGGGGGTCACTTTTTGCTTCAGGTTTTGCATGGATTTGTATGCAGATCATGGGTGAGATTTGTTAACTATGCTGTTACTGTAAAAGTTACAGATTTTCCACCCACACCTTCATGGTATCTGTAGCAAATCAGTCCTATGCAGACATAACCTACAAGGACCACAGATATTACTAAAAGATATGTCTGGCTCTGTGCTACTTGAAGTAGGGAAGGATCTGGTATTTGGGTATGCAAACACCTTTGGAACTGGGTATGAAAAATATTATCACTCTTCCCTTTTTGTTATGTATTTAGGTTATTTCAGCATGCATTTTACTAGCTGAGTTTATATCTACTTGCATGTTCTCTCCTATTTTCTTAGATTGGCATAACAAGTGGCAAGGCTAACCTTGACCCTCAAGAATGTCATTCAAAGGTTAGAATACAGTAACCAGCAGTCTGATGACATTCATCATAAATGGTGCAGGTGAATCATACATTTTAGACAAGTTTCTAAATATGTATATTTAAAACTGACCCTAGTTTCACACCTGCACTCGGGTTTCCATCCTTCAGGTCCACTTAAGGACCCCAAAAAAGGAAACCCAATCTGCTTAAATAGCAGTTACCCCAAAAAAATCTGTGGACCCATAGACTATAATCGGTTCTGTCAGGTTTCTGCCTGAAAAATGCAGAGAGAAAAGTCCTGCTTTTAGGACTTTTCTCTCTGCATTTTTCAAGTGGAATGGGGACAAAATCCTCAAATGGAATGGTGTGAATCAAGCTTTACCAACAAATAACTGGGCATGCTATTTTTTATTTTTATTTATTTTGCTGTGCACAGATTGCTAAACAAACAGGCAGGACTCCAAACCAGTAACAAGCTCCTGTTATCAGGATGTATTATGTATTGTCAATTTTGTTCTCAGCTACAAGTAAAAAGTTATTTGCAATCAGCTGAACAATCAATTGCAAATGTGGATAGACAATTACTTTATGTCTATGGCCACTTTACCACCTTATTAAACATGTACTGCATTGTGTGGATGATGTATGAAGATGACAGGGAGCGAATGGTTTCCTGCTGATTATACATGCATGGTTTAGCTGAGCAGAGAGTGCAAGTTGCAAGTGATCAGATAGCTGTTGGCCAAACTATTGTCCTGACCAACTATTTCTATATGTGCATGGCTGTTTTGTCAGCTCATTAAACATGTATTGCTTTGGCTGAGTGTACATGGTATATGAGGAAGGAAGACAGCTTATTTAAAATAAATCCATAAAATAAATCTATAAATAAAGAGGACCTTTCACCATCTGGGGAACATGTGGTTTAATACACTGCTAAAAAGCCGACAGTACACTGACTTCAGCGTACTATTGGCTTTCCCGATCTGTGCCCCCATTGAAAAGCTATCGGTGCCGGTACTCAGTGCCGCACCTCCCATGAGGCGACCTGAAGCGAGCGCTTCAGGCGGCGCTGTGCCAGGGCCTCAGGGAGGGCGGCATTTTTGCTAACCTAAGCCAGTCCAGGACAAGCTGTCCTGGACTGGCTTAGCATGGAGCGGTGGTTTGGGGAGGCCACTGGAGCAGCGCTGCTCCAGCAGCCTCCCCGCACGCTCAGGCAGAGAGCAGGCAGTCTCCGGGCCTGCTCTCTGCCGGCGAACGGTGCTAAGCCCCGCCCCCTCCGCTAAGCCATGCCCCCTCCGCTAAGCCACGCCCCGGCTCCGCCCCCTCCCCCGGCAAGGGGGGGGGGCGGCTTTCTGCACTTCGCCTCGGGCGGCGAAAGGGGCAGGTTCACCCCTGCCGGTACTGTAGCTCTTCACCATCAGAAGGGCGTTTCTGACAGTCAGTCAGGAACGCCCTTCCTCGTAGTAGCGTCTATTGCGCTGTACTGTGAGAGGTGGTGAGGAACGCTTCCCTCCCCTCCTCAGTGTCATCACTGGGCGGTAAGCAACAACCCCTCTCACAGTACAGCGCTATAGACGCTGCTGTGAGGAAGGCTGTTCCTAACTGTCAGAAACGCCCTTCTGACGGTCAAGAGCTACAGTAGCGGCACTGATAGCTCTTCACTGGGGCACAGCACGAGAAACCCAATAGTGCACTGAATTCAGCACACTGTCGGCTTTCTACCAGTGTAATAAACCGCATGTGCCCCAGATGGTGAAAGGTCCTCTTTAAAAAAGGTCCCCTCTTGTTGGAGCCAGTCAGATATAGCCAGCAGTCACAGGCTAGCATTTTTAGTGCAGGAAGGTCCATGATTATAGGCCTTTCCCAACCTAAAAATAGCAGCATACAGTCACCGCAGGTCCCGACCATCAGTTTAAGTGGTCTGATACTGGCAGTACCCTGGCTCTTTTCAGTATCCTTTCTGGTGGTAGGTACTGGAGTTACATTGCGGGGGATTACTGATAGCCCTGGGTGATAGTAAGCCCTAGCCTTACTAATGGACAGTTGTAAACAGTGTCAGACTAAGGTTATTTGAGCCGGCCAGATAAAATGATTCTTAGGGCCCCTTCACACGGAGTATACGCTGTCTCATTCGGAACGTATAAACGTTCCGAATCAGTGGCGTTTAAAACAGATCCCATTGCTTTCTATGGGAGCCAGCATACGTGCGCTCCCCATAGAAATGAATGGGCTGCTTTTTTCCATTCATTTCTATGGGGAGTGCACGTATGCCAGCTCCCATAGAAAGCAATGGGATCTGTTTTAAACGCCGCTGATTTGGAACCTTTACACGTTCAGAATCAGCCAGCGTATACTCCATGTGAAGGGGCCCTTAGGGTCCACTCCTCAACAACCCCTAGAGAATAAACTGTTAGACTGTTACTGTGTTAAGAGTTTGATCACACAGGAGGATATTCTAGTTAGTTTAATGATAAAATATTGCTAAATCTTAGTTTCTATATTATATATCATTTATGCTATAAGAAGACAGAATGATCAATAACAATACTAATGATGGGTACTGTACGATAAGATCCATTTTACACAAAATGCACTGAATTAAACTACAATAGCTCTGTCAGTGTCTTCTCACTCATTACTGTCTCCCTTGACAGCTTCTATCTTACCAGGGTCTTCTGGGTGTGTTAATTTATAGAGTCTTATTTAAGTCCACAACCCCATATCAGTGCTCTGCGCTGTTTGGTGTCTTAGCTACTTCTACTGTCTAATGATCACTTGACCTAAAGGGTTATTACCATCTTCAAGCTGGGAATACTCACTTAATTGGTTGAAATCATTCTATCTTGCAGAACATGTTACAGGTTTATGTTCACTGCTTTGCCTTGCATATGACGAAAAGGTTTTAGGTGAAGACGCACATAGTGGGCTGCCTCATCGGTGTTTTCTATTACACTGTTATATATTTATTGTATGTGACAGGTTGTTAATGATTACAAGATTTTGCAAGTTTAGCTATAAAACCATGTGGTTACTAACAAGCAACAAATAGCAAATATTTAACAGTGTTCAATAGAAACCATCGACAGCATTTACAGCTTTGCAGTAGGTGCTGTTATTTTTCTTAACCATTCCTAAAATTAGCATATCAGAAGACTAAGTTATTATCAGTATCTCAATGGTCCCTTTTTATCCATATAACAGATTCTGCAGAGTTGTACACAAAGGGGGCAATTTACTAAGACTTAAATTTCAGATATCAATCCAAATCTGGACCAGTCACTATTTCTCACATATCTGTTGTAGGGATATCGTCACTCCATAGGGAGAGACCACCATTTAGGTGTGTGGAGTCTTATTAAGCAGTGAGCGCTCCATATGCAAATCTGACTTCTATGATGTAATTAGGAAGCCAGTGCCTCAGGCATGCACAGCAATAGAGGGAGCTCCCTTTAACATTATGCCGACCTTCTAAGAGGCCTTCGTTTGCAATGATGTTGGGATTTTACCAGGTAGTCTCTCATCCAAGGACAGCTGTTTTGATGTTATTGCATCTCTTCAGCTTGGCGCAGAGAGGACTGACCTGGCATGATGTTAAAGGGAGCGCCCTCTATTGGTTTTCTTGACTGAGGCTCTGTCTTCCTAATTACATCATGGAAGATAGATTTGCACATTCTCAGTGAGCGCCCTGTATTGCTGTGCATGCCTGAGGCACTGGCTTCCTAATTACATCATGGAAGTCAGATTTGCATATTCTTTCCATATCTGTTGTAATGAATACTTGTTATTTCTCCTAAATATTTACAACTTAATTGAAAACTGGGTATTAACATTCCTCATGTCAAAGGTATGTTTACACTTATTATTTCATACATTTCTAAGGGGAATAACAGAGGAACAGCACAGTGCAGAGTTCTAAGAAAAGATGATCCAACTTTACAACATTAAGGAGAATACAATTATTTACAACCGTTTACTAAAGCAGACATGTCAGGAAAGATGACTGGTCATCTTTAAGCCCTTAATAAATTCAACGCATTTTTTGGTTGTTAATGCCCATAATATAAGCCAGTTTCTATTTTTTTTTTTAATAAATCTGGAGTGGAAAGTCTATCCAAGATGGCTGCAGTGTTTTTCATATACAGTATACAGTACATCACTATGTGCTATAAACCTCCTTATGCATACACACTCAGAGGGACTGAGCAATAACAAAGTAATTCCTAGCTAGGTATTTAGGTCGAGAATTGAATGATCCTCCATTCAGGAAAATGTACACCATTAGATGATTTGGACATTGTGTTTCTATTGTGTGAATCATTTTATTTCACAATCCGATTATTGCTATAACCACATATCCTAATGCAACAATCGTGTTTGTTCAAAAACACCTGATCTTAAAACTGATAAAAGAATTGTATGTTATCTAATATACGGTATGTCATTCCTTGTCTGGGATGAACTTCATATCCTAATCCATATGGGCGAGAATAAAGTAAGTTTCCAGTATGATTGCCTGCAGTATGTATTATCAGCTGACCACTGGAGGTTTCAGCCCTTGGACCCATATGATTGAATAAATACCAGAGCACTTTGATTTGTGGAGGAATTGCTGAGCTGGGATAAGTCTTAAAGGTCAACAGATATCTAATAAACTTAGTCTCTTCTTACAAGCTGGTTTAAAATTATGGGCTAACAGTACAGTCCCTGTGGCAGAAGCCCATTCATTTATGTTTTTTGGTACCACAATGCTCCTGCAAACAGTGCCATGTGCAGGGTTAGACTGATAGCATGATCCTGTTTTCTGATATATAAAGTGGTTGATTTTGTATTAAGGGAACAAGAGCGCATCTCACATACCTATCTAATTCATCAAGTATCAATTGTAGACATCATGTGCAACCCAAGTGGGTATCAAGATAAAGGAACAGGGGATTTCCAGGCTTAATAATTGGTGACCTATTCTCAGGATGGTTCATGGACTGAAGATCAGCAGGGGTTCAATGCTGAATACCTCTGAGGATCAGCAGTTTGACGTGACATTGGCGTTACCTGAGAAGCACTTAAACTTCACTGATCATCTGACATTACATTTAATAGTCACATTATCTGTTTGCAACTCTATCCCATTAAAGTGGATGGACTGAGTTGCAATAAGAAGCATAACCACTATACAAAAATACAACACTTTGATTGTACTCTCATGAATGCTGTAGTCTCTTTAATCAGATTGGTAGAGGGCCTGGATGTCCAACTCCTGTCAAGCCTCAATTAATAACCTATCCTAATCTTGTATTCTATAACAAACATGAAAACCTCAATCTTAGATTACTGTATCTGCATTTGCCCCCTTTCTAGAAAAGGGAGAAAGATGCAGTTAAATTCGAATCAGGGTTTTGTTGTCCACACTATAGTAAGGTCATGCATTAAATTTATCCACGTATCTGACCTTGCTATTCATTTGAGATTTAACAGGATTCACTTTGAGATTAATATTAATCATTGAATAAACAGAGCCTGAGAAAATGAGGAAAATGTTTGTTTTTTGTTCTTAATATGTCCAAACAAATCCTACAAAAATTAATTGATTTCCTCTCCAATTTTCTCACAAAAAAAAGAAATACAATTTTGAGGCAGACTAAGAAAAAAATTAAATATCAACTTTAGAATGCTAAACCCAAATGCCCTCTAGAGGGCGGCGTACAGAGTGCAATCTTTTCCTAATTATATCCTGGAGAATAGATTTGCATATTTTTTACCCAGAAACCCAAATGGCTAATTTTGCTTTTCGGGGTTTCAAAGCTCAAAGCACTATAAACAAAATAGCTCTTATATACAGCAGCTCATCAAAACATACAGTGCTGAAATGTAAATTATGAAGGACGGGAAAGGAGCCTGTAAGACAATCTATGACTTATTGTTTTAACTAGAGCCACACTTTAGGATGGCATATTAACCCTTTCCCGACATCTGCCGTACTAATACGGCAGATGCCAGGTGGTTAAAGATGGTGGCCACTCGGGAGCCAGGCAACCGCCATAGCCACCAGCTGTCTGCTGTTTTATACAACAGACACCTGGTGCTAATGCCTACGATTGGTGCCTGCACTGATCGTGGACATTAACCCATGGGAGTCTCGGTCATAGCTGACCGAGGTGCCATTTTACCAGTGGCGTTTGGGCACCACCACTGTACCGGGCCGGCGTCCCATTGCATATCCCCAAATGGACACACACCCAAGTATTACATCTGTAGGACACAGGTACAGCTTTTGATGTACTTTTTAAGTGACTGGCAATGTAAGTGTAGCACAAACTTGTTATTTGACATTAACTGACATTTGACATGGACTATACCTATTAGCCTTGTTCAGTTACATCAGCTTTCTGTCTATTCCTCAACAGATTGAGCTAGTATTGATTTCTTTCTCTAAGGATCCTAGTGTTACTAGACTATTAAGAAACTGTCAATGCAATCTAAGGAGGTGAAAATGAAACTGCTATACAAGTATGCACAAAAACAGCATGAACACATATCACACACTACAAATTACACTAGACTTGCTACTAGATACCACTGTGGCCTACCATTAGAGGAAGCCAATTTGTCAGGAAGCCAAGGATATCGCACTTAAAGCACCATGTGAGAAAGTCATTGTGTAGGCCCTCATGTATAGGATCTTACATAAGACATGGAAACAAAACATAGTGTCTTGTGTAAGGCTCATGTGCATAGCGTACGGATTGCTTTATTCAATGAGCCTTGACTTGGATTATAAAGCTACTTAAATGTAGATTGTTTTTCAATTCCTTTTATCCTATCACTGCTGCTTGCAGCATTTTAAGAAATCATTTTATGCATATATCAATTTCACAAATGTAGTATTATATATATTGACTTTTGCTGGAAGCTTTTTTTAATTTGCTGAAACTACTTTTTTATTAATGATTGTGAATGCATCCTCAGTAGTGGAGCTACAACAAATGACCTAGCAGTGGAGGAAGCTTGGGAGAACCTGCTTTTCTAAATGTAACTAACATCTTATGAAGCTCAGTCAAGACTTCCGGCTCAGTTTACTCTTTGTGTGCTCAGACATTCAGTCTTACACTGCAAATTGAACATAAATCACACACCAACACAATCCACCAACCCCAACTATGTTTTTCCATAATTGCAAAGCTACAGAAACATTGTGACTTAGTTGTGCCATGTTGCCTTCATAGCTTCCATTCATGTCTATGGGAGTTATAAGAATATTGTAGGTGTAGCAGTGTTCAGCTATTCCTGTCTTAGGGGTTTGGATTGGGAGCAGTTATTTCTATTACAGCAGTGATTTGCCGAGATCCGAATAAGCCTTTAATGAAACATAATAGTCTATGGTTTGTCTACAATATATTGTATGTAACAGCAGTAGGCCAAGAGTGTTTTCCGGTTCTTAATAGACATCGGTAAATCTCTGAAGATTTATTTTGTTTTGGGTATGGACATGTTGACCCTCTACTTCATTTCAGATTTAACTTGTTAGGTTAGAACCAGAAGGGAAATTATTATACTATACTATACTATATACTATATATTAATATTATAGTATAATAGATGGAGGCAAACTTATACACCCTTTCCCTCACCTATTCTAGGTCTCCTTGCAGCATGTGGTTCCCCCCCCCCTCCCCACTGCGTCTTCTTTTGGCTGCTTCCGGCTTCCTGGGTGACGTCACGCACCCAGTTGTCAGAGGCCTCAGTGGTCTCATGGAATGCATCAACAGCATATTCACTCCTCTCTTGTTCATAATATAATTGAAAAATTATGTACAAAATCACACACTAAGTCAATCATTTTGCACAGTACTGCACTGATGAAAAATAGAACTCAGGTTCCTATTAGGGTTGAGCCGATCTTAACTTTTCAGGATCGATTTTGAAATCTGATTTCCGATCATTTTTCATTCGAACCCGATCTCGATCCCAATTTTGATCCCAATGCAAGTCAATGTTTTTTTTTTTTTACTAATCAGAGATCAGATTTTAAAAATGATCCTATTCATTATACAGCATGGAATCTAACAATTGAACGCTTTCATTATTAGAATCCATGCTGTGTAGTGATTTTTTAAAATCACTAAGTAGCCAGAGGATTTTTTTTTTTAATCCTCTGGCTACTTAGTCCCCCCTGGTTTCCACGTTACCTACGCGCGTATCACATGGAAAGCAATAGGGAAAAAAGCCTCCCATTGATTTCAATGGGGAGCGCACGTATGCTGGCACCCATAGAAATCAATGGGATCTGTTTTAACGCCGCTCATTCTGAACAACATTATGTTCAGAATGAGCGGAGCGTATACTCAGTGTGAAGGCTAACATTGTTAGCTTTTCCTACAATTCTTGGCCAGTAGCAAAGCATTGTGGGAAATAATCACCGATTCAATCCCACCTAAAAAGATCGTGTTCGGAATTCTGATTGCGATCCGAACACGATCGCTCAACCCTAGTTTCTATATTAGGGAATTTTTTTTTTTTTTTTAAATTATTGAGATAAGTGTGTCTATACTATTAGCGTTTTGTGCCCTTTCACTTTGGTGAGAGTTGCTGAGGGTCAAAAAGAATGGGAATGGGTTGGTGTCCACTGGTGTCAGAAGAGCAGCTGAGCATGAGCAGTCAGGTATTGGTATTGACACTCCTATGTTTGAGTTGCAGAAGGTGAGTATACCCTCTAAGCCTTTCAATCTAGTTTCATCTAAGCCTAGTAAGTCAGGCAGTTAGGGAACTGGTCAGAGAAGAAAGTTGAAATCAGCATTGTTAAACATCTAGGGCAGTGAAGGGGTTAATGTTTACATCTTTTAGTGGTCTAGGATATAGAAAGTGTTAATGTCAGTATTCACAACTTTTTAGGGCAGAGGAAGGGTTAAATTAACTTAATGCCAGTATCCCTGGTGGTCTGGATCAAATACAGGGCAAATGTACAAATCATAGTGGTTTATGGTAGTGGAAGAATGAATCTATTATATCTGTTTCCAAAGGGTTACTCACTTCTCCAGGCTCCATTTTGGGTTTGGTTGTGTTCAACTTTGTGTTCTGTCTGTGCATTAATAAAAGAGATAGAAGGGGGAAAACAAAAACAGCCACACAGTTCTTTGCATGATCGGATGGAGTGTTTCATGAATGCTCGGCCCAATCTTCCAAGGGAGAGCTCTGGATACTGCATGGGAACAGACTCTTTCTCCAAGGGAAAGACACGCAGCTTTAAAGGCACAGTGGTGAATGTCTCAGGGGGTAATCTTTTACTGAGAACATAGATTACAATGTTCTTACTTATTACAAATCAATAATCAGAAAAAATGTTCAAACATAGATACAATTTTAACATCATGAAGCAGAGGAGACATCCTGACTGTCTCTTGAGAAGTTTTCATTTTGGAACATTTTTGTAGATTTAAGAAAGGTTTTATAGGTGAGAGATGACTAGCATGATTTTTATGAGCAATAAATTTGTAATAAAAAGAGAACAAAAAGAATGTAACACGCTTGATTAAATAGAAAAATTCCCAGTCCCAAAAACAAATATTAAAGGATTTAAGCTCAAAGACATAGTCATGAGCTTTGTTTGTAGTATTTCACTTTATTATTTAACCAAGAACATTTCTGAAAACCAGTAAAACAGATGTGAAATTTCAGTTTTTCCCCAGAGAGGGAAATGAAAAAAGCAGATGAACAAAAACTATATTTGTTCATAATTAGAGATGAGCGAACAGTGTTCTATCGAACTCATGTTCGATCGGATATTAGGCTGTTCGGCATGTTCGAATCGAATCGAACACCGCGTGGTAAAGTGCGCCATTACTCGATTCCCCTCCCACCTTCCCTGGCGCCTTTTTTGCTCCAATAACAGCGCAGGGTAGGTGGGACAGGAACTACGACACCGGTGACGTTGAAAAAAGTAGGCAAAACCCATTGGCTGCCGAAAACATGTGACCTCTAATTTAAAAGAACAGCGCCGCCCAGGTTCGCGTCATTCTGAGCTTGCAATTCACCGAGGACGGAGGTTTCCGTCCAGCTAGCTAGGGCTTAGATTCTGGGTAGGCAGGGACAGGCTAGGATAGGAAGGAGAAGACAACCAACAGCTCTTGTAAGAGCTAAATTCCAGGGAGAAGCTTGTCAGTGTAACGTGGCACTGACGGGCTCAATCGCCGCAACCCAGCTTTCCCAGGATCCTGAATGGAATACACTGTCAGTGTATTCCCGTATACCCGATATATACCCCGATACCCGTTCCAACGGTGTGCCCCCCCACCTTCACCCCAGAAATACCCTGCAAGTCCCCTAGCAATAGAATTGGGGCTATATACACCCACAATTTTTACTACTGGTATACAGTGCCATTGTCTGACTGGGAATTCAAAGAATATATTGGGAATACAAATACCCTCATTTCTTGCTACTGCCATATAGTGCCAGTGTCTGACTGGGAATTCAAAGAATATATTGGGGTTACGTGCACCCACAATTTTTACTACTGGTATACAGTGCCATTGTCTGACTGGGAATTCAAAGAATATATTGGGAATACAAATACCCTCATTTCTTGCTACTGCCATATAGTGCCAGTTTCTGACTGGTAATTCAAAGAATATATTGGGGTTACGTGCACCCACAATTTTTACTACTGGTATACAGTGCCATTGTCTGACTGGGAATTCAAAGAATATATTGGGAATACAAATACCCTCATTTCTTGCTACTGCCATATAGTGCCAGTGTCTGACTGGGAATTCAAAGAATATATTGGGGTTACGTGCACCCACAATTTTTACTACTGGTATACAGTGCCATTGTCTGACTGGGAATTCAAAGAATATATTGGGAATACAAATACCCTCATTTCTTGCTACTGCCATATAGTGCCAGTGTCTGACTGGGAATTCAAAGAATATATTGGGGTTACGTGCACCCACAATTTTTACTACTGGTATACAGTGCCATTGTCTGACTGGGAATTCAAAGAGTATATTGGGAATACAAATACCCTCATTTCTTGCTACTGCCATATAGTGCCAGTTTCTGACTGGGAATTCAAAGAATATATTGGGGTTACGTGCACCCACAATTTTTACTACTGGTATACAGTGCCATTGTCTGACTGGGAATTCAAAGAATATATTGGGGTTATAAATACCCTCATTTCTTGCTACTGCCATATAGTGCCAGTTTCTGACTGGTAATTCAAAGAATATATTGGGGTTACGTGCACCCACAATTTTTACTACTGGTATACAGTGCCATTGTCTGACTGGGAATTCAAAGAGTATATTGGGAATACAAATACCCTCATTTCTTGCTACTGCCATATAGTGCCAGTTTCTGACTGGTAATTCAAAGAATATATTGGGGTTACGTGCACCCACAATTTTTACTACTGGTATACAGTGCCATTGTCTGACTGGGAATTCAAAGAATATATTGGGGTTATAAATACCCTCATTTCTTGCTACTGCCATATAGTGCCAATTTCTGACTGGTAATTCAAAGAATATATTGGGGTTACGTGCACCCACAATTTTTACTACTGGTATACAGTGCCATTGTCTGACTGGGAATTCAAAGAGTATATTGGGAATACAAATACCCTCATTTCTTGCTACTGCCATATAGTGCCAGTTTCTGACTGGGAATTCAAAGAATATATTGGGGTTACGTGCACCCACAATTTTTACTACTGGTATACAGTGCCATTGTCTGACTGGGAATTCAAAGAATATATTGGGGTTATAAATACCCTCATTTCTTGCTACTGCCATATAGTGCCAGTTTCTGACTGGTAATTCAAAGAATATATTGGGGTTACGTGCACCCACAATTTTTACTACTGGTATACAGTGCCATTGTCTGACTGGGAATTCAAAGAGTATATTGGGAATACAAATACCCTCATTTCTTGCTACTGCCATATAGTGCCAGTTTCTGACTGGGAATTCAAAGAATATATTGGGGTTACGTGCACCCACAATTTTTACTACTGGTATACAGTGCCATTGTCTGACTGGGAATTCAAAGAATATATTGGGGTTATAAATACCCTCATTTCTTGCTACTGCCATATAGTGCCAGTTTCTGACTGGTAATTCAAAGAATATATTGGGGTTACGTGCACCCACAATTTTTACTACTGGTATACAGTGCCATTGTCTGACTGGGAATTCAAAGAGTATATTGGGAATACAAATACCCTCATTTCTTGCTACTGCCATATAGTGCCAGTGTCTGACTGGGAATTCAAAGAATATATTGGGGTTACGTGCACCCACAATTTTTACTACTGGTATACAGTGCCATTGTCTGACTGGGAATTCAAAGAATATATTGGGGTTATAAATACCCTCATTTCTTGCTACTGCCATATAGTGCCAGTTTCTGACTGGTAATTCAAAGAATATATTGGGGTTACGTGCACCCACAATTTTTACTACTGGTATACAGTGCCATTGTCTGACTGGGAATTCAAAGAGTATATTGGGAATACAAATACCCTCATTTCTTGCTACTGCCATATAGTGCCAGTGTCTGACTGGGAATTCAAAGAATATATTGGGGTTACGTGCACCCACAATTTTTACTACTGGTATACAGTGCCAATTTCTAACTAGGAATTCAAAATGCGCAAGGCTCCCGGAAAGGGACGTGGACGAGGCCGTGGGCGAGGTCGGGGGAATGGTTCTGGGGAGCAAGGTAGCAGTGAAGCCACAGGGCGTCCCGTGCCTACTCCTGTGGGGCAGCAAGCATTGCGCCACTCCACAGTGCCAGGGTTGCTTGCCACATTAACTAAACTGCAGGGTACAAACCTTAGTAGGCCCGAGAACCAGGAACAGGTCTTGCAATGGCTGTCAGAGAACGCTTACAGCACATTGTCCAGCAGCCAGTCAGACTCTGCCTCCTCTCCTCCTATTACCCAACAGTCTTGTCTTCCTTCCTCCCAAAATTCCGAAGCTTTACAGAACAATAACCCAAACTGTCCCTGCTCCCCAGAGCTGTTCTCCGCTCCTTTCATTGTCCCTCAACCTGCCTCTCCACGTCACGATTCCACGAACCTAACAGAGGAGCATCTGTGTCCAGATGCTCAAACACTAGAGTCTCCTCCATCTCCGTTCGATTTAGTGGTGGATGACCAGCAACCCACCCTCATCGACGATGATGTGACGCAGTTGCCGTCAGGGCATCCAGTTGACCGGCGCATTGTGCGGGAGGAGGAGATGAGACAGGAGTTGGAAGAGGAAGTGGTGGATGATGAGGACACTGACCCGACCTGGACAGGGGGGATGTCAAGCGGGGAAAGTAGTGTGGATGTTGAGGCAGGTGCAGCACCAAAAAGGGTAGCTAGAGGCAGAGGCAGAGGTCAGCAGCTTAGGCGAAGCCAGGCCACACCCGGAATCTCCCAAGATGTTCCAGTTCGTACCCAGCCCCGAAAAACTCCCACCTCGAGGGCACGTTTCTCGAAGGTGTGGAGTTTTTTCAAGGAATGCGCCGAGGACAGATATAGTGTTGTCTGCACAATTTGCCTCTCGAAATTGATTAGGGGCTCTGAGAAGAGCAACCTGTCCACCACTTCAATGCGCCGTCATTTGGAATCCAAGCACTGGAATCAGTGGCAGGCAGCAACGGCAGGACAAAGGCCGCCTGCCGTTCACGCCACTGCCACTGCCTCTGCCACTGCCTCTGCCTCTGCCACTGCCACTGCTGACTGTGCTGGCGATGCACTCCAGAGGACGAGCCAGGACACCACTTCATCTGCCTCCGCCACTTTGTTGACTTCTACCTCATCCTCCCCTGGTCCTGTCTTATCTCCTTCTCCTGCACCATCAAAGGCACCATCAGGCGTTTCTTTACAACAACCCACCATCTCTCAGACATTGGAGCGGCGGCAGAAATACACTGCTAACCACCCACACGCGCAAGCCTTGAACGCCAACATCGCTAAACTGCTGGCCCAGGAGATGTTGGCGTTCCGGCTTGTTGAAACTCCCGCCTTCCTGGACCTGATGGCAACTGCGGCACCTCGCTATGCCGTCCCTAGCCGTCACTACTTCTCCCGGTGTGCCGTCCCCGCCTTGCACCAGCACGTGTCACTCAACATCAGGCGGGCCCTTAGTTCCGCGCTTTGCACAAAGGTCCACTTGACCACCGACGCGTGGACAAGTGCATGCGGACAGGGACGCTACATTTCACTGACGGCACACTGGGTGAATGTAGTTGAGGCTGGGACTGCTTCCCAAACTGGCCCGGTGTACCTCGTCTCCCCGCCTAACATTCCTGGCAGGGACACGAGAAGAACACCCCCCTCCTCCTCCTCCTCTACCGCCTCCTCCTCCGCCACCGCCTCCTCCTCCGCCACCGCCTCCTCCTCCGCTGTTAGATTGACCCCAGCTACGAGTTGGAAACGTTGCAGCACTGGCGTTGGTAGACGTCAGCAGGCTGTGCTGAAGCTGATCAGCTTGGGGGACAGACAGCACACTGCCTCCGAGGTGAGGGATGCCCTCCTCGATGAGACGGCAATATGGTTTGAGCCGCTGCACCTGGGCCCAGGCATGGTCGTTTGTGATAACGGCCGGAACCTGGTAGCAGCTCTGGAGCTTGCCGGACTCCAACATGTTCCATGCCTGGCCCACGTCTTCAACCTAGTGGTGCAACGTTTCCTAAAGAGCTACCCCAATGTTCCAGAGCTACTGGTGAAAGTGCGGCGCATGTGCGCCCACTTTCGCAAGTCGACAGTAGCCGCTGCTAGCTTAAAATCTCTCCAGCAACGCCTGCATGTGCCACAACACCGGCTTTTGTGCGACGTCCCCACACGCTGGAACTCAACGTTTCAGATGTTGAATAGAGTGGTTGAGCAGCAGAGACCTTTGATGGAATACCAGCTACAAAACCCTAGGGTGCCACAAAGTCAGCTGCCTCAGTTTCACATCCATGAGTGGCCATGGATGAGAGACCTTTGTGACATCCTACGGGTCTTTGAGGAGTCCACAAGGAGGGTGAGCTCTGAGGATGCGATGGTGAGCCTTACAATCCCGCTCTTGTGTGTTCTGAGAGAATCCCTGATTGACATCAGGGATAACTCAGATCACACAGAGGAGTTAGGGATAGCATCCGATCCGTCACAGCTGGAGAGTAGGTCCACACATCTGTCCGCTTCACTGCGTTTAATGGAGGAGGAGGAGGAGGAGGAGGAGGAAGAAGAGTTGTCCGATGATGTGATGGTGATACAGGAGGCTTCCGGGCAACTTCGAATCGTCCCATTGTTGCAGCGCGGATGGGTAGACATGGAGGATGAGGAGGAAATGGAGATTGAACTTTCCGGTGGGGCCAGAGGAGTCATGCCAACTAACACTGTGGCAGACATGGCTGAGTTCATGTTGGGGTGCTTTACAACCGACAAGCGTATTGTCAAAATCATGGAGGACAACCAGTACTGGATCTTTGCTATCCTTGACCCCCGGTATAAAAACAACATCTCGTCTTTTATTCCGGTAGAGGGGAGGGCCAATCGCATCAATGCTTGCCACAGGCAATTGGTGCAGAATATGATGGAGATGTTTCCAGCATGTGACGTTGGCGGCAGGGAGGGCAGTTCCTCCAGTAGGCAACCAAGTTCTCACCGGTCCACACAAACGAGGGGCACACTGTCTAAGGTCTGGGACACCTTGATGGCACCCCCTCGCCAAAGTGCCGCCACGGAGGGTCCTAGTGTCACCAGGCGTGAGAAGTATAGGCGCATGTTGCGGGAATACCTTTCCGACCACAGCCCTGTCCTCTCCGACCCCTCTGCGCCCTACACGTATTGGGTGTCGAAGTTGGACCTGTGGCTTGAACTTGCCCTATATGCCTTGGAGGTGCTGTCCTGTCCTGCCGCCAGCGTCCTATCTGAGAGGGTGTTCAGTGCAGCCGGTGGCATCATCACTGACAAGCGCACCCATCTGTCAGCTGAGAGTGCCGACCGGCTCACTTTGATAAAAATGAACCACCACTGGATAGAGCCTTCATTTTTGTGCCCACCTGTGTAAAGCACCCCAACATGAAACTCCATGTCTGTACTCAACCTCTCCAATTCCTCCGCATCCTCATACTCATCCACCATAAGCGTTGCACAATTCTGCTAATACTAGGCTCCCTCCAACATGATTTCCCCCAACTCTGCTGGTTAGAGGCTCCCTCCACCCTGATTTCCACCAACTCTGCTGGTTAGAGGCTCCCTCCACCCTGCTTTCCCACAACTCTGCTGGTTAGAGGCTCCTTCCACCATGAATTTGCCCAAACTGGGCTGTTTAGAGGCTCCCTCCACCATGAATTGGTCCAAACTGGGCTGGTTAGAGGCTCCCTCCACCATTAATTGGTCCAAACTGGGCTGGTTAGAGGCTCCCTCCACCATGAATTTGCCCAAACTGGGCTGTTTAGAGGCTCCCTCCACCATGAATTTGCCCAAACTGGGCTGTTTAGAGGCTCCCTCCACCATGAATTGGTCCAAACTGGGTTTTTTAGAGGCTCCCTCCACCATGAATTGGTCCAAACTGGGGTGGTTAGAGGCTCCCTCCACCATTAATTGGTCCAAACTGGGCTGGTTAGAGGCTCCCTCCACCATGAATTGGTCCAAACTGGGGTGGTTAGAGGCTCCCTCCACCATTAATTGGTCCAAACTGGGCTGGTTAGAGGCTCCCTCCACCATTAATTGGTCCAAACTGGGCTGGTTAGAGGCTCCCTCCACCATGAATTTGCCCAAACTGGGCTGTTTAGAGGCTCCCTCCACCATGAATTTGCCCAAACTGGGCTGGTTAGAGGCTCCCTCCACCATGAATTGGTCCAAACGGGTTTTTAGAGGCTCCCTTCACCATGAATTGGTCCAAACTTGGCTGTTTAGAGGCTCCCTCCACCATGAATTGGTCCAAACTGGGGTGGTTAGAGGCTCCCTCCACCATGAATTTGCCCAAACTGGGCTGGTTAGAGGCTCCCTCCACCATGAATTGGTCCAAACGGGTTTTTAGAGGCTCCCTTCACCATGAATTGGTCCAAACTTGGCTGTTTAGAGGCTCCCTCCACCATGAATTGGTCCAAACTGGGGTGGTTAGAGGCTCCCTCCACCATTAATTGGTCCAAACTGGGCTGGTTAGAGGCTCCCTCCACCATTAATTGGTCCAAACTGGGCTGGTTAGAGGCTCCCTCCACCATGAATTGGTCCAAACTGGGGTTTTTAGAGGCTCCCTCCACCATGAATTGGTCCAAACTTGGCTGTTTAGAGGCTCCCTCCACCATTAATTGGTCCAAACTGGGCTGGTTAGAGGCTCCCTCCACCATGAATTGGTCCAAACTGGGTTTTTTAGAGGCTCCCTCCACCATGAATTTGCCCAAACTGGGCTGTTTAGAGGCTCCCTCCACCATGAATTGGTCCAAACTGGGTTTTTTAGAGGCTCCCTCCACCATGAATTGGTCCAAACTGGGGTGGTTAGAGGCTCCCTCCACCATTAATTGGTCCAAACTGGGCTGGTTAGAGGCTCCCTCCACCATTAATTGGTCCAAACTGGGCTGGTTAGAGGCTCCCTCCACCATGAATTGGTCCAAACTGGGGTTTTTAGAGGCTCCCTCCACCATGAATTGGTCCAAACTTGGCTGTTTAGAGGCTCCCTCCACCATTAATTGGTCCAAACTGGGCTGGTTAGAGGCTCCCTCCACCATGAATTGGTCCAAACTGGGTTTTTTAGAGGCTCCCTCCACCATGAATTTGCCCAAACTGGGCTGTTTAGAGGCTCCCTCCACCATGAATTGGTCCAAACTGGGTTTTTTAGAGGCTCCCTCCACCATGAATTGGTCCAAACTGGGCTGGTTAGAGGCTCCCTCCACCATGAATTGGTCCAAACTGGGGTGGTTAGAGGCTCCCTCCACCATTAATTGGTCCAAACTGGGCTGGTTAGAGGCTCCCTCCACCATTAATTGGTCCAAACTGGGCTGGTTAGAGGCTCCCTCCACCATTAATTGGTCCAAACTGGGCTGGTTAGAGGCTCCCTCCACCATGAATTGGTCCAAACTGGGGTTTTTAGAGGCTCCCTCCACCATGAATTGGTCCAAACTTGGCTGTTTAGAGGCTCCCTCCACCATTAATTGGTCCAAACTGGGCTGGTTAGAGGCTCCCTCCACCATGAATTGGTCCAAACTGGGTTTTTTAGAGGCTCCCTCCACCATGAATTTGCCCAAACTGGGCTGTTTAGAGGCTCCCTCCACCATGAATTGGTCCAAACTGGGTTTTTTAGAGGCTCCCTCCACCATGAATTGGTCCAAACTGGGGTGGTTAGAGGCTCCCTCCACCATTAATTGGTCCAAACTGGGCTGGTTAGAGGCTCCCTCCACCATTAATTGGTCCAAACTGGGCTGGTTAGAGGCTCCCTCCACCATGAATTGGTCCAAACTGGGGTTTTTAGAGGCTCCCTCCACCATGAATTGGTCCAAACTTGGCTGTTTAGAGGCTCCCTCCACCATTAATTGGTCCAAACTGGGCTGGTTAGAGGCTCCCTCCACCATGAATTGGTCCAAACTGGGTTTTTTAGAGGCTCCCTCCACCATGAATTTGCCCAAACTGGGCTGTTTAGAGGCTCCCTCCACCATGAATTGGTCCAAACTGGGTTTTTTAGAGGCTCCCTCCACCATGAATTGGTCCAAACTGGGCTGGTTAGAGGCTCCCTCCACCATGAATTGGTCCAAACTGGGGTGGTTAGAGGCTCCCTCCACCATTAATTGGTCCAAACTGGGCTGGTTAGAGGCTCCCTCCACCATTAATTGGTCCAAACTGGGCTGGTTAGAGGCTCCCTCCACCATTAATTGGTCCAAACTGGGCTGGTTAGAGGCTCCCTCCACCATGAATTTGCCCAAACTGGGCTGTTTAGAGGCTCCCTCCACCATGAATTTGCCCAAACTGGGCTGGTTAGAGGCTCCCTCCACCATGAATTGGTCCAAACTGGGGTTTTTAGAGGCTCCCTCCACCATGAATTGGTCCAAACTTGGCTGTTTAGAGGCTCCCTCCACCATTAATTGGTCCAAACTGGGCTGGTTAGAGGCTCCCTCCACCATGAATTGGTCCAAACTGGGTTTTTTAGAGGCTCCCTCCACCATGAATTTGCCCAAACTGGGCTGTTTAGAGGCTCCCTCCACCATGAATTGGTTTAAACTGGGGTGGTTAGAGGCTCCCTCCACCATTAATTGGTCCAAACTGGGCTGGTTAGAGGCTCCCTCCACCATTAATTGGTCCAAACTGGGCTGGTTAGAGGCTCCCTCCACCATGAATTTGCCCAAACTGGGCTGTTTAGAGGCTCCCTCCACCATGAATTTGCCCAAACTGGGCTGGTTAGAGGCTCCCTCCACCATGAATTGGTCCAAACGGGTTTTTAGAGGCTCCCTTCACCATGAATTGGTCCAAACTTGGCTGTTTAGAGGCTCCCTCCACCATGAATTGGTCCAAACTGGGGTGGTTAGAGGCTCCCTCCACCATTAATTGGTCCAAACTGGGCTGGTTAGAGGCTCCCTCCACCATTAATTGGTCCAAACTGGGCTGGTTAGAGGCTCCCTCCACCATGAATTGGTCCAAACTGGGGTTTTTAGAGGCTCCCTCCACCATGAATTGGTCCAAACTTGGCTGTTTAGAGGCTCCCTCCACCATTAATTGGTCCATACTGGGCTGGTTAGAGGCTCCCTCCACCATGAATTGGTCCAAACTGGGTTTTTTAGAGGCTCCCTCCACCATGAATTTGCCCAAACTGGGCTGTTTAGAGGCTCCCTCCACCATGAATTGGTCCAAACTGGGTTTTTTAGAGGCTCCCTCCACCATGAATTGGTCCAAACTGGGCTGGTTAGAGGCTCCCTCCACCATGAATTGGTCCAAACTGGGGTGGTTAGAGGCTCCCTCCACCATTAATTGGTCCAAACTGGGCTGGTTAGAGGCTCCCTCCACCATTAATTGGTCCAAACTGGGCTGGTTAGAGGCTCCCTCCACCATTAATTGGTCCAAACTGGGCTGGTTAGAGGCTCCCTCCACCATGAATTTGCCCAAACTGGGCTGTTTAGAGGCTCCCTCCACCATGAATTTGCCCAAACTGGGCTGGTTAGAGGCTCCCTCCACCATGAATTGGTCCAAACTGGGGTTTTTAGAGGCTCCCTCCACCATGAATTGGTCCAAACTTGGCTGTTTAGAGGCTCCCTCCACCATTAATTGGTCCAAACTGGGCTGGTTAGAGGCTCCCTCCACCATGAATTGGTCCAAACTGGGTTTTTTAGAGGCTCCCTCCACCATGAATTTGCCCAAACTGGGCTGTTTAGAGGCTCCCTCCACCATGAATTGGTCCAAACTGGGGTGGTTAGAGGCTCCCTCCACCATTAATTGGTCCAAACTGGGCTGGTTAGAGGCTCCCTCCACCATTAATTGGTCCAAACTGGGCTGGTTAGAGGCTCCCTCCACCATGAATTTGCCCAAACTGGGCTGGTTAGAGGCTCCCTCCACCATGAATTGGTCCAAACTGGGTTTTTTAGAGGCTCCCTCCACCATGAATTTGCCCAAACTGGGCTGGTTAGAGGCTCCCTCCACCATGAATTGGTCCAAACTGGGGTTTTTAGAGGCTCCCTCCACCATGAATTTGCCCAAACTCTGCTGGTTAGAGGCTCAATCCACCCTGATTTTCAAAACAAATGTTGGTGCCAACCTCAACTTACTACAAGGGCCAAATTCACTGCTGGTGACAAGCTCTCCTCACTGCAAGTGCCAAATACACATGTTTCAAGGTGTTTTCCTACTGTCAGAGAGGTGGTATTGAGTGTGTAAAGTGTGTAGTTGTTAGGCTGTGATGTTGGGGTAATAGAGGGTCTTTGGTGTGTTAGATGCCCCCAGACATGCTTCCCCTGCTGTCCCAGTGTCATTCCAGAGGTGTTGGCATCATTTCCTGGGGTGTCATAGTGGACTTGGTGACCCTCCAGACACGGATTTGGGTTTCCCCCTTAACGAGTATCTGTTCCCCATAGACTATAATGGGGTTCGAAACCCGTTCGAACACACGAACATTGAGCGGCTGTTCGAATCGAATTTCGAACCTCGAACATTTTAGTGTTCGCTCATCTCTATTCATAATCATTAAAGGGGTTGTCCCATGTCAAGGATCCTATCTATACTGAAAGCTTATGTAAATTGAAGACTTTTCCTAAATATACTACGTTATAAATTATGCTTTGTTTGCCTGCTATGTGACCTTATTCCTCCCACTGTTTACACAATGTTGTTATAACCATAGGACAAGTGACATCATTCACTGCTCTTGCTGGCAGCACTATCGTTCACCTAATTACAGTTTGCTGATAAAGCCAAGTGTGTTATCTCTCTATGTAAACACACAGATAACAGATGTCCATTCTGTACAAGCATCTTTATATTATCTGTTCTGCAAAAGTATTGTGTGTCCCGTTCAGCAAAAGGGAAGAGGGGGAGAGAAATACAGGAAGTGAGCAGAAGACACTGCATGCAAAGCTGAAACACTGAGATGGGAAAACCCCTTTAAGTTATCAACATTACTACTACTACTACTACTACAACTACTCATAATACGATATAGGAATAACTATATTTATACATCATAATTAAGCTACCAGCATTACTACTACTACTAATAGCAATTAATCATCATAATACAAATATAGGAACAACTATATTTGTATATCATAATTAATCTATCAACATTACTACTACTACTACTAATAATAATAATAATAATTAATAACCATAACACAAATGTAGGAATAACAGTGAGGTGCTTCCTAGCCTAATATTGCAGGGTACCACTTGTATGTGCTTGATACACATACTCATTTGAGTCTCATACTGGCAGCTTTGTCAGTCAGGTGCTTAATAAAGATCCCCATTTGGATTGAAATGTGTTACATGTATTTATTGGAAGAAACTAGGCCTTCATTAATCCATCTATGTGTTTCATATCTTTTCAGCAGTGCTCAGGACCATGGAGATTTTATTACTGCTTTTCCTTTAATGACTGTTAAGCTTTAATTTCCATGATATTGATCACATGAACACCATAGCCAGTACAAGATATAAATCAAGAGCCTGGGGTGGCAAAATGCTCTCCAGTCAGACAAAGCCAACATTCCAGTCCATTTTAGACTTTATTTAAACAAAACCATCTTAAGGCAGGAATTCCTAATAGGGGTAACTTTTTTGTCTTTTGGTAAAAATTATTTGATAAGGGTACCCTGAGGAAATTAAGTCCATGAATTACTTCTCTCTCCGGATGACTCGTACGGACACAACGCGGAAAACACAGACCCCATTATAATCTATGGGGTCTGTGTGCTTTCACTGCTCACTGCTTTTTAATGTATTCTGTATTCCATTTGGGGGGTCTCCAAGCGGACTCCCCCAAACAGAATACCGAACTCAGCTGTGAACTAAGAGAGGATTTACAGGTATTTGTTTTAAAATTCTTGTAGTAGAAAGTAAAATTTTGTATCCTTTCGGAATTTCTTTTTTTAATATTCCTCTGATATAGATATTAGTAAAGCAAACTAGAAAAGGAAATCAGCCATTGGTGGCTTACTATGGACTGCAAAATTCTCAGGCAATGAAGATGGTTTATTTCTTGGTAGTACACTTGATATAAGAAATATATTAACAACCGTAGCTTTGTATCAAAATGTGCTCTGAATGGGGGAGAATGGTGGCCATAGGCTTGAGGGTTGGTATTATGCTACAATGGTTTGATAACCTTTCAATAATTATTTGTTACTGACTTCCGACCTCTGGCTTTCCCTATTGACTATTCTTTGAATTTTGTTTTGGCACTGCATAGCTCCACTGTTACCGAACTCTTGGCTTTCTGACCTCCCTTTTGTGTTGTTTGTCTTGTCTGCGTTTTGTGTTTCATGTATATAGGAAGGGCCTGTCACCCAGTTTCCGCCTATTACATAGGATAAGAACAGGCAAGCAGGAATAGAAAGTGTGGGGGTTCAGCTTAGGGGTCACTGTCTCTTGTGCCCCTTCCCAGGGTTTCCAGCAGCTACTGGGGAATTGCTGTCCTAGCAATTCCAAAGCAATTTGTTTCTAGTAGTGTGTGTGTGTGTGTGTGTGTGTGTGTGTATTGGGGGGGGGGGGGGTGTCGGTTCTTATAGTTGTTTTTCTGTGTTGTTGAAACTGTGTGTATTAAACCATGAAGATCTCAATAAAAAGATCTGATTAAAAAAGTGTTCAAAAAAATGACTACATAATAACCTGGTCCAATGTGTTAGAATCTAGAGTCTTAGAGATTTCACAGTGTCTCACTGAAAATTTTAGTTAATTTGAAGCAAAAATAATTGAAGTCCTACATTTGCCTTATGAAGAATATGAACAAGATGTATAATAAAAAGAAATGATATATAACGCTAGCTTTCCTTCTCAACATACGGTAGTGTCACATTTTCATTAATCTCAGAGATTGATAAAGGCAGTGTACTTTAATAATGTTCTCACCTTCTCTGCTTTATCTCTTGTTTGCCATTCTTTTTACGTCAAGAGGACATTGCACCGTTTGTTCATTATAAACCTACAGTCTATTACACCCATAAAAAATCTAATAGAAGACAGAACTAATAAATCAGAAGGCAGAATCTTCTGTTGCTCATATGTGAGGACACAACTCATTTTTAATGACCAATATTCATATATTTATTTTTAGCAAAAGACGATAAAGTACTTGAAAGGGTTTGTAGCAAAGGTTACTAAAGTATTAAAAAAAATTAGGAGAAGAATAGCCTTTCTTAAGACTATTCCTATGTGTTAGTCACAAAAAATTGCTTTTTAATGATAGGATCCCTTTAAGAACCACATTGACAGAAAAATGAAAAAGTTATGGCTTTAAGAATGCAACACTGATAAAAATGGAACAAAGTTGCCATGTCCTTAAAGGGAACCAGTTAGGTCAACTTGGGACACTAAACCACGCACAGTTCTTCATTGTCCAAAATATCCTACTGATGACCCTTTCGCTGTCTGTGCTCATTCACTGAAACCAGAGGTGTCAGTGCACATGAATGGAATCTCAATGGCATCCACAGTGAAAAGCCAAGGTGCACATCCTCAGTTTCAGTGAATGACTGCATAGGTGCTGGGAGAACCAGAGATGAGTCTAGTGAGACTCATTGGACTTATCTAGGTGATCACTGCTGACACTGTTGGAAGTGGCTATTTGGAACACTAAGCCACAGCTCATATGGACCTTTGGGTGTTTTAGTGTCCCAAATTGATCTGTAAGGTTCCCTTTAAGGCAATGAATGATTTTGTCCCTAAGCAGTTCAGCAGGGTTCCTACACTGTATATTTGCAGAATTTGTCACTGGTTCAGTATTTGTTATATGCTCTGTCCAGCACAACACACAAAAGGGACTGCTTTTTTCTTTGGCACATAGGAGTTCTGAGAGGGGCATGCTCTATGATTTCCATATAGAAAATAAAGAGGTTAGTCTTTTCATGCACAATATAAAGGGACTATACAATGTCTGACAAAAATTGAACCATTCTGGAGACCATCCAAACAATACAATTCCAACTTCATTAACCACTACAATAAGTTGTTGTTGCTGTAAGGTGGTGGAAGTCACTTTCTTCGACAACTGAGACATACAGAAACTGTATAAATTCAGATTGTATTCTTAATGTTGTGTTGACATGAGGACATAGCGAAAACTGAAACCCACTGACTCATTATTAACTAGTTCTAGCGAGGTTAATGCATGGAGGCAGCAGTGTTTATTTGTGTCTAAGGCTGGGTCCACTGAATCTCTACATTGGAAATCGCTAGACAAAAAATACCTGCGAGTCCACCTTATCTGTCTGTCGGTTTCAGTTAAAAATGTATGCCACAGATACCTGACGGACCCCATTATAGTCAACTATAATAGCCTTTAGGCTCCATTCATGTCCATCACAGAATAGATCAGAAAGTGTTCATTTTTCTGTTCTTCTGATCTTCCGATAATCTAGAGGAACGGAAAATGTTCTGTTAGAGATGTAGATGTACTCTTAGGGCTAGTTCACACGTGGGCAAAGGGGAGGTTTTTGACAGCGGAATTCGCTTCAAAAACCTCTCCTTTAACATGGTGGTCTATGTAGACCACTAGCTTTTTTTTTCCTCCTAGCGTTTTCCGCCTGAAGAAGCGACATGACCTTTCTTCAGGCGGAAAACGCCTGAAGAATTGCATAGAAGTGAATGGGAGGCGAAAACCGCGCGGTAAAAAACCGCGCGGTTTTTTGCACACAAAACCGCGCGGTTTTTTACAAAAAACCGCGCGGTTTTCGCCTGCAGTTTCTATAGCACATATAGGAAAAAAAAACCCTAGCGAAAACCGCTAGCGAAAACAGCGTCAAAAACCTCGTCAAAAACCGCGCGGAATGCAAAAAACAGCGTCAAAAAAACTCCTCGAGGTTTTTTACCTCGCACAAATAAGCTAGGCGGTTTTCACGTGTGAACTGACCCTTAGTGTGACAGTAGGAACAAGTAATTGTTGCTGTGACTCAAGGTGTAAAAATATAGCTTTCTTCACAACTACTGTGTAGAACTTTGGATAGTTGGACCAGTGCATAGTATAGTGTTAGTGGTACCAAATCATACCAAATCTTCATATGGTTTCCTCATATTGGGGAGATATTCTCATTTACCATATTGTATGTTACCTATATGATCTTTCTGACTACCATTTTGTACCATTTGATGGTGTGACTACCACTGTTTGTCACTTGATGTTGTTTTTTATTTCAATTTTCCTTAGGTTTTAACATAATTATTAAATGTTAAAGGGGTTGTCCACTTTCAGACCAATATTGAGAGGCAAATCCTGTTTGTATAATAGAAAGTTGTACAATTTTCCAATATACTTTCTGTATAAATTCTTTTGAGTTTTCTAGATCTCTGCTTGTTGTCATTCATTCTGTTACTTCTAGTGGATAAAACTCTGACCATGGTCATGTGATTTACGGTCCATGGTCATGTGATTTACGGTCCATGGTCATGTGGTGATCACACAGGTGTACAGGTCATTATGGTCACAGCACAGTAATCAGATATCTGCCTGGTAACGAGCTGTGCACCTGTGTGTACATCACATGACCATGGACCGTAAATCACATGACCATGGACCGTAAATCACATGACCATGATCAGAGTTTTATCCAGAATGAATGACAGCAAGCAGAGATCTAGAAAACCGTGAGGAATTGATACAGAAAGTATATTGGAAAATTGTATATCTTTTTATTATACAAACAATGATATCTATTTCTCAATATTGGTCTGAAAGTGGCCAACCTCTTTAAATTTTAATTATATGCATCAGTGCACTATATTTGTATCTTATGGTATTCTCTACAAATTTTCCAATAATTTTTGGTTCAGCTAATCCTAACATTTTTAGAGTTCACCACTCATGAACATTATATTCTGAGGTCTGTTCTGACCCCAGAGTATAATAAGTAGAAGCCCAGGAGAGGTGATCAAACATAAACAATGTTATTCACCTTCCCTGGACTCCGGCATAGCTCCCTGTTCTCTTTAGCTCTTCTGCTTGACGTCAGCAACAACTGATTGGGTCTCAGGGCTTAGGTCGGCGTCATTATGTGTCGACACCAATGGAATGCCCGATGACCTATCAGTGGTCTCTGATGTCAGACAGAAGCGCCAAAGAGAAGGTAAGTAACATTGTTCTTTATGTTTCATCAACTTCCTTGTGCCTTCAATTTCATAAATCTCATAAATCATGCAAAAGAATGATGAAAGCAATCTGGCTAATCTCATACACACATTGCAAAAAAAAAAAAAAAAAATCCACACTGGAAATGTGTTTTTGTAAATCATAGCATGTCAATTACGCCTATGGAAATGCTGGTGTTTTCAATATAGTTGTAATAGAGATAGAAAGTCTGAGGAGGAAAACTCTGCGGACTTTCTGTGAAAAAACGCTGCAGAACATACATAATGCGTTATCGCTGCAGTCTTTTCCGCAGCGTTTTTTGGCTGCGGCCTGCTATGTGGAGTCTTAGCCTTACGGTCTAACAGCGTAAAAGTGATGTTGTTTTTAAGCATTTAAAGTATTTTGTTTTAAGTTCCAGAGTTTGTTTCAGTAATCAAGAGAAAATATAACGTGTAATTATTAAAATGTATAATTATCAATGATTAAAATGAACCAGAATTCACCTTATTTTTCTTATATTATTGCTTATTGCGTTCTAAAATGAAGGGTTTAAGTAAAGACTTAGAAAAGACCTGAAACAAGTTCCAAATACTGTACGTGACCTAAGTGCTTCTGTAATCAAGTAAACCATCTCAGGGCTAATTTATTGTGTTCTTTATTCTTGGTATAATATGTTCTGATATTTGTTTATCGCCATGTCCGCTATAAATTAGTAGAGTTTGTAAATGTTCTAGTAATAAATCTTGGGCAGTAATTAGTTTAGTTTTTTTGCAAAGACATCTGGGTAAAAGGTTGCTTACAGGAATATAATGTATTAATAGCATTTTCTTACTAAAGTAGTCATCTACTGTTACTCAAAGCCTAGATATTGTTAACCCTTTTTGCAGTTGCCTATTCCACCTTTGTTGATCTTTGATAGGCATAGCAAATATGCTGTTAACATTGGCAGATGATTCAGTAAATGGGTGCTCCTAAGAACACTCCCAAATTATTGCTCAGCATAAACAAGGCTGCGGTCAATTGACGAACAACTACTGTAAACTGATCATCAATGTCGGCAGCTCAGCTCCTTATGTTATCGAGGTATATGTTACTCTGTCAACATGCTATCCATATTGGGACAAACGGTGATATTAACAATCACTTGACTTCCAATACGGTTTGCATTGTCTCAAACAAAAGATTTTATAGCTAGGGCCCCACTTTGCTATAGCCATGCCCCTGCACATAGATATATAGCACATAGACATCACAGTTACAGGGTCACTGTCCCATTTAGCACCTGAAAGAATACAGTACAACCCGAAGCTTGCAGTCAAGGCAATGCAATTTACAGGAATGTAATTGGAACTTCTTTTATGACTTATGCTGATCTACGAGAAGTGAATCTGTATTTTTGACATATTCTTGTCATCCTTCAGTGCAGAAAGAACCAGTTAGACATTAAATGGATCCTCTTCCTGGGGGTTACTTCAAGACTGTGGCTTAAAAGTAGTCAGGAGCATTTTGTGTAGTTAGTGGCATGACATTGCATCATGCCACGTATGCTGGACCACAAACCAGTCACTCACCAGGATAACAGGGCTACATGAGTTTAAATATTTTATGCAAAGAGTGATTTTAAGTGCCGAGCCGGAGCTTCTGCTGAGATGCACGTATGCTGCCAGCCCGCTCTACTAGCTGCGCCAGATCTACCCAGTGCTTGCGGGTCCTTCAGGGAGAGGATCAGAACTTCCGCAATAGTTTGCGGGGGTTGCCAGTCTCCTCCTGGTACCGGAACCCAGACTTCTGGGGTCAGGGGGTCAGGCAGCAAGCTGGAAGCTATTTAGGCTTGCCGCTGGTTATTCAGACTTTCCTAGTATCAGCTCACCCTGCGTTCCTTTCTTACCCTGTCCCAATTTCCTGCCTTCTACTATGTATCTGCTATGCTACTCTGCCTCCCGTGTATGACCCTGCTTGCCTTCCAGACCTCCTCTCCTTGACCTGCAATTCTGTACCTCGTGATCTCCAGTGTATGACCCAGTTTGTCTGGTTACCCATGTGCTTCATTCTTCTGTACCATGTTAACTCCAGTATATGACCTGGCTTGTTCAATTTCGTCCTGTCTCATCCCTGGAAACTGTGACCTGCTGATTACCGACACAACTTGTACGACTACTCTGCGGTGCTTCCGACATCTCCTGGCGAACTCTCGTTATTGCAGTCAGCTCTGCTGACCAGCTTCATCTGTTTCTTCACCCATCTAGGAGAGTGGTTTTTGGGTTTTCTTGGTCCCACTGTAACTTAGAGTGCTCTATGTGTGATGCCCTCTGGATGGCTGTGGTTCTGGGTCCCAGAATTTACCAGCCAATCTCCACCATCAGGAGCTCTGGCGAAGACCTCTGGGGCTTGGTTCTGCTCCAGTTCGGAGGGCGTCGGACACTCAGTGCTGTTTTGCCTCGGTGTACAGGGGAGTCTGGTTGCCCAGGACTAACTGTCCTTTCTATACTGTATTTGGTTCCTAACAAGTTCATTGTTAACCCGGGTAACTAATTAATGAGGTCATAAAAGGGTAAGATTACTGTTGTGTAGGGACACAAAAGGTGGCATCGTAGTGTAGGGAGCACAAAAGGAGCAGTTTTACCTGCAATACTATACTATTACTGTAAGGAGCACTATCACTGAATCCAAATCTTTAAACAATTTTTCTATGTATAGTGATGTATAGTCTTATAGAATACAGTATTACAATGACACCAGAGCATAGCAGCTGTGAAGTTGATAAATTTGCATTGTTTTTCTCATCCTTCCTTCAGAATTAGTCCTTACTAAACTCTTCTCATTGGTCTACTAATTAACATTAACTAATTAACCTTGAAAATAATTACATTTCCCATAAGGTCATATAATTGTCCATGGTCATGCAACAATATATAACCAGAAACAAAATCCCTATTACATATATGAGGCAAAACAAGTGATGCTAGGTTCACACCTGCGTTCAGCCTTCTGTTCTGTGCTTTCCGTCTTCTGCATGCCAGAAGACGCAAAGCACAGACCGGATCCGGCCGTGAGCGGCGGTGAGCGTTTTATGCTCTCTGCCACGAAACCAGATTTTTTTATCCGGACACAGAGTACTGCATGTCCGACTCTGTGTCCGGATTATAAAACCTGGTTTCGCGGCGGAGAGCATGAAACGCTCACCGCCGCTCACGGCCAGACAGCTTTCTCACTCATTCAAATAAATGGGTGAGAAAGAGTCCTGCAGGTTTCCGTCTCCTGCTCTGTTTTATGCAGGAAACGGAAACCTGCAGAACGGACCCCTTGAACGCAGATGTGAACGAGCCCTAAAACAGAAACTGCTCACAAAAGAATTTCACATACTTTGCTTTTAGGTTGTAAATGGTCTGGAAATTATAGTGATATGAAATGTTAAAGCGTTTGTGAATCCCAATAAAACGGCCTTTAGAAGTATTGGTAAAGTGATGTATATGTTTTTGTGAAATAGCCTTATTGCTGAAATATTCCTAACATGCCAAACCTTGGGGGTACGGGCAAACACAAAGCGTTCCAGAAATAGGCTATAAAATATGTATTGGAACAGCTTGTTATGATCCAGAATTGTTCCATTTGTCCTGACTTTTATATCCTCAGTTGGGGAAGTTTTGTCTGAAGAATGATAAATGTCTCCTATGACATTACCAGAATGTTAGTGGTTTTTGACCATATATGAACATTATCTGAACTACTAAGTCAATAACATTTTACCATTTGTGGGTGAGTGAATGTTTTATAACAGCACGAACACTGAAAATGATTGAATTCTAGTTGTAAGATGGTATGAACTATATTATATACTTACTTATGTAATTACTATATACACCACCTTCAGGACTGTCAGACCCCATGTAGCCTATATGTTACTGAAGTTAACTATATGCTTCAAAATGAAGTGAAATTATTAATATGTTAAGTAACATTAGGATCGAAAAACTAACTTGACAATAAATAAGGGTAGGTGTACCTAACAGTAATTCATAAGCAAACTTAGAATAGGGTATACTAAAATGTAACTTTTATTAAATATTATTAAAAAGCTGATAGAAAAATCTTGGATAACCAAGTGATATGATAGGGTAAGGAAATAAGATGTGATAGCCAAAGTAAGTCGTGTGGTGTGATACCAGGTACTAGAATATACTGTATAGCCAATCCCTCAGGGCTAATAAATAATTATGTACTATAGCCCTAACATCATCTGGATTTCTCCTAGAGAGGGGTATGAACAAATTCTATATGCACAGTATCAACACACAGCCTGATAGTAGGGCAAACACACACACACTAACTGGGATCAGTAAAGAACCGATCAAGACCCTAGCTGACCACTGACTTGAGGGCCCACATTACTCCCCCAGCACTAAGACTGCCAATCACAAACATAAATATAAAATAAGCCACATTGGTGACTCAGTCGAAATGACTGGCCTTTCATTGATTGGATATTCGGCGAGTGACGCGCGGGTAGAGGAGGAGCCTAGCAGCTTTTTCTATCCTGGCCACCTGTGTTGCCGATGCGGCTTCATATCATAGCCAACCGGCATTCTGATTGCATCACATCTGTCTTAGTAGTGCGGGAGGCGGATCACCACTGCTCCCGTCCTGTTAGGTCCTCTTAGCCTCTGATGATCTGGCAAGATTTAACCAGTTGAAACGCGTCAGGCTTATGTCTGGGAATCTTTACGTATCACATTGAAAGCAATAGGGAAAAAAACCTCCCATTGATTTTAATGGGTAGCGAATAGAAATCAATGGGATTTGTTTTTTTACGTGCTCATTCTGAACGAGTTTTATGTTCAGAATGAGCGGAGCGTAACTCCGTGTACAGGCTCCCTTAAAGGAATTTTTTGGGAGTAGATAGAACACCAATATTTAGAAAGTGGATAACCTCTGTATGTTAAACTTTGAAGGTCCATGCTGGTGATCACTTATAGTGGATTTGACTAATCTATGTTGGTAGAGATCTTGTGTAAGAGAAAATGTTGCATGTCTTGTTTTCAAAGATTTCAATTTATAATTTCTCAAATAAAAAGGTTGTCTAGATATATTCCCAGATTTATATTTGGGTTGTTTATTTTCAGCTGATGTAGAAGGTCAGAGATAGCCTAGAATATGTGAGAAAGAGACTCTCTCATACCTTGTAGTTTCAGACCTGTCACTTAATGTCAATGTTTTAGACAAGCTTAATTGTACCCTATTGACCTTCTAAATAATGCAAGTGGGGATTGCTTGTTGGGGTTTCCTCAATTTGTAACCAATGAAGCAATTTAAAAGGTTCAGCTTGACATAAGTTTTGGAAAGTTTCGTATAGATTGGAAATATATAGTATAATTTGTATCTAAAAAAAAAACAAAAAAAAACTTGATCATGGCCTAAAAAAATCCAGGGTAGACTAGCAGGGTTCCCACTGATATGTTATAACTGAACAGTCTGTAAATGTGGATGTGTCCATGATTTCTTTGAAGATGGAGAAACTTGCACAGATTGATATGATTCTATGTTCATATTCTATATTCTATGATGTATCAAACGTTAACATGGATGCTGACAAGACAAAGGGTTATTCCAATCCTAGCAAGTCATTGCTAAAAAGGGAAGAACTTCAATGGGTTCATTTTTCTGCTAGCAGACCTGAGCCCCCCTTGGCGAAACAGCCCAGGCTAGGGAGATACTACTGCAAACAAGACAAGACAGACATGGCATAACACACAGAACATAACAGAGTATATATCATATACAGTATACAACATATGTAACATTTGTAATGCATTATCAGATGAACAGGGAACATGGGTGAAGACCCCGCACCTGAGGCACAAGTCCATCATTGTCCTTCTCAGGCCTGGTGATAACACGGGAAAAAAGAGGTGTTGAAAACACAAGAGTCTCTTGAGGCACAAATATGTGAGTGTCTCTCCCAAGGCCTCAACAAGACACATAAGGAACTCCAGAGCACAGGTACGGTAGAGTCCAGTGGCGTAACTAGGAATGGCGGGGCCCCATGGCGAACTTTTGACATGCCCCCCCATCCCAACTGACGCCGAAGACCTCGACCGACCCCCCTCCTCTGCACTCTATTATTTCCCTTAGTAAGCCCTGCACACAGTATTATGTCCCTTAGTGGCCCCTGCACACAGTATTATCCCCCATAGTGGCCCCTGCACACAGTATTATCCCCCATAGTGGCCCCTGCACACAGTATTATGTCCCTTACTGGCCCCTGCACACAGTATTATGTCCCATAGTGACCCCTGCACACAGTATTATCCCCCACAGTGACCCCTGCACACAGTATTATGTCCCATAGTGACCTCTGCACACAGTATTATCCCCCATAGTGACCCCTGCACACAGTATTATCCCCCATAGTGACCCCTGCACACAGTATTATCCCTAATAGTGGCCCCTTCACACAGTATTATCCCCCATAGTGGCCACTGCACACAGTATTATCCCCCATAGTGTCCCCTGCACACAGTATTAACCCCAATAGTGTCCCCTGCACACAGTATTAACCCCAATAGTGGCCCCTGCACACAGTCTTAACCCCAATAGTGGCTCCTGCACACAGTATTAACCCCCATAGTGGCCCCTGCACACAGTATTAACCCCCATAGTGGCCCCTGCACACAGTATTATGTCCCTCTGTGGACATCCATAAACAATTATTATACTCTGGGGTCTTTTCAGACCCCAGAGTATAATAATCGGAGACCCGGGGAATAAAAACATTAAAAAAAAAACACTTTTACACACAGTTGCTTACCTGTCCCTGGCTCCTATGCTGTCGACCGACGCTCACGTCCTTCTTTAATGACGTCGGACGTCACATGACCCGGGAAGCATGCCGGGTTCATGTGACGTCAGAGACATCAGACAAAGTAGGACGGAGGCCTGGCAGGATCGTGGAGAGGTAAGTAACAGTTTTTTATGTTTCTTACCTCTTCCGTCCGCCGATCATTATACTCGAGTATACCGAGTATAATGATAGTCTTTGTGGGACCCGCGGCTGGGCCGGGATCGGCAAGTGAATAGGGGCCCTAACAGCCTATTTAAAAAAAAACGCAGCGGTAGCGGCAGCGGTTGTCACCGGGCCCCCTAATGGCCCGGGCCCTGTGGCAGCCTCCTCCGCTGCCTCTACGGTAGTTACACCCCTGGTAGTGTCCATTCCTGGAGCAAAGGAATAGGAAACAACAGGGTGGGTGAACTGAAGCAGTGTCCACAAGTTTGCACTGAGGTAGTGTCCCAATAGTTCGGCACTAATAAGGGCCAAAACATGGTGGCTATTTTACAGGTACAGAAGTTCACTTCAATGCAGGAGCTGTGCTGGATGCTTCTTTCTGGTGGACCTCTGGAATCTCCTGAGGGGTATTCCTCTTGAAGTACCAGGGACAGCAGCTGGACTAGCTGGAACAGGATTGGCAGGGTCGTCCTCATTAAGCCTTATCTATTCTTCTGCCTCAGCAGGTGCAGCAGACTTCTCTGATCTAGGAGGTGACCTGGGGAATTCTCCTTTAGCCGGCAGCTGGAACATCAGGCAAGGGACGAAGAATTCTGGAGGCATCCCACTGCAAAGGTCCCCAGGTGCTGCTGGAACTGTGACAGTCTCTGGAACAGGTCAATCCAAATAAGACCAATCATCCAGATTATGCATACAAGATGAAAAAAAGCAATGGATCCGCACTTACCCTCCAATTGATTTTATTCAGCTTTCAGAAGACAACACACAACGCGTTTTGGGACAGTAACAATCCCTTTTTCAAGTGTCCATTTAGTCCTGTATGGTGTAGCATTATTATTAATTTCTATGGTATGAGTAATAAAATTCTGTGTCTACCAATTGTGTGAGGCGTTCGGCAGCGTTTGCCCATTCACCAGTTCAGAGAGAGATGCAAACTACAGACAGACCCTGCAAATCATTAGTTTATCTGAGACTCAGTGGATCCACTGTTTCTTTTCCTGGATCAGGAATCTTAGTTTGCAGACATTTACAGTAAGATTACGGTCAGTGCTTCTTAGTCTTGTTCATCCCACTCTTTGAAGCTAGTTAGGGTAAAATTAACCCTGCACCATTCAGTGGATAGACCTGTCAGAAGCTGTAGACATGTCCTGGGTGCATGCGCAGTAGCATGTGGCTGCTACTACGGCTACTGCGCAGGTGCCCAGGCCATTTTTTTTTTTATCAGTGTCCGCTCGCGGGCGCCGGAGGAGGACGGGGCCAGAGGACATCGGAGGAAGAAGAGGCGTGGATGAAGAAGACGGCGCACCCTGAATGCCTGCCCAGCGTGCACGATGCGTAAGTAGATAAAATTATTTTTTAGGGTTTTATTTTAAAACGGGGAGGGGGGGGGGGTAGTTTAATATAACTTTTACGGTGCCTGAATAGCCTTTTTAAAGGCTATTCACGCATATGTGGGGCTCTATCAGCATGATTTTGCTGATAGAGCCCCTTTATGGACTATAATCTGATGAAGGCAGGCACCAGAGACAGGATCAGTGGAACATCTGTACATGAGTCCCCTTTTCAGGAACAGCTTCTTCCTCTGCCTACACAGCTTGCACAGCTCTGGTTTGGCACAAACTCCTCAGAGTCCAGTTGGCAGCATACCTTGGCTCAGAAAGTCTTGTATCTCACGCAGAACTTTACTCTCAGACTTCAGCTGGATTCACAGCTCAGCTTCAGGAGATGTCTTCACTGGTGTCTGTGCAGGTTTAGGAGAGGAAGCTGGGAACTTCACAGTATGAACCACCTGTTTGGCAAAGAGGACTGGCATCTCGACCTCCTCCCAGATATCATCAACCTCACCAGGACTGGTCACTGTTGGCAGCTGCGACAAGGCATCAGCTTTTCCAGGCTTGAACTTGATCATGAAGATGTAGTTGGCCCAATGTGATGGCCATCTTTGCTCAAGTGCTCCCAGTCTTGCAGTAGCCAGATGTGCTAGCGGGTTATTGTCTGTGTAGACCTCAAAGGGAGTAGCCGCCAGGTAGTCTTTAAATTTCTCAGTGACAGCCCACACCAGGGCCAGGAACACCAGCTTGAAGGAACTGTAGCTCTGGTTGTTTCTTTCAGCTCCCTTCAGGGACCGGCTGGCAAAGACAATCACTCTCTCCTTCCTGCACTTGAAAGAGGATGTCACCTAAGCCCTTGGTCTAAAACAGGAGGCGCCATCAACAGGCATTTTAATCTCAGGAATGCTGTCTCCTGCCTCTCTCCCCACTCAAAAGGGATCTTCTTCTTCAGTTCCTGGAGGGGCTCAGAGATCTGAGCAAACGTTGGGATAAACCTCCTGTAGTAGCTGGCAAACCCCAAGAAGCTCCTGACCTCTTTCACAGTAGTAGGTGTAGGCCATTCTTCCACAACCAAATTCTTGTCAGGATCTGGCCCCACCCCTTCTGTGCTGACCACATGCCCTAGGTAGTGAACTTGAGTCTGCAGCAGGTGACATTAAAGGCCCCTTCACACGGAGTAAACTCGCATGTATTTTGGCAACATACACGTGTAAAAATACACATGTAAAAATAAGACTCCCATTGACTTCAATGACATTTTACACATGTATTTTGACATGTATTTTGATGTGTATTTTGATGTGTATTTTGACGTGTTTTTTTGCCAAAATACACGCGTGTTTACTCCGTGTGAAGGGGCCCTTAGAGGGTTTCACCTTCAAGCTGTGCTGTGCCAGGATCTGGAACACTTCTGTGAGATGCTGCAGGTGCTCTTCATACATCTTGGAGATGATGATGACATTATCGAGGTACAGCAAGACAGTCTCAAAATTCCCATGCCCCAGACAATGCTCCATGAGTCGTTGGAAGGTCCCTGGAGCATTTCAGAGTCCAAAGGGCATGCTGTTAAACTTGAATAAACCCATAGGTGTTGTGAAGGCCGTCTTCTACTGGTCATCAGCAGCTACAGGTACCTACCAGTACCCGCTTGTCAAGTCCAGAGTAGAGAAGTAGGCTGCAGCACCCAGCACTGTAAGAGACTCCTCTATACGAGGTAAGGGGTAGGATCCTTGTGGGTGATAGCATTCAACTTCCTGTAATCCACACAGAAGCAGATACCCTCATCTTCTTAACAGTTTGGTAGTTAGCAGGTGGGATAGGTCTGTACCTCTCCTTGATAGGAGGTTATGAGCCGGTGGGGATGGTATGCTCAATGAATTTGGTGTGCCCAAAGTCCAGTGGATGCTGGCTAAAAGCAAACTGGCATTTTCACCATGGCAAGAACTCCCTGATTCTGATCAGCTGGAGTGTCTAAGGTTCCAATGTGCAAATCTTCCCACCAGGCTCTGTCAGTGCTTTTCTCTCCCTTGGAGGCAGCTTTCTGTGCAGACTGACATGCAGAGGGGGCAGCAAACTTGACGACATCCTCTGGAGCCACATAAGACACCACAGCTACTGGAAAATGCTTCTTCAGCTCCACTGGCAGGTTGCCCAAGTTCATGATGCGTACTGGAACCTCCCCACAAGTAATCTTGGTGAGACAGCAAACAACCAGCAGCATGGGGTAGGCCTCTAGAGGTATAGGCTCCACTAGGGGTAGATAGTTCTGTCCTTGTACACCCACGCGGTCAGGGCACCACACTGCAGTCTCTGTCCCTGGCTGAGGAATCACTGGACTATTGTCTTGGACACGTGCCCGGCACACTTCTTCCCTGATGTTGGCTAATTTTTGTTGGGCAGCCAGGAGACAGATGTTTTTTTGGATCACTCTCCTCTTGGTAGGCGAAGCAGTGGGTAGTGTCTTCTGCCAGCCCTCTAGCATTTCTCCATAACAGCCCTTCAGGATGTTCATGCCCAACACCACAGGAGGAACCTCCTCATCACAGATGTCAGTGAGCGAGGACACCTTGGCTGTAAAGCTTGACTTATCCAACTTGCACATCTGGGGTCCAGTACCCAGCGATAGGCGCCAACAGTCCATTACGAGCAAGATGGGGGCCCACATATTTAGGTGAAGGACTTGGTGTGGGTGGACCTGTTGTTCTCCCTCCTGAGGGGCGGTTCTTAGCCTCCGGGGAAGCCCAATTTAACTGTCAGCATTGAGGCCATATTTGTCCATATTTATGGCAGTATCTGCAATATGGTGTCTTTGGTTTCAGATGAAGAGAATGGTAATCTTCTCTGGGCAGTCCAGCTCTGGGGGAGACTTACCAGGAGAGAGTGGTGCACTCTTGGATTGAGGACCGGCCTGCAAGTGATCCAGTTTCTTGGGAAGACCTGTTCTCTCAGATCCGCCACATCCCTTGGCCCTGGTGTTGCTATGGCCCGTGATGCTGACAAGTATGTATTGCAGCCCTTTGGAGAGTCAGGTTCCAGGGTGACAATTGGAGCAGCAGGAGGTGTGGTAGGCTGAGGTGGTGACCCTGTTTGATATTCCGGGCCCAGAATTTGTATGATCAGTTCTTTAAAGGTCAGGAAGGAAACAGCTGGATGTTGGGTTGAGAGAATTCTCAACTATCTCTTTAAGGTCTCATCCTCAGCACCCTCAATGAACTGTTTTCTCAAGGCAGCATCAGCATTCTATGCAGCCTGAGGATCTATTTGAGTCACAGCTTGGAAGACCTCTTGCAGGGACAGGGCAAACTCTCTAAGGAACTCACCAGCTTGTTGCTTTCTGCCATAAAACCGCATTCTCAGCTCAGACACAGTTTGGACTTCAAAGATGTCATGAAGTTGCTGCGGCACTTGCTCCACTGATGACTTGTGTGAAGGGGGCCAGTATTTGACCTCCCTCTGAGCAGTGCTTTCCAATTGTCGCACCAGAATTTCCACTTTCTGCTCATCCAGGACTGTCTCTGTATGGGCCTAGGGCATTAAGTAATCCTCCAGGGGCTGTAATGGTCAACCTTTAGGCCAGAGTCTGCCTGATGTGCAGGACACCTCTGCACACCCTTCACATACAACATCCAACTGCCAGAACCCTGGACCAAGGATCACCAAGGAGACAGGTCTCCTACAACTCTGCCCAATGGCATGTGATTGGCCAGGGCCAGACCAAGGTACTGGTTTAAACTGCACAGGGGGAAACCAACAGGGAACACATAGGAGGGGACATAACAACATAACCCAGAAGGTTACCCCTTTTGGAGTTTATACTTTTTCAGTGATTACTAGTGTAAGAACAAGGCCTCAGCCTTGAGTGAAGAGCTACATACCTGGACCGACCGTCCTCTGCAAGCTGTCAAGCTCAAATGGAACAAGATGGCTCAGGTAAAGAACTGTACAGATTCTACAGCCATTGTGACATCATGAGATGTCTGTGATGTCATGTGGCATCTATAATGCAGCAGAGATCTGCACTATAAAATCTTCATGTACATGATCACATCTCAGATATGTAACAGTGACAACGCCAATATAAAACTACAGCACAACACAACATGTAAGAGCCCTGATATATTGTGACATAAGTCTGAGTTATGACACACATATAAAGGGACCCTTTTCCTTTAACACATATCACCTACTGCTCTATTTACTTAAGGAAACAGCAGGATCCCAGACTGGTCAACCCCTGATCCAAAAGGAACTGATAATAGCATCTTTTTAAAAAGTTTATGTTACAAAATGCTTTGTTCTACAAATTATACGGAAAACTACCACAAAAAGAACCAAATATAAAAGCATTAACCCTAACTGATTTACCTCCCTGTCCAAGTGCCCTGTTAGACCATATGGACATATCTTTGCGCATTTTGTAGGGGTAAAAGCCCATTCCCCAGGTGTGTACATGTTCATAGAATGAGGCTAAAGAACATTTCTAAGAATTGTCTGTCCTGTAAAGAATTGTCCTGACAATCACAGCAAGAATCATATTGTACAGAGGTCTAGCTGAGATCTTGGCAGCGTTGATGTAACAATCCCAAACTTCAAACTCTCCTTCCCCTACCCATCAACACAATGTGTGAAGGAATCAGCACTAAGTGAAGAGCTACTTACCTGCACGTATGTCATCTTCAAGTTACAAAGCTCTAGTGACACAAGATGGCTCAGGTTGAGATCTTTACACATTCTAAACCCATTGTGATGTCACAGGGTATCTATGATGTCCTGCTCCCTACAATGACACATAGGGTATATGATGGCAAGGGATTTATAATACATTTAGTTGTAGAGATGATATTTAAGGAGTTTTATCTAGGATTTACCATATTTATACTGTACATATAGACAGTATACAGTACTATTTTTTACTGTCCTGTATACTGGCTGTAATTCTCAGTCCTTATTCTGAACATGTAGACAGTATACAGTACTATTTTTTCTTGTGCTGTACACTGGCTGTAATTCTCAGTATCTTCTCTTATCCTGTATACAGGTTATTTCTAGGTGAAAACACAAATAACACCCAGTGGCGTAACTAGGAATGGCGAGGCCCCATGGCGAACTTTTGACATGGCCCCCCCCATCCCAAATGACGCCGAAGACCTTGACCGACCCCCTTCTCCGCACTCTATTATGTCCCTTAGTAAGCCCTGCACACAGTATTATCCCACATAGTGGCCCCTGCACACGGTATTATGTCCCTTACTGGCCCCTGCACACAGTATTATGTCCCTTACTGGCCCCTGCACACAGTATTATCCCCAATAGTGTCCCCTGCAAACAGTATTATCCCCAATAGTGTCCCCTACATACAGAATTATCCCCAATAGTGTCCCCTGCACACAGAATTATCCCCAATAGTGTCCCCTGCACACAGTATTAACCCCAATAGTGTCCCCTGCACCCAGTATTATCCCCTATAGTGTCCCCTGCACACACTATTATGTCCCACTGTGGACACCCATAAACAATTATTATACTCTGGGGTCTTTTCAGACCCCAGAGTATAATAATCGGAGACCTGGGGGAATAAAAACATTTAAAAAAACCACTGTTGCTTACCTGTCCCCAGCTCCTATGCTGTCGACCGCCGCTCACGTCCTTCTTTAATGACGTCGGACGTCACATGACCCGGGAAGCATGCCGGGTTCATGTGACGTCAGAGACGTCAGACAAAGTAGGACGGAGGCCTGGCAGGATCGTGGAGAGGTAAGTAACAGTTTTTTATGTTTCTTACCTCTCCGGTCCGCCGATCATTGTACTCGGGGGTCTGCAAAACCCCCGAGTATAATGATAGTCTTTGTGTGGCCCGCGGTGTCACTTGCCGATCCCGGCCCAGCAAGTGAATAGGGCCCGTAACGGCCTATTTAAAAAAACCTGCAGCAGTAGCGGCTGTCACCGGGCCCCCTAATGGCCCGGGCCCTGTGGCAGCCACCTCCGACGGCCTCTACGATAGTTACGCCCCCTGATAACATCCCCAAATGCAGTCCCCTCAAGTGACCACCTCCCCAATATATGTAATTCATTTCTTCAATATCCCACTGCTCCAGCACAGATGCTATAGTGGTGCCCTCTAGTCTTTGCTGTCTGTTCTACAAAATGACATACTGAAATTCATGTGACCACTACAGTTCATTTACATAGCTCAACTCTCTCAGATGCTCTGGGTGTCTCCCCAGAAAAGGAGTAACCATCCAGATTCCTGTAAAGGAGGTTAATCTCCCAGGCCACCGCTCATAAGACAAAAAGCACCAACTAAGTATCAATGTATAAATAACACAAAAAAAAAAATTTCTTTTGGTTTTCAATCTAAATTTATTATTACAAAATTTTTAAATGTAAAGAATATTGGTATCAGGAAAACACAAACACATAAAAACATTTAAAAACACCAGATGTCAAACAACAAGAGTGGAGGTCGCATTGGACTGAAATAAGACAAAGCTGGTCATTTGTAATGCATATAGATGAAAAAGGGGGTTGTCATTACTGGGGGCTGAAAAGGGTATTATAAAATGACTATTTTAAAAGAGTTTTTCACCCACAAACTAATTTTTCATACCAATGATCTATCCACAGGATAGTGCTGCTAGAGGACAGAATGTAGCACTGCTACTATGCAAGTAATAGGAATGGCACAGGAGCCCCATCCTCTGTTTAGTGGTGGTCCTGGGTAATTGCAGCCCCATTATATACACTTTGGCACAGTAAGGGTTAAAATGAAGAACTTGGTATCATAATCTAAAATTATCTTCATATTTCAAATGACAATACGTAGATATCCAGCACTCCAAAGATTTCTTGTTATATAAAAGTAAGAATTTTATTTTGGAGACATGCTCCTTTAAAATCACGTATATACAACATATATGAGGCACAAACCGGATGGAAGAATTGAAAAAACCGATGCGTTTCGGGGTCTTTTACCCCTTAGTCATGACTAAGGGGTAAAAGACCCCGAAACGCGTCGGTTTTTTCAATTCTTCCATCCGGTTTGTGCCTCATATATGTTGTATATACGTGATTTTAAAGGAGCATGTCTCCAAAATAAAATTCTTACTTTTATATAACAAGAAATCTTTGGAGTGCTGGATATCTACGTATTGCCATTTCCTCTTCACCTAGCTGGAAGGTTTTCCGTGCATCTCCGTGTTTCTTCCTTTTGGTCTCAATGCAACTGAATGAGTAAGTTGACTTTTAAATACTTACCTGTTATTACATCATGTGGCTGTGACTACTCTATTTATAAAAAATAGTTCAAATGAGTCCAGAGATATGGGCATTAGAAGTAAGGTCATAGCAACTACGTCTTTGGCTAGGCAAGTGACACCCTGGGAGGACGTAGAGCTACGTCCTTGACAAGAAAAGGGTTAATTGATGTGATGTTTGTTAGGATGTGTAGTGCACGGCTATATTCTTTGCACCACTGTGTAATATAATGAGGTAGTCACCGTATTGAGGTAGTATACTACTGGGCCTAGTATGAGGTATTGTAGGTCTATACACTCACCGGCCACTTTATTAGGTACACCTGTCCAACTGCTCGTTAACACTTAATTTCTAATCAGCCAATCACATGGCGGCAACTCAGTGCATTTAGGCATGTAGACATGGTCAAGACAATCTCCTGCAGTTCAAACCGAGCATCAGTATGGGGAAGAAAGGTGATTTGAGTGCCTTTGAACGTGGCATGGTTGTTGGTGCCAGAAGGGCTGGTCTGAGTATTTCAGAAACTGCTGATCTACTGGGATTTTCACGCACAACCATCTCTAGGGTTTACAGAGAATGGTCCGAAAAAGAAAAAACATCCAGTGAGCGGCAGTTCTGTGGGCGGAAATGCATTGTTGATGCCAGAGGTCAGAGGAGAATGGCCAGACTGGTTCGAGCTGATAGAAAGGCAACAGTGACTCAAATAGCCACCCATTACAACCAAGGTAGCCAGAAGAGCATCTCTGAACGCACAGTACGTCGAACTTTGAGGCAGATGGGCTACAGCAGCAGAAGACCACACCGGGTGCCACTCCTTTCAGCTAAGAACAGGAAACTGAGGCTACAATTTGCACAAGCTCATCGAAATTGGACAATTGAAGATTGGAAAAACGTTGCCTGGTCTGATGAGTCTCGATTTCTGCTGCGACATTCGGATGGTAGGGTCAGAATTTGGCGTCAACAACATGAAAGCATGGATCCATCCTGACTTGTATCAACGGTTCAGGCTGGTGGTGGTGGTGTCATGGTGTGGGGAATATTTTCTTGGCACTCTTTGGGCCCCTTGGTACCAATTGAGCATCGTTGCAACGCCAAAGCCTACCTGAGTACTGTTGCTGACCATGTCCATCCCTTTATGACCACAATGTACCCAACATCTGATGGCTACTTTCAGCAGGATAATGCGCCATGTCATAAAGCTGGAATCATCTCAGACTGGTTTCTTGAACATGACAATGAGTTCACTGTACTCCAATGGCCTCCACAGTCACCAGATCTCAATCCAATAGAGCATCTTTGGGATGTGGTGGAACGGGAGATTCGCATCATGGATGTGCAGCCGACAAATCTGCGGCAACTGTGTGATGCCATCATGTCAATATGGACCAAAATCTCTGAGGAATGCTTCCAGCACCTTGTTGAATCTATGCCACGAAGAATTGAGGCAGTTCTGAAGGCAAAAGGGGGTCCAACCCATTATAAGCATGGTGTACCTAATAAAGTGGCCGGTGAGTGTATATGATGTGTATTGTCTGGTAATTGCCTGTATAGTCATAATAATTCTCCCCAGTATAGCAGTACATACATAGCGGTTTCACAACTAAATATATGTTTACAACTTTTTTTTTTTGTTCTCCTGATCTTTTAAAGGGGTTGTCCTATGAAAAACATCCTATCTATACTGCTAGTTTATGTGGATTTAAGACTTTTCCTAAATACATTGCTTTATCAAAACTGCTTTGTTTGGCCGCTATCTTAATATATTCACATCATTGTTGACACTGCGTTTCTATAGCCACTGGGCTTTTCTGCTCATTTCCCAAGTGACGTAGTTGCCTGCTCTCAGGGGAGGAGGGAGAGGCTGACAAGCAACGGAGCTTCTCAGATAGGGGAGGAGGGAGGCGAGAGCTTTGGGATTACTGTGCTGTCTATCTTCAGCTTTTCCACTTATCATCCGGTTTAATTGAATTTGGCTGATAAGGGCTGAGATAAGGAGTCCGTTACTCTCTATGTAATGCACGCTGACTCAAATTCAGCTCCGTTACATCAGTTTCTACATCAGCTCTACACTTTGGTAATGCATTTACAACCAATTCCTCATTACTGACTGCAAACATAGCAGATAGCAGAGCAGGTGAAACCCCGCCCACTAATGTACCGAGAAATCCAGGAAGTGAAGAGAGCACAGAGCCTGCAGGCTGCAGAACAAGAGTTATGGGAATACCCCTTTAACACTATATCAGTACTGCTGGAAGTGCAGCACTAATTTCTGAAGTGACAGAATATGACGGTGTTATTGGTATATCAGCATTTGGGGCCCTGCTTTTAATTTTGCCCAGAGCCACACTTTGTCTAAAACCGGCCCTGGCCCAGGCAAGTTACAATTAGTGGGAGTCAGACACAGATCTATGCCAGTGGTGCCATTGGGCCATGCCCCCCACAAAATTATGCTAATACCCTCCTGCTGTACCACATGCTGCCTGAAAAAAAAGACTGCATTGTCAGTGTGGCAGGTTCCCTTTAAAAGATTAAAAAAACTAGTCTGATAAATAAAACATATATAATACATACCTATCCTGGTTATACTCCCACAGCCCTCATAATTAATATATACATTGAATATTCACTCCAGTATGTGAATTAATGCTTTAGAAACTTAGCTGTTTTCTTGGAAGAACATTTATTTCTCCAGACCTCTTATCTCTGTTCCCAAGGTATATCAGGGTACGTGCTTTTACACACATTGTAATACCTTGTCATTAATGATTTTACTCTGGACACAGCAAATAAGATTAGCACGAACAGTATAATAGAGAAAAGAAATGGACTCCATTCTACTATAACATTGGACATCTAACTATGTATTTCTTTTTTAAACACAGCTATAGTCCACAGGATGCAATTCTATAGTTACCAGAGCTTGAGGAGTATACATTTTTCATTTATTTTAAGAAGAATGGATATCGAACAGTAATCTTTTAGTAGTGCTTATAAAGAGAATAACATTGAATAAATACATTATTTAGAAATCTGTAATTCAGAAAAACAACAGGTTTGTTGAGTTATTTACTGATATGTTTCATTTATTATTTGTAATTTTTCTATGAAATTGTTTTTGCCTTATTGCCCTGGAAGCGTCATAGGGACCAATATTACCCCGTGAAGACAGAACAAGTCAATTCTCTATAGAGTAGAGGGATGTTCTAATTATTTACAGTCATCTCTGGTCACATAGCTTCCATTAGTGCTGGGGAACACTATCCTGCCAAGTACTGACAGCATTATCAGCTACAGTGTATTGTTTGCCTATATAGTACAAATAAATGTAGTAGCACCAATGTCCAAATAAATGAAGTAGCACCAATATTCTATACAATAGCCCAATATCTGTCAATAGGTATGGATACCAAATATGTCATAATAGTGAACCTCAACAAACTGGTATACGACATAGTATATCATGGACAAGTCCCACCATAAATTTACCTAAGGACATGGTGGACTCCCCACTCTCAGCTGTACACCAGTACAAATACCTTGACATGTTTTGCCTCAAAGGCTTCATCAGGAGTTAAAATAATAAAAACAAAAAACCAAGGGGGTATAAATAGTAAAAAAAAAGCCCAGATGACCAACTGGAAGTGTAACATAGAAGGCCAGACAAGACAGCGGTAATCGTCATCCGAGATGTGGAAGTGCGAACTGGACTACCCATGTCAGAATGAAGTGGCGTGTCACCTGATCACTAATAGCACTCGCGGACATCACAAGAGCATACTATAAATAAATTATATATATGACAACTCATCACAAAAACGTGACTAACCACTCAATATCAATAAGTATAAAAATAGCAATTCCAGTCCATATAACATGAAGAATCTTTGTCTTAATAGACAGGATAAGGAAGCTCAGAAAACTAACATTCAGCAACAACTAGGAATTGGGAAAAAAGCTGCAAAAGAAAAAAAAAAATCAAATACGATACACAAAGCTGAAAGCTCTTATATTGGATCTCACGTCATATTTCCAGTAGTATAGATCTGTGCTATGTAAATTGTAATACAGCTGATTTTGTACATATATACGCAGCTCAGTTTTATGATGAATATATCTAACTGATATGTGATAACAAATGTGGTCTTTACCATTGTATTTCATATTATAAAGGTTTTCTGCTCTAGAATATTGATTCTAGTATACGATATGGTGCAGCATGGAGGCACCACACAGCAGCAAACAGAGTTGTAACTGTTACGTAATACGGGTCAATAGGGACTTTTCCTACTTAGCTTTACTAATACATGTAATGTAAGCTTCTTTCTCATATTACTTGTAGTGGTTTTTAACTTTGTTTTCCAGGAATTAGGGTAATTACACAAATAGTGTGTTGTTTTGTTTTTTTTTGGAAAAATGCCACTGCAGTTTTTGATACAGTTTTTGAGCCAAAGCCAGAAGTGGATTCAGTGGAATATTTCCCATTCCTTTAGGATTCTCTTCTGGCTTTGACTATGGAACTTTTTTCTTTTAACAAAAACACAGTGTGTGAAAATACCCTAAAGCTAAGGTCATATGAAGCGAAATGCAGCTTAAAGAGAAAATCACATTGGAGAAGGCAATCCCAAAACCACTTGTGTTTTTTTTTTTTTTTTTTTTTTTTTTTTACTGCTTTTCCTAGGTGTTTTGCATTTTTGCCTCCATCCATATAAGTATATGGGAAAAATGCAGTGATTTCACAACTGAGGCCAGGGCCCCATGTGGCACAAATGCCACAGTCTAGCTAATCCCATCCCCACATTGCGGGAAAATACATGCTGCGGGCATGTTGAGATTTCCAACACTGTTGTGATGGAAACATGGCGGTTTCCCTATAGGTATTATTGAAGCCTTAAATGGATTTCTTTTCACACCATGATGTAATGATGTCCACCATAATGTCCCACGCCATAACATACTATTACATCATAGCGATGGAACTGTGGAGCCATTGAGATGGAGCTGCCATTGAGATCTGATATCAGCTGTAAGGGGTTTTCTAACGGGTATTAATGGGACCCGTATAGCATTCAGCCAATCAACACTGGTTCTGCAGGAGGCTCGTCTTTGACGAGGCGGAGTCTAAGATTGGACCACAATGGAGACTGCTCTAATGTTAACTATGCAGTCTACATTGTGGTCTGATCTTAGACTCCGCCTCACCAAAGACGAGCCTCCTACAGAGCCAGCGTTGATTGGCCGAATGCAGTACACTGTATAGCATTCAGCCAATCAACGCTGGTTCTGCAGGAGGGATGCTGGGGATTGCTACTCAAAGGTAAAATACTATAGGATCGATAGACAGGTTAATAGAGTTAGCGCCACCTTCCCATCTCACAAACCCATTTCTGGAAGTGAGAGACAGATTGTTTCCCAGCAGTGCGCCCAGCTGTACAGATTTACTGTACAGGGTTAATGACGTGTCAGCAGGCGTGTACGGGGTTAAGCTGTACAGATGTACTGTACAGGTTTAATGGCATGTCAGCAGGCGCGGGGTACTGCTTGCGTTCACCGCTGACAGGTGCTCAGTGATTTTCTTGTATTGTGAGAGGTACAGCTGGGCGCATTGCTGGGAAACAATCTGTAAGTCAGACACAGTTATTGCAGTACTATCAAAGAGGGGTAACAAGAACACCTTATGTAAAAAGCAAAAAAAAAAAAAAAAAAGGGGGTATGATAAGTTGTTTCATGGGTTAAATACAATGAAATAGTCTGGCTTGAGTATCCTTTTTAATGTGTGTTTAAGTATAGCATTTTGCTTTATTTATGTGTCATGAAAATTTAGTTATTAAATTAAGTCAAGAGAGCTGGAAAATTCTGGAAACCAGACTTTTTATAACAGTCGTCAAATTTGTATTATAAATCTGGCAGTAACTAAAGAAGAACAAGGATATCATTCTGAATTGCAGATTATTCTACTGTGGTCATACTGTAAGAACGCCATTCATACGACTCTAGGAGAGATATACTATCTTATTTTCTACTCATTAAGGCCAAGCCACATGTACTATAAACCTGCAGCATTTTACAGCACATTCTGGCTAATCTAATCCATACATTGCAGGAAAAAATCTGCAGCGGAAATGCTGATTTCAAAAACAATAACTATTTTGTAAATCCCAGAATGTCAATTCTATATAGCACTGGCTTTTCCATATAGGTATAATAGAAGTAAGAAGTCTGCAGAGGAAACTCTGTGGACATTCTGTGAAAAATGCTGCGGAAAAAAAATGCGATGCGTTTCTGCCACAGTCTTTGTTCTATGTAGAGCATTAGCCTAAGGCTGAGGTCCCACTTTGCGGAAATGCAGTTTTATTTGTTGCAGATTTTGTTGTGGTTTTTTTTGAGCCAAAGCCAAGAGTGAATTGAGTAGAAGGTAGAAGTATAAGAGCTTCCTATATATGTTCAATTCCTTTTGTAGCCATTCTTGACTTTGGCTCAAAAAAACGCAACAAAATCTACAACTAAAAAAGCTGCGTTTCAGCAATGTGGGGCTTTAGCCTTAAGGGGTTTTCTCCGTCTCTCAGCAGTTTGCTGTCTAATCTTCTCACTTTATGTATTCAACAAGCTGGTAGGCAGCTTTGACTGTTTGATGAACAAGACACTATGAAGTACCTCAATAGATATAGACATTGTTTTTACCATGATAGATTATTTATTGTGATTACTAGAAATCTATAATAATGCAGATCAAATATGCACAGTAAATTACACACTAACATGCTCTCAGATTATAGATATTTACATTGAGAGATAACCAAACTGTCTGTCTTTACCAGCAAACTATATTTATCTAACCTGATTGTCCTGAAAACAGCTCTGAAAGTAAGCACAATACGGAGAACTCGCCCCCCCACCCCACCCCTAGAGAGAGTTATGTGAGTTATCACCTGATGCCAGATAGCAGGCTGGGTGCCTTCACAACCATGAGTAATGGGAATGTAATGTAATGTTAGGAATAATTTCACACAGCAGGCAAACAAAGCAGCATTTCTAAAGCAATGCATTTAGGAAAACTCAAATTTACATAAGCTAGCAGTATGGATAGGAGCTTTGAGATGGTAAAAACCCTTTAAGCATATGTGTAAGAACTTTTGACAGCTTCTTACATTGCTGGCTTCTAACCAGGCACCATGTCTGCATGCTGTCTTGGGGTTATGTTTGACTCCAAGCTTTCCTTTATTCCTTATATTGTAGGCTCATGTCACCTACACCTCAAAAACATGTATGGAATCTTCCCTTACCTTGGAAACATGAAAAACCTTTATTGGTGCCCTGATGCACGCTAGACTTGACTACTGTAATTCCCTGCTACTATCAGACTTCACCACACTAAAATCTCCCCTCTATAGTCTATTCTGAATGCAGCAGCCAAGCTCATCTAAATACTACAATGTTGCCTGTAGTCTGTGCCAGTCAATGCACTGACTGCATATTCACTATAGAATACAATATAAATTTACCACACTCATTTACAAAGCTCTCCATAATGCTGCATGTCCCTATATTTCATCCCTCATTTCTGTTTATCACCCAATCCATGTTCGCCGTTCGGCCAATGACATAAGACTAATATCGTTGGTTATCAGAATTTCCTACTCCCATCTGCAAGAGTTGCACCACTTCTCTGGAATGCTCTACTCCGGACAATCAGTTTAACTCACAAACTTAACCAACTTCATGCACATCCTGAAAACACACCTCTTCAGGCATGCCTATCACATTTCCTAGTCTAAATCCTTCTACAGTTACTCTTCCTAAAACTAGCCTTCCTCTATTCATTCTCTCCCTCAATTACACCTTATTCCACCGTACATGATGCCTTTATCGGACTGTGACCATGTATGCCTAGGCACTTTGGGTTGTTCATAAAAAAGTCACACCTTTATTTTTATAATTAAAGTAATCTGTGTCATAAAAAATGGTTGGTCTGCTGTATAAGCAATGCAATTGTCTCTGTCATCCCTGGTATCTCTTGTGAGCAGGGCCCTCACTCATTGTGTGAATTGAATTATTAATCTGTAATCTCTCATTTTGCCTTTACTTGAACTTTACAATTTGTATAGTGCTGCAGAATATTCCTCTTTATGCATAGTATGCCCATATCAAATTCTATTTAATTTTTTTAAAGTGAATCATTACATGTAGGATTGGTTATTTGTTATTTGTATGTGATAAAAAATTAGGCCACTTGCCAATTAGTATTAACTAACAATAAATTCCTGTTGCTTTGTTGTTATTGTGTTATTTTTTCTTCCTCATACATACTGTGGACTGAGTGTTTGTACACATCTTAGAATGCTTTGTACGGTTTATTCCATAAATTGACTGTCACATCATATTCGTGCGGGCAGTGCGTGGCAAGCCCACGGAACCCATTATAGTCTATGGGGCCTGTACACTTGAACTGCAAAGCGCTTGCAGTTGCGCTTGTATTCCATCCGGGAGGGTCCTCATGTGGACTCCTTATGGACGGAACACATCAGCATGTGTGAACCGGCCCTTACAGACCCGGCATCCAGACGGGTGTGGGGGCTGCAGCATCGCCACGCTACTGCCAGGAGCATGGTGATGCTGTACATTTCAAACTGCAGAAGTACTTCTGCTAGCACGCCAGGAAGCAGACACGTCGGGTGCGGGCCTAAGCTTACGTGGCCATGTCACCCTCGTATGATGGAGCAGTGAGAGGGAGAGGGAGCGGGGTCTGCGTTCCTGGCCTGCTAGCAGAACATTACCATAATGACTCTAGTATAAGCCGAGGAGCACTTTTTCAGCACAAAACTGTGCTGAAACACAGCTTATACTCGAATATATACGGTAGTTCCTCTACCATATTTACTTTTATGTTAATATCTGGATCCTAATATGATGCAGGATTGTAGCCAGGGGCGTAACCTGAAGGGGTGCAGAGGGTGCAGTCACTCCTTGGCCCAGGAGTCTTTGGGGGCCCATAAGCACTGGCATCAGTATTGAGATTGCAGCTTCCATCTGGCCCATAAACCAAGAAGACCCACATTTTACCCTAACCACACTAAGGATGATTAAACTCCTTAGTACCCATAACCATCACTATCAAGAATTCACTGTAGGAGTGAGGTAGGGGGCCCCAGACAAAAGATTGCACCAGGGCCCACAAGACTTTAGTTATGCCACTGATTGTAGCTCTGACAGTTTTTTGGAAACAGCACCATGGACTGTGTCTGGTTTTGCAGCAGAGCCCCATTCACTTGAATTGGGAAGAACTGGAATACTGGCCACAGCCAAAGAACTGAAATTAATGGCATCATACAGGGAAGAAAAACTTTTAACTTTACATGCTGCTTATGCATGGTCGAGGAGTATAGTGATAAGTAAATGAAACATAATTCCAAATAAATATCATCCTCATTTCTCCTTTGTGCATCAATTTTCTCACAGTTATTTATCTTGTTTCTGACAGCTATCTAGAGAGAAGAAACTTAAATGTCTGCTCAGTAATAGATTATTTGCATGGTATAGTATGAATCAGAAAGCTCCTGACTTTGTAACCTGCCATGTACAGACAGCTGACATTTAAAGGCACACGCAGAGTAAATGCAGTAAATTGCTCAGATACACTTGGCCAATTTTAATCTCTTCTTATTAAAGTATGAAAGAAAAGTTACAGATGAAATTGTTGGGAAAATTATGTAGGTACGGGAAAATGTAGTTTCAAATGTCATCAAGATAATGTCTTCACTGTTGTAGGTCTTTTTACATTGTGCCCTCCTCTAATCTTCACAATTAATGTATGTGCCAGGAGTGCCCCTGGAACATATTGTGAGAAGATGACAGGCAGACTGTTGGAGTCCCGATATATCAGCCCCAAGTTTCTGACTTATGTGTGGTCCAGTGCAGGTAAACGCCTTGATGGGAAAAGAAAAATCAAAAGTGCCAAAGAAAGAGAATATAAAAACAAAAAACTTGATAGTCTTCAGTAGTTGATACCTTTTTTTAATGGCTAACTAATAATGATGACAGATTACACCGTTTCGAAACTCTGGGCTTCTTCTTCAGGTATATCTTCTTCAGATATACCTGAAGAAGAAGCCCAGAGCTTCGAAACATAATCTGTCATCATTATTAGTTAGCCATTAAAAAAGGTATCAACTACTGAAGACTACCAAGTTTTTTTGTTTTTTTAGATTTCTTACCCGCATAACCAAATATTTTCCTTAAAGAAAGTGCACAAATGCACTTTTTCTTCAAATCCACCCCACTCTGAGTTTTTTCCATCCTTCCAGTATATTGTACAGAATAAATGGTCGAATGATTAGGAATAATTTGTCCCACAAACATTAAGCCCTGATATAGCTCTGAGAATGGAAAAAAATAAAAAAGTTATGGACAAAGAACAGGTTGGACTAGTATAACTAGCATAACATGATTGGTTGTAATGTTGTAAAATAGTTCTGGCACATGGCTATTGGATAAGGCACAATAGGAGCTGTATCTCATCATAGCTTGGGGGTGGGGGAGGGGAAAGACAAAGATTAATGCAAAATGGAGAATACACAAGCTGACATCGTCCACACCATATTCATATATCATTGGAAAGTGATGAGACAACGCTGGGTACCAGGCACAACTTCTGGAGTGCAGCCTTTGTAATAAGAAGGATATATTATCCACATTCCTATGCTCTGTGTCTTAATTACCCAGGGGGCCCACCACACAGTTACATACTTATAAATAAAAGATATACAAAATGGAGGATTATCCCTAACATAACCATATGTCATTCACAATAGAACATAGGACACGTATCAGAAGTAGAAAGTCATTTATTCATTTCATGTAAAAAAGAAAAAAAAATTGGGACAGGGTTAAAAAAAAAAGTTGCGGTAATAAGTGGTTATAATGAAAGACAACAGGAAGCTCAATTTTCAACTAAGTCACATGCCTGTGCAGAAAAAGAGCATGTTGGAGAGGCAGAGTCTCTCAGAAGCAAAGCTGGTCATAAGTTCACCAATCTGTAAAAAACGGCAAATAAAAATTGTGGAACAATTAAGAAAAATGCTCCTCAGTGTAAAATTGCATAGACTTTGAATATACCACCATCTACAGTACATAATCAAAAGATTCAGAGAATCTGGAAAAATAATTGTGCATGAGTGACAAAGGTCTATGGGGGTTTAGGCAACGCTGCATTAAAACAGACATTAATCAGTAATGCAAATCCCTGCATGGGCCCAGGAATACTTCCAGAAATAATTGTCTGTGAACAATATTCCCTGTGCAATCTACAAATGCAAATTAAAGCTGTATCATGCAGAGAAGAAGCCATATATCAACACAATCCAGAAACATGGCAGTGTTCTCAGTCAAAATTAATTAAGAATGGACTGAGGCAAAATAGAAAACTGTTCTGTGGTGAGAGGAATTAAAATGTAAAATTCCTCATGGAAACTATAGACACTGTGTTCTGTAGATTCAGAGGAGAAGGGTCATCCAGGTCATTCCAGCTTGTTATCAACTCACAGTTAAAAATCCTGCATCTCTGTTGGTATGGGGTTGCATTAATGCCTATAGCATGGACATTTTACACATCTTGAAAGGCACTATCAATGCTAAGCAATAGAGGTTTTAGAACAACATATGCTCCCATCCAGATAATGCCTTTTTCAGGGAAGACCTTGCATATTTCAGCAAGACACTGCACATGCATAGTAACACAGCACTGGACCTTGGGTTACACCACTTATAACAGAGGACCAGTTTGAGTAGCAGTCATTGACCACAACTCTGTGGATAACTTTAATAAGTTTTCTACCTAATTAAAAACTATATATTCCAAGCCAATGGACCTGATATTACTAATTAAATCTCTATAAGTGACAGTGTCAGACACCTTTGCAGAGTTCAGGAACACTGTATCCACAGCCTCTCCTCTGTACAGACTTCTACTAACCTTTATATAAAAACAAATCCAGTTAGTCTGACAGCATAATTTGAAGGCTTTAAAGCTTTAGTGATTTTATGTTATACCCATTTCTGTGTGATACCCTCACAAACGTTCCTTTTTTTTCCCATGATTTTACAAAGGACAAAAGTTATCTGTCATTTTATAGTATTATGAACAGTCACATACTCCTGCATAGAGTCACTTAAGATCACTTAAAACACTTTCCCCCACAATGGATGTTAAAGGGATTCTATCATTAGAATCCGTGTTTTCAGTACTACCACATTGGAATGGCCTTAAGAAAGGCTATTCTTCCCCAAACTTTAGAATTCTTCTCCGTGCCGCCGTTTCGGTGATAGTTCGGTTTTCTCAGTATGCAAATGAGTTTCCAGATAGCACAGGGGGCGGTTCCCTTGCACTCAAACAGCACTGGGGGCATTCCCTGTGCTGCCTAAAGACTCTCCAGTGATGCCCCTTCTTCTACAGCCGCGCGCATCCTCTTGCTTTTTCTTCCAGCAAGACTGTGCTCACTCGTGTAGCAGCCACAGAGAAATGATGGACGAGACATGTGCAGTCGGCTCTGCCATCAAGCAGCCATTTTCTGTGGCCACTACATGAGTGAACAGAAAAATGGTCGATGAGACATGCACAGTTGGCTCTGCCCAATGCCAACTGCACATGTCTTGTATGCCATGTTTTTGTGGCCGCTACATGAGTGAATGCAGTCTTGCTGGAAGAAGAAGCAGGAGGATGCATGTGGCTGTAGAAGAAAGGCATCACTGGAAAGTCTTCAGGCAGCACGGGGAATGCCCCCTGTTCTCTTTGAGTGCAGGGGGACTGCCCTTTGTACTGTCTGATGACTCATTTGCATACGTAGAAAGCCATGAATATCACCGGAACGGTGGTGTGGAGAAGAATTCTAAAGGCAGGGGAACAATAACCTTTCTTAAGGCTATTCCAAAGTGGTAGTACTCAAAAAAGGGAATCCAATGATAGAAACCTTTTAAGTACTCAGGGGTGTATTCTATCTGGACCTGGAGATTTGTTCACATTTAATTTGATTATCTTAGCTTGGACCATTTCTATTTTTATACAGTTTAGTATATTGGTTGATATATTACCAGCATTGATGACACCTACGTTAACCCTGTTTTTCTATATAAATAAAATGAAAGAACCCATTTAATAGCTCAAATATGATTCTATAGCAGTTGCTCTAAAGTCATAGAAAAGGAGTATTCTGGTAGACAAAAGGTTATTCCCTGAACTACTTGGGAGTCAACATTAGACAGCAAATCCAAAGATATTATTAAAACAGTGCGCCAATTAACTTACTGTGAGTCCAACAGAGAGTATCCATTTTATTAAAATAGTCTTACAATGAGCCATGAAGCTTGAAAAGATTATACATATACGGTGATAGACAGCATGATTTATCAGGCCCACTAATAGAATAACGAAATATATGCTAACATCTGATGGACAAAGTAAATGACCAGAATTTTTCCTCCATGATAAAATAAATCATGCCTAAGTAAAAGCATAAGGCATTGAAAGCGATATACAAAAGCACCTAAAGCTAAAGCTATTTATTTCGAAAGAATAATGATAACAATCTGTATCTACTTCTCCGGTCAGGATGAAAAGTCTCAGGTTTAGAAATACAATATATCTCTAGGTTTATGTCTTTATCAGGGATACCCTTAGCTACATGGCAGAGTAAGTATGATGATCATAGAATAAGTACAGACAACAGTTCCTCCACAAAATCTTGAAGTCCTTTGTCTGTTGTGGCCCTTCCACTTGAATGCTATTCCAAATGCCATATATTGAGAGGTGGAAGAATGAAACATTAGAGATGGTTAAGAATTGATCAACAGTGTATTGCTTATTTTAACGTGACATTAAAACTAGTAGATTAAAGCCTGTAGCTATGATAACAGCAGAATCACTAAATTCTATCTGGATCTCGTAATAGAGCAAACATTCTTGGCCGTAGACTAAGTCGAATTAAAGCTGGAATGCTTTCAAATATTATCATAGGGATTACAATTTCTACACTGTTCACACTGCAGATCAATGCTTTGTATGAACGAGTTCCTGAATGTTTACTGGTGACACAATTCTCTCGTCTGTGACATCAATTTACATGTAATTACTGTAATTACAGTTGTTGAAGCTAAGGACACACATTCAGGCTATGTCCTAATACCGTGGCTGCCACATGAGGACAAACCTTTCACATTTGTTGGCTAATGATCGCACAATTGTGTACGTACAGAGATATCACCTACATAATCTTGTGATCATTGGCCACTGAATGTGGACAGAATCTTGTTGATGGAGATTTCAACATCCAAACTAAGTTTTGCTCATAAAGAGTGAGAACCTATATATGACAGATAGTACAGCTCTTTTTTTTTCAATCCACTCGCATTTTTTACTTTAAACACTGTTAAAAAACTTGAATGTGTTCCAACCATATAACAAATGACACGCAGATATTTTTCATTGTGTTGTCTACCAAAATGACATAACAGCAATTACACTATGAATTGTTGCAGTTCTTGATGCCTATTTCATATGGACATATCCTAACATATATATTTTTGATAATTCATGTAAAGACATAGTTTCCCCTACTGGGAATGCCTCTTTCACACTCAGGAAGGCCAAAGATGACCCACTTTGGGGGTTCTTATCCAAACCCTCCCACTTCCACCCCATGCAATCACTGGCCCTGTGTTCTTCGTTTTGGTGGATGGGTGATGGGAAAGTTAGTGGCAGGAAGGTCTTGCAGGTCACACTTCAAAGATGAGTTTCATGGAAAAAGGGGGCCGTTGCTGGAATAGTACTACTGGGGTTTATGTTGAGCTGATGGTTATTAAAAGACATGGCATGAAAAATAGGAAGTACCTGAGCAGTGGCGTAACTACCGGGCTAGCAGGGGTAGCAGCTGCCACAGGGCCTGGGACATTAGGGGCCTAGCGACAGCCGCTACCGCTGCATTTTTTTTTCTTAATAGGCCGCTATCGGCTGGAGTAACTCCATCCGGTAACAGGCCCTGTTTACTTACCGATCCTGGCAGGGGCCGGGATTGGTAAGTGACACCACAGGCCTCACAAACACTATTATTATACTCGGGGGTCTTTTCAGACCTCTGAGTATAATGATCGGAGGCCCGGTGGAGATAAGCGAACATAAAAAACTATGTTACTTACCTTTCCGTGCTTCTGGAAGGCTTCCAGCCTAGTTGTATGATGTCCCTGACGTCACATGACTCTGGCCTGCATCCCGGGTCATGTGACGTCTGAACGTCAAAGAAAATGGCTGACACCTCCAAGAACTGCTGTAGAGTCGGGGATAGGTAAGTGACAGTGTTTTTTATGTTTGTATCTCCCCCTTGGGTCTTCGATAATTATACTCTGGGGTCTGAAAAGAGTCGGGGGCTTTGGCATAGTTTTTTTTTTGTGGGGGGGCATGTCAAAAGTTCGCCTGCCTTTCCTAGTTATGCCACTACTCTTGAGTCAGCAAAGGACATCTGGGAGATGCTGCTTAATTTGGGCTCTGTGTTTCTGTGCCGTGTTGCCTAAGGGCTCGTTCACATCTGCGCCCAGCACCCCGTTCTGCAGGTTTCCGTTCCCTGCACAAAACAGGGCAGGAGATGGAAACCCGCCGGCATCTTTCCAAAAAAAGTGTCCGGCCGTGAGCGCCGGTGAGCGTTCTATGCTCTCCATGGCGAAACCGTTTTTTTTAAACCGGACACAGAGTCGGACATGTAGTACTCTGTGTCCGGTTTAAAAAAACTGTTTTGCCACGGAGAGCTCAAAACGTTCACTGACGCTCATGGCTGGACTCAGCATTACAGGTTTCCGTCTTTTGCATGCAGAAGACGGAAACCTAATAACGGAGTCCAGACGCTGGTGTGAACCCAGCGTTAGGTGGAGGAATAAAATATGGCGGAAACGTATCCCTTTTTTTGTCCATTGCATTTTTCATTACATTTTCTCAGAATTTTCTTCTGTGAGCTTTCTTACCCTATTATACCATATGGAAAATACCAGCGTTTCCACAGATATAATTGACATCTTGCGGTTTTCAAAAATGTGAACATTTTTAAAAACGCAGTTTTTCTATTGCAGATTTTTTCTGCAATGTGTGGATGGGATTAGCGAGATTCCCATTCATTTTGCAGTTACTGTAAAATGCAGTATTTTTATTCCGTGGTATTTCCACAAAGGTAAAAACTCCATCCTAAAGGTGCCATACAATATGCTAAATTGCCATACAATATTCCATCTTTTCCACCCATAAGAAAATAAGTTCTTATGCTTTCATGTTTAGCAAATTTTAGTTAAGAGGAATTATGCCACTTAATCTGTTATATAATTCATTACGCATATTGTGGGGAATGGTAAGAACAAATAAGTGTTATGAATAACAGTAAATTACATATTGTGCAGCACTCGGCAAAATAATGCATTGCATTGATCTTTTCTTTCTACTTAGCAGGTAGGCAGCTTTCCAGTATTTTTCGAATAGAATGTCTTTCAGGTTAACAAAATGAACTCCTTCTATTCAGGGGCTCCCCTGGGAGACAGCCAATTGATGCATATATGAATTGACGTTTGATGTGCAGTGTTTTTTATAGAATATATATATTAAGATGGCAAGGATTCATTCTCATACTCCTACATAAGTCTTAAGTAAGTTTTAAAAAAGCCCCCTGCATGGGCTTATACATAGTGTTTTGTCTGGGCTCCAGTAAATCGTTCCATCATTTGAAGATGCTGGTGGAGGTAATTTTTCCTTGCTGAGTATATATCCAGGTTGGGAGACTGTTTTTTTGGGAAAGCCTTGCACACATTATATATATATATATATATATATATATATATATATATATATATATATATATATATATTATATATATATAGAGAGAGAGAGAGAGAGAGAGAGAGAGAGAGAGAAAGAGAAAGAGAGAGCATACTTACAGTATATGTACAGTGTGTGAATGTGTGTTTGTGTTTCTGTTTTTTGACCCAAACATCAAGAGACAGGAACACAGTTGTCTGGTGTAGAACAGGTCTATTTAACAAAAAAAAATTAAAATGGGTTTGCAAAGTGTCCACCTGTGAGCGTCTTGTGCCTCTCCGCGGCAATGCTTGACTTTGTGTCTGGTTTAAAAAAAAAAAAAAAAAAAAAACGGGCACAAGACGTTCACGGGCAGTCAACTGAAAGCTGACCACCGGGTTTCTGTCTCCTATCCAGTTTCTCTCGGCAGAAGACGGAAACCTGAAAATGGATAACCGGCAGCAGGCGTGAACCCGCCCTAAGTAGTGCAATTTACACAGTTTTTCTGTTTGCCTTTGTCACAAATATCTGGTCTCCTGCTACAATTCTTCCCAGTAAGGTTGTGTTCACATCAGGGGCGTAATTAGCAAAGACTGTACCCCATAGCAAAGTTTTGACTTGGCCCCCCCCCCTTTCCTGGCTCCCACATGGCATAACGCCGCTGCACCCAGTATAATGTTCCATAGCAGTCTCTCCAGACAGTATAATGTCACATTGCGGCTCCTGCACACAGTAAAATGTTCTATAGCGGCCCCTCCACACAGTATAATGTCTCACATTTACTGCTAATGTCACATACTGGCTCCTCCACGCAGAATAATGTCTTATAGCGCCCCCGGCATACAGTAAAATGTTCTATAGTGGCCCCTACACACAGTATAATATCCCATTGTGGCCCCTACAGTGTTCGTTACAGATATTGCAAAAATTTCAGGTTCAACAAAACCTGAAATTTTTGGGGTATACCACCTACAAATTATTATTATGCAAACTATTAATATAAATCTTTTCAGACTTGAGAGTATAATGATCAGAGGCCCAGGGAAATGACAAACATAAAAATCAGTGTTACTCACCTCACCTGGGCTCCGGTGTGACTCCTTTTAAGTGACATCACAGACATGGGTTATACTGGCATGTTTATGCGTTGTGATGCCAGTCTGAACTACATCTGTGCCATTACTAAAGAGGCCCAAACTGTGAGAGTTTAAGTCCTTATCGTGACGCCACCTCTCAATGGAGAAAATTTTGATCAACTGCTTAATACTGTGTTTCAATATTAAAAGAAGTTTACACAGATCGATTTTAGCAAGTCATAGATTAACTTTGTCTTATAACATACAGAGTATAGCAGTTGTGCCTGGGAGTTGTCCCACTGTACTTAGTGCTCTTACTTCATATGACTACTAAAGGCCTCAGACTTGACCTCTGATCTTCCCAATATCTGCTGGTTGTTTGCTCACTTTCAGGGCTGAAGTTCTCAAACAGTCCACAGAGTCTCTCAGACTCAATGTTGACACTTGGCTCCATATTTCATGATGTGATCTGGTACTGCAGTGTGTCAAGGGTTGTGCTAGCATGTCATGTTATTGTATTGCATTTTTTAAAAGAGTATTTGGATTCCTTACTGTTGACCCATGTCTTTTATTTGGAACCATGTCTAGTACCTGTAGTCATGTCTAGTATAAGTGCCAAGGTCTATTTCATGTTTCTGCAACACACTGCAGAGTTCTTAAAGGGCTTGTCCCATCTCAAGGATCCTAACTATACTGCTAGTTTATGTGGATTTAAGACTTTTCCTAAATACATTGCTTTATCAAAACTGCTTTGTTTGGCAGCTCTCTTAATTTATTCACTTCATTGTTTACATTGTGTTTCTTTAACCAGGGCCTGATGATGATCTTATCTCCTCCGTCAACAAGTGACATAGCTCCCTGCTCTCGGGGCTTAGGAGCTGAGTGCACAGGAGCAACTTGTATTTCTGAGCTGTTTATGTCTCTGCAAAACACAAATGATGTAGCTCCTGCTCTCAGATAGGGGAGGGGAGAGCTGAGTGGGGGAGCAGCTTGTATTTCTGAGCCGTTTATCTCTGGCTCTTCCAGTTATCAGTCCGTTAATTGAACTTGGCTGATAAGGGCTGAGATAGGGAGTCCATTACCTCTGTATGTAAACACAGACCTAAAAGAGTTTATTGCAATCAAATCCAGTGCTGCTACATTGGCTTCATATTGTGCATCTTTCAGTGATACTGTGGTAATTTATGTACAACCATCCCTCATTACTGACTGCAAACATACTGCTATGAAGAGAGCTAGCAGAATTTTGCCTGTGAGACAGCAAGTGAAGCCTCTCCCACCAATGTACCGAGAAAACTAGGAAGTGAACAGAGCACACAGCCTGCAGGTTGCTGAACAAGCCAGTTGGGAATACCCCTTTAACACTATATACCTCCTAGGATCGCACACTGTGAGGGTGATATAACCACAGGTGCTGAAGCTGTGAAAGGTAATGGAAGTATGGTGATCTGACTGTGAGAGAGTGTGGGGTCTATGGGCAGTATCTAAGTGGGCTATAGTGAGGAGATTATATGAGAAACAGAGGAAGAGGAGGGAGGCATTTGCACAGAAAAGCTAGGGTAGAAGAACAGGGGGATGGGACTTTGATTGGCCCTTCTTTTTTTCAATAGGGGAATATTAAAATGGACATTTTGGTACCTTGTAATATTTTTGGAATTTGTGCTGTATACTTCAGATTAGTAGACCTCATCTAAATGGCATATTTTCTTTATGCTAATAACAAATTCAGTGAAAATGTTAAACCACACATAAGCTTAGGAAATATTATTGCCCTTACCTTTAAGCAGTGGAAAACTATTATTTAAAACTGTTATTTGAGAAAAATAAATGCACAAATTCTAAGTAAAGGATTTTTCCCAGGGGGATGCTTTTATAATAGATTGTTTAACATAGTAGTTTGCCAAGTCTCTCATACAAATAGAAATTGGAATGAGATATGACATGTTGGCAAACATTCCCTTGGTTTAATCAGAGTTTGTGAAATCAGATTTTTTAGAATATACACATATTTTGACCTTACCGTTAACTCATAGGAATTTTTTGCTATTTTACATAGATGTAAATGCGATTTACTGATAAGTTGGGAAATTGTAGGACATAGACATACAGTCATGAGATAAAAATAGTCTGCAATCCTATTGTGTTATATTTCAGGACATAATAACAAAACATCTGGTCCTTAGAAGGTCTTAAATTAGGTAAATACGACCTCAGATGAACAATACATAAAAGAGTCTACAAGTTCATTATTTACTCAGCAAAAATAAAGCAAAATAGGAAAGCCATGAGTGACAAACTAAGTACACCCCATTAATCCTGCAATACCTTGCAGAACAGCCTTTAGCAGCAATAACTTCAAGCAATTGTTTTCTGTATGACTTTATCAGTCTCTCACATTGTTCTGGAGGAACATTGCTTCACTTAATTCAGGTCTGAGGACATTTGTTGGATAAATAGCTCTCTTAAAGGATACCTGAGTCTTTATTAAAAGATTAAAGCTGCAGGGTCTGAAAGGACTGAAAAGACTGCTAAAACAAGCCATCTAGTTACCTGCCACCCTCGGAGAATCTACACTGTTTCTATGGCTTCTTCCTCTGTTGTATAGATTATTTTGAAAACTGTTATTTTTCATCCATGTAGTCTTTGGCTGGCTGTTTAATAAGAAAAAAAAATCTTGGAGGGCATATCTGGACCCAAATAGTAGTAGCAGAAATCAGCATGATATTATTAGACTTTGGATGATTTAACACAGACCAGTAAAGTTAAACAGTGTTTGGTTTACATTGCCTTAAAAAGTTTCATGTTCTCTTGATTTTTCTTTTTAAAGAAATATTAATTTGGTATCCAGACATTGGGAATGGTATGGTCCAACTGTTGCTAAGCTGCTTTTTCCCTTCTCTGTTGTCAGCAGCAAGTACTGAAGCATGTGTTGAACATTTTGTATAGAATTATTCAGACTAACAGTTAAACAAATTCAGTTAGAGGAGCTAATTGGGTCCCAGGGATCGCAGAGGATGGACCCAGGGGTTCCAACGACATCACAACACCCAGATCAGGTGATCCAATGCAGTGTTTACCTTCCTGGGTCACCCACCTCTCCTCCCCCAATTTCAATCCCCCAATCTCTCCTCCCACAATCTCACAGGTAAACCTCTGCTATGGGGGCTTGCTGACTATTATAATTCAGGGGATGGACTATATGTGCTGGAGAACAACTCTCATCCCATGTATGAGACTGTGACAGCACTGGGCAGTACTGTCAGTGACTGACTACTTCACCCAAAGTGTGAGAAGGAGCATTATCAGATCCTTCCTCCCAACCACAGTCAGGCTATATAATCAACATGAGGCTAAGAGGAGATCGCTTCGTAGAGAGAACTAAATGATCCTGAAGTCTTTCTTTTTCTTCTTAGTTGCTATGACTCCTAGTATCTTTTCTATCTGCTATGAGTTTGTATGTGTTCTTCCTTGAAGTATAGTACTGTAACACACTGAATTTCCCCATGGCGGGACTAATAAAGGATTAAACGAAAGGAATGCTGCATCAGATCATTTGAACCTGCCGGATACATCATCAGTTATCCCCAGGTCCATGTAAGTATATTAGTACCCTCAGGACAATCCCTTTAAACTTCCTCATATACCTTATGCCAGTATGTAATAAATCCCGCTAGCAGTGTGCTCTAGAAGGACCTAGAAGGATGACCCCTTCCTTTTATCTGCTTCCTTAGGATGTTTTTTGTCTTTTGGTAAAAAAATATTTGGTAGGGGTGCCCCAAGGAATTTTTTTTTTCCCAGGGGGACCCTGAGTCTGAGAAGGCTGGAAAACATTGTCCTACATGAATGTCATATGATGCAAATCATAACTGCAACCAGTTAGTTAGTTAATTGAGCTTACATTTCAATGTGATCCTTTAGCAAAATGATTCATATTTGGACTGGAAATGGGGGCAAGAGCAATCTGCAGTAAACCTGCCTTGTGAAGGCAGAGGATGCTCATCACACAGCCTAGATTTATTTTTTTTTTGAGAAATCCAAGCAAATTTTTACAGTCTTATTGAAATGAATGAAGGCAAATTTAGCTGCCATATTATACTTTGCTGTCCTTTGATTAGGCTACTGGGCTGGACACTTAGACATTGTGCCTCATGTTCCCACCACCCCCCAGTGCATCCTCCTGTTCATCTGCATCTACATAGTCAATTAGAGAGATATTGGCACCTGCAGAGAGAGTCCTGTGCTAGATAGATATGCCTTTGGTGCTGACTCTGGTACCAGTGCTGGGGGTTGCTGACCCCTGTTATAGATCATATTAGCTGATTTTAACAATCGCAGTACTGTCATTTAGCTCTCTATTTTTATATGTCCTAGTGCTGTGTCAGAGTGCTGCTGCAATTTTTGCATTTGTATATTGCCATAGTAGCTTCCATCTGTTCACACACAGTTGTGCTGTCTGAATTCTCTTTTTCCTAGTCTTCTTTTTGCTAATGGGAAATTTACAGCCTTTTTTCTATTAAAAGGAAGTTTGATAGATTAATATATTATAAAATTGTTCATCACACCCCTCCCCTATGGGGATATGATAATAATAATAATAATAATAATAATAATAATAATAATAATAATAATAATAATAATAATAATAAAATACTACTACTTCTAGTACTACTACTACTACTACTAATATATTAACAACAATAATAATAATAATAATATATTATCAATACTACTACTACTACTACTACTACTACTACTACTACTACTACTAATAATAATAATAATAAAAAATATTATTATATTAATTTTAATATGTGACTTACACTTTAACATTTTCTTGTGTTCATGTGCCCAGTTATATTCATATGTAAATGAACTTCCTCATTAATTCTCAATGCTTCTTTCTGTAGGCTAGCAATCACAAGCTATATTATCAATATTATCAGGTCAAATGAATGAAAGTCGCATAAAGCTTACTACATTGGCGGTCAGACTCATATTCTGGCACCCTTTATGTATCTCCTGTTGCAAAACTAATAAAACGCTAGTCTAAGGTCACTTAGAGGTCACACAAGACAGAAACAAAGGCAAAGCCTGAGCAACAGGCTAATATTAAAAATAGATGTTATTTTATGCAGTTTTAGGAATTTGTGAATGGAGAGGCAGGTAACACATACATTTATTTCAACAGTGGACCCTCTGAATATATTTTACTGGTGGTCCTAAACAGCATCTAGCCTTCTCAGTTTGGAACCTTTCAAAGTCACTCAAATCCTTACACTTGTCCAAATTTCATGTGTTCAATAAATCATCTTCAAGAGCTGACTGTTCACTTGCAACACAGACATCTGATTACAACATACCATTATAATGAGATACTCAATGTTCTTTACTTCACTTGTTTAATGCTCTGGCTCATCAGTATAAATATATAGCCATGAAAATTTCAATATATTTTCTGGAATTATTCAATCGCTTTCTATTTTATTGGAACATACTGTGTTTCTCCAAAAATAAGCCCTACACTGAAAATAAGCCCTAGCATGATTTGTCAGGATTTTTGGAGAATGCTCGAAATATAAGCCTTACCCTGAAAATAAGCCCTAGCATGATTTGTCAGGATTTTTGGAGAATGCTCGAAATATAAGCCTTACCCTGAAAATAAGCCCTAGCATGATTTGTCCGGATTTTTGGAGAATGCTCGAAATATAAGCCTTACCCTGAAAATAAGCCCTAGCTTTGTTTCATTAAAGAAAAAAAAAAGTGCCCAGACAGGTATACATGTAAAAAGGTAAATAGAATACAGTAGAACAGATACAGCAGACCCTTCATCAAGGAAACCAGACACCCCAAAAAGAATTGCACCCCCAAAAGAATCACACATCAACTACAATGTCAAGGTGCCTGAGACAGGAATGACCCAGATCTGTTTGTGAGAGCCCATCCACCATTAACTCTTGCCAGCTCTAAATTGTTTTGGGCATAAGGGGGTCTGGTAAGTGGATTATTGTTCATGGGGAAAAAAAATAAGACATCCCCTGAAAATAAGCCCTAACCTATCTTTTGGAGCAAAATATAATATAAGATATAATATTTGTTAGGAACCCTGCTGCCTAAACAGAGAGACTATAATGATCTTTACATCGATTCTAGAACTCCAAAAAAAAAAAAAATCCTTATCCCATTACAAATTTATTGCAATTCTGGAAATGTTGACAATGCGCAGGATTGATCAGTTGACTTCTTCTGAACCACCAACACGATGGGGGAAATAAACACCTTTAGCTATGAAATGTGTATACCACTCTTCAAGTTTAACGTAATACTATAGCTATTATATACAGTCCTATGAAAAAGTTTGGGCACCCCTATTAATCTTAATCATTTTTAGTTCTAAAAATTTTGGTGTTTGCAACAGCCATTTCAGTTTGATATATCTAATAACTGATGGACACAGTAATATTTCAGGATTGAAATGAGGTTTATTGTACTAACAGAAAATGTGCAATATGCATTAAACCAAAATTTGACCAGTGCAAAAGTATGGGCACCCTTATCATTTTATTGATTTGAATACTCCTAACTACTTTTTACTGACTTACTGAAGCACAAAATTGGTTTTGTAAGCTCACTGAGCTTTGAACTTCATAGCCAGGAGTATCCAATCTTGAGAAAAGGTATTTAAGGTGGCCAATTGCAAGTTGTTCTACTATTTGAATCTCCTCTGAAGAGTGGCATCATGGGCTACTCAAAACAACTCTCAAATGATCTGAAAACAAAGATTGTTCAACATAGTTGTTCAGGGGAAGGATACAAAAAGTTGTCTCAGAGATTTAACCTGTCAGTTTCCACTGTGAGGAACATAGTAAGGAAATGGAAGACCACAGGGACAGTTCTTGTTAAGCCCAGAAGTGGCAGGCCAAGAAAAATATCAGAAAGGCAGGGACGAAGAATGGTGAGAAGAGTTAAGGACAATCCACAGACCACTTCCAAAGAGCTGCAGCATCATCTTGCTGCAGATGGTGTCACTGTGCATCAGTCAACAATACAGCGCACTTTGCACAAGGAGAAGCTGTATGGGAGAGTGATGAGAAAGAAGCCGTTTCTGCACGTACGCCACAAATAGAGTTGCCTGAGGGATGCAAAAGCACATTTGGAGAAGCCAACTTCATTTTGGAAACAAAGATTGAGTTGTTTGGTTATAAAAAAAAAGGCGTTATGCATGGCGTCCAAAAAGAAACAGCATTCCAAGAAAAACACTTGCTACCCACTGTAAAATTTGGTGGAGGTTCCATCATGCTTTGGGGCTGTGTGGCCAATGCCGGCACCGGGAATCTTGTTAAAGTTGAGGGTCGCATGGATTCCACTCAGTATCAGCAGATTCTTGAGAATAATGTTCAAGAATCAGTGACAAAGTTGAAGTTACGCCGGGGATGGAGATTTCAGCAATACAATGTCCAAACACCGCTCCAAATCGACTCGAATCGAATGTTCTGGAATGGCCATCCCAGTCCCCAGACCTGAATATCATTGAACATCTGTGGGATGATTTGAAGCGGGCTGTCCATGCTCGGCGACCATCTAACTTAACTGAACTTGAATTGTTTGTCCAAAATCCCTTCATCCAGGATCCAGGAACTGATTAAAAGCTACAGGAAGCGACTAGAGGCTGTTATCTTTGCAAAAGGAGGATCTACTAAATATTAATATCACTTTTCTGTTGAGGTGCCCATACTTTTGCACCGGTCAAATTTTGGTTTAATGCATATTGCACATTTTCTGTTAGTACAATAAACCTCATTTCAATCCTGAAATATTACTGTGTCCATCAGTTATTAGATATATCAAAATGAAATGGCTGCTGCAAACACCAAAATATTTAGAACTAAAAATGATTAAGATTAAGAGGGGTGCCCAAACTTTTTCATAGGACTGTATGTATTCATCCATGTTAATCCAATGCATTCAAATTTATCTAAAAAGCCAAAGGCATTAGATGAAGGGGAAATATTTTTACAGTTGCTATAAATACTATGTATTTGTGTATACTAACAAACATACACCTTCTCCACCTGTATACACTCTGTATACAAACACATACATACGTACTCTATATGCAAACCATGTGCATATTGTATGCATTCATATAGTGAAAAAGGTTTTCTGGGCATAAACATGTTTTTTTTTTTAAAGTCTGTTAGAGCTATTGATGGGTTAATAAATGCACCCATATACCTTTAGCCAGGGTCGGACTGGCCCGCCGGAGCACCGGGTGGGCCCCCGGGCCCGGACTATACTGCTAATCATTTTAGCATAGGCAGGGGCCCGATCGGGCCTCTGCCTATGCTAAAATGATTTCAATCGGGCCCCTGCCCATGTCAGAGGAGGATTAGGGGAGGCGCTTAGGGCGCCTCCCCTAATCCTAAGAACCAGCGCAAGGAGAGCTACTGATCTCCTTGCGCTTTTTCAGCCATCTACGTATCAGCGTAGGCGGCGTCATCACGTCATCACGCCGCCTACGCTGATACACAGACGTCTGACAGAAGAGGATGCGGCAGCAGCGGGAGCAGCAGAGCGCGGTCGGACTGTAAGTATAATAACTTTTTTTTTTTGTTTTATAATAGGCCGCTGCCTGCTGGAGTATCTACCAGCAGGCAGCGGCCTATTTACCAACCCGGACCTGCTCACTGCCGCCCCCGCTTCCCCTTGTACTTTAGGCCGCGGCGGGCGGTAGTGAATAGGCCCGGGCCAGGCCGCGATCCCACTGCCGCTAATATTATACTCAGGGGTCTTTTCAGACCCCCGAGTATAATAATCGGGGCCCCAGGGGAGGTGAGGGAACATAATAAACAGTGTTACTCACCTCTCCGGGATCCGGTGTTACTCCTAGCTGGCTTCGGGGCTATATGTTAATGCCCAGACGTCACGTGGTCTGGAATATTACCATATAGGCCCGAAGCCTGTTCTAGCAGTAACATATAGGCCCGAAGCCTGTTCTAGCAGTAACATATAGGCCCGAAGCCTGTGGTAGTAGCAATAGCCTGTTACTGCGAGCACAGGCTTTGGGCCTGTATGGTAACAGGCTGTTACTGCTACCACAGGCTTTGGGCCTATATGTTACTGCTAGCTCAGGCTTTGGGCCTATATGGTAATATCCCAGACCACGTGACGTCTGACACATTACCATATAGGCCCGAAGCCTGCTAGGAGTAACATCAGATCCCGGAGAGGTGAGTAACAGTGTTTATTATGTTCTCTCACCTCTCCTGGGGCTCCGATTATTATACTCAGGGTCTGAAAAGACCCCCGAGTATAATAATAGTTCATGGGTGTGCAACTGTGGGGCATAATAGAGCTTGAAAGGTCCACTGTGGCCCCTGTAACCTCTATTATGCCCTACAGTGGCCCCCCTGCAACCTCTATTATGCCCCACAGTCTATTGTGCCACCGTGGGGCATAATATAGGCTGCAGGGGCTGCTGTGATATATATATATATATATATATATATATATATATATATATATATTTATTTATATATTACTGTATATATATATATATATATATATATATATATTACTGTATATATATATATATATATATATATATATATGGTGTGGATGTGTGGAGAAGTGAGGAGTCAAAGATGTCTGTGTTTCAAACTTTACAGAGTCAAGTCACAGCTGGAAGAAGTGGTCATGGCGGTCCAAAGGGAAGAGACGGGAAATGTGGGAAGACATCTCCTGTGAGTATTACCGCACAAAATATGACTGCATTGTATTTATTGTAATGTTGTGATTTATTGTAATGGTACTGCTAGCACCCCCAATCCCCCCGCTGTCTGAGGTGGACAATCGAAAGATGCCCCCAAATCTTTCAATTACTACAACTCCCAGCAGCTCCAGATGCCCTGGAACTGTTGAGAGTTGTAGTCCACCCACCCCATAGATGATGTCCCACTCTATTGTTATGCTGGTGCCCTTTTCTAGAGCTCCAGCATAACAATATCCAAGTTTCAGAAACGCTGAGGACTTAGGGTATGTTCACACATCAGTATGCCATCCGTCCGTTTGATTTCAGTTTGACACTTCAAAACGGACTGATACACATACTGATCTCTACTCTGGTTACAATTGCTACTTTTAATCCCCTTATCTGTCCTCTAGGGGTCGGGGAGCGTTTGCTATCAGTATACAATCAGTATGTGCCTCAGTCCGTTTTGAAGTGTCAAACTGAATTCAAACGGACGGATGGCATACTGATGTGTGAACATACCCTTATCTGCCTGAAAATGGCTGACACCTGGCGGACTTCATTATGTTAATGAGGTCTGCCACTGTCTGTGTGTAACCGCCATTTTGATAGTCCACCTCTCCGTCATTCTGGTCCCATTGTGGACCTGTATGACGGAGAGCTTGCCGCTGTTGTGAACCTAGCATAAGGCTATGGCTACACTATAACTTTTGTCATACAACCAAAGATGTCGCCCTGTGATTCTTTCACTCATGTTAGTGAATGGAGTCACATTGCAACCTGAGGGACCCAATGCGACCCCATTCACTAATGTGAAAGAGTCCCAAAGGGACACTGCGATCTTTGGTTGCATGAAGGAAGTAGTAGTGTAGCCATAGCTGTTTTGCACACTGTATTGTGCGTGAAAATGCACTTTAAACGTGTATAATGGCAAAAACTGGACGGGCGATATTACATATGGCAGTAGGGTGGGCCCCTGGAAATAATCCCACTGGTGGGCCCTAGGCACCCCAGTCCGACCCTGCCTTTAGCCATGTTGTAAGTGATTTCTGGGTGTCTCTGGGAGCTCCTGGTATCTCCTGCATTTGCTTACATGCTCTGTAACTTCCTCAATAACCTTTCTCATCTTACCCCCTCCTCCTCTGTCCCTCCCTCCCATAACCCCCTCCCTGCCTCTCTAGCTATCCCACCCTTCCCTACCTACTCAGCCCAACCCCTGACCCTATTATACAGCATACTTACCTTCCTGTGAGATGGCTCCTGCTTCTTTACTGATTCTGCAGGCGCGTGCTCTTCTCCATCGCTGCTCTGTTCTCTGCAGCTATGATCCATCTCAAGCTGCGCAGTAGAGGTGGATTATCAACAGCAGTGTGCAGAGCAGCGCTGGGAGAAGAGCACGCACCCTGCTGAATCAGTAAAGAAGGGGGGCCGTCTCACAGAAAGAGGCGTGAAGGGTAAGTATAATGGAGTGGATGGGATGGGGGAGTAATATTGATGATCCATTTCCTAGTTTAAGATAGTATATTCTGAATTTGATGTTTGTATTGTTTCTCAGAAAACAGTCCTTATTTTTAGATGGTAAACAAGCAAAGACTGTAAACTAATGTCTAGGGTTAGTAATGGTTGCCTGTGTTCTTCTGACCTTGGCTCTTCTTGAAACAAACATTTAAATATAGAACGTTCAGTTGCTGTGTTATCCTATTCGTGTTACTCCACATCTCAAGGAGATCTTTCATTTACTTTGCTAATGAACACAAGTGCATGGCTGTGAATATGTAGTCACACTATGAGGGGAACATATCAAGCTGCTTGTGCCCTGTATTATTCCTTTTTCAGATATTTTAGTCTTTACTGCCTATTACACTAGTGTTTGTTCCTAAATTCTTAAAAACCAGACAGTGAAATATATCACATTTTTCTAGATTTCTTGATTTTAGTTTTGAGATAGTAGATTTTTTATTGTATTTGTATTGTATTCTACCTGTTCATGATTTTTGGTAACATGATATTGTCAGTAGAGGATACAATGATAGATTAGTATAAATGTTATCTGTAGAGACTTTCTCTCCCTCCCCGAATTCTCAGACTAGTGATTGACAGACTTCTGTATATGTACACACCAGCCAGTCATTGCAGAGAGGTACAGAGAGAAGCGCAGGGAGAATACATATAAAATACACGTGTAGTGTATTCTTTCTCCTAGATGTCAAACAACACAATATTATTATCTAGTAGTACAAACCTGGATCTTTAATATGTGTCCCTCTTATAGAGCAGCATATTAAAGGGGCTCTATTATTGGGAAAAATCATTTTTAACTAAGCAAGTATTTGCATAGTCTTTAGAAAGGTTATTCCAGACATACCTTTTGTTTGTGAATCCCTTCAGTAGTTTTTGAATGAGTCCGTTTTTATTCATATACTAATTAGGCTCCAGCGAGCACAGGAAGTTCTCAGCAAGCACTGTCTGCTGTGTGTAGAGCACAGGCTGCTGCTGCTGCTGATGACTCATCTCCCTGCTCTCATATACTGTACAGCACACAGCAGAGAGAGAGGAGTGCTTGCTGGAGGCTAATTAGCATATGAATAAAAACAGGCTCATTCAAAAACTACTGAGGTGATTTAAATATAAAAGGTATGTGTGGAATAGCCTTTCTAAAGGCTATGCAAGTATGTGCTTAGTTAAAAATGACTTTTCTCAATGATAGAGCCCCTTTAAATGGTCACTTAAGGTTCTAGATGATTATAGAATATATGGCAGACCACCCCAACATGCTCTTTTACTCCAAGTTTTTAAATGGCGCCTGTGGTTGGTGGACCATTTGATTTTTTTGCCTCAGGCAGCAGAAAAGGTAGATGCAACCCTGGCGGTGAAGTCATGTAAAAGGTACCCCTTCTGCCAAAATAGATATATAACAAAGTATACAGTTGAGAAGAATATTTCATTGCAGTGGTCCTGGTTTTTGGATGCATAGTTATTTTATAAGCCTCCCCTCCCGACTGCATATAAAAGTACTAGTATAGAAAAAAACACAATTGTGGCTCACAAATATCAGTAGATCTTCTGGAATATGTGAAGTATTCTTTAGGGTGCATGTATACTCTGGACTTGGAGGAGTAGTAACATGAACAAAAGAAAAAAAAAAAGGGGAAAAACCGGCAGCTCTCTGAAAATTGTAAAAAATAACTTTTAATTCAACAAAAATAAAAACGTATATATAAAAGTACTGTCCTATTCATTTCTATGGGCCCAGACACATGATTGCAATTTTTGTCCGCGCCATATTCAAGTGCTGCAGCATGAAGCATGTCTTACTCTTGGATGCATTTGTGGCAAAGACCAGTGTAGGGAATCATATAGGATCCGTGAATACAAATGACATACTAATTAGAGATGAGCGAACAGTGTTCTATCGAACTCATGTTCGATCGGATATTAGGCTGTTCGGCATGTTCGAATCGAATCGAACACCGCGTGGTAAAGTGCGCCATTACTCGATTCCCCTCCCACCTTCCCTGGCGCCTTTTTTGCTCCAATAACAGCGCAGGGTAGGTGGGACAGGAACTACGACACCGGTGACGTTGAGAAAAGTAGGCAAAACCCATTGGCTGCCGAAAACATGTGACCTCTAATTTAAAAGAACAGCGCCGCCCAGGTTCGCGTCATTCTGAGCTTGCAATTCACCGAGGACGGAGGTTTCCGTCCAGCTAGCTAGGGCTTAGATTCTGGGTAGGCAGGGACAGGCTAGGATAGGAAGGAGAAGACAACCACAACAGCTCTTGTAAGAGCTAAATTCCAGGGAGAAGCTTGTCAGTGTAACGTGGCACTGACGGGCTCAATCGCCGCAACCCAGCTTTCCCAGGATCCTGAATGGAATACACTGTCAGTGTATTCCCGTATACCCGATATATACCCCGATACCCGTTCCAACGGTGTGCCCCCCCACCTTCACCCCAGAAATACCCTGCAAGTCCCCTAGCAATAGAATTGGGGCTATATACACCCACAATTTTTACTACTGGTATACAGTGCCATTGTCTGACTGGGAATTCAAAGAATATATTGGGAATTAGAGATGAGCGAACACTAAAATGTTCGAGGTTCGAAATTCGATTCGAACAGCCGCTCAATGTTCGTGTGTTCGAACGGGTTTCGAACCCCATTATAGTCTATGGGGAACAGATACTCGTTAAGGGGGAAACCCAAATCCGTGTCTGGAGGGTCACCAAGTCCACTATGACACCCCAGGAAATGATGCCAACACCTCTGGAATGACACTGGGACAGCAGGGGAAGCATGTCTGGGGGCATCTAACACACCAAAGACCCTCTATTACCCCAACATCACAGCCTAACAACTACACACTTTACACACTCAATACCACCTCTCTGACAGTAGGAAAACACCTTGAAACATGTGTATTTGGCACTTGCAGTGAGGAGAGCTTGTCACCAGCAGTGAATTTGGCCCTTGTAGTAAGTTGAGGTTGGCACCAACATTTGTTTTGAAAATCAGGGTGGATTGAGCCTCTAACCAGCAGAGTTTGGGCAAATTCATGGTGGAGGGAGCCTCTAAAAACCCCAGTTTGGACCAATTCATGGTGGAGGGAGACTCTAAAAACCCCAGTTTGGACCAATTCATGGTGGAGGGAGACTCTAAAAACCCCAGTTTGGACCAATTCATGGTGGAGGGAGCCTCTAAAAACCCCAGTTTGGACCAATTCATGGTGGAGGGAGCCTCTAACCAGCCCAGTTTGGACCAATTAATGGTGGAGGGAGCCTCTAAACAGCCAAGTTTTGGGAAATTCATGGTGGAGGGAGCCTCTAACCAGCCCAGTTTGGACCAATTCATGGTGGAGGGAGCCTCTAAACAGCCCAGTTTGGGCAAATTCATGGTGGAGGGAGCCTCTAAACAGCCCAGTTTGGGCAAATTCATGGTGGAGGGAGCCTCTAACCAGCCCAGTTTGGACCAATTAATGGTGGAGGGAGCCTCTAAACAGCCAAGTTTTGGGAAATTCATGGTGGAGGGAGCCTCTAACCAGCCCAGTTTGGACCAATTCATGGTGGAGGGAGCCTCTAAACAGCCCAGTTTGGGCAAATTCATGGTGGAGGGAGCCTCTAAACAGCCCAGTTTGGGCAAATTCATGGTGGAGGGAGCCTCTAACCAGCCCAGTTTGGACCAATTCATGGTGGAGGGAGCCTCTAAACAGCCCAGTTTGGGCAAATTCATGGTGGAGGGAGCCTCTAAAAAACCCAGTTTGGACCAATTCATGGTGGAGGGAGCCTCTAATTAGCCCAGTTTGGACCAATTAATTGTGGAGGGAGCCTCTAACCAGCCCAGTTTGGACCAATTAATGGTGGAGGGAGCCTCTAACCACCCCAGTTTGGGCAAATTCATGGTGGAGGGAGCCTCTAACCAGCCCAGTTTGGACCAATTAATGGTGGAGGGAGCCTCTAAACAGCCAAGTTTTGGGAAATTCATGGTGGAGGGAGCCTCTAACCAGCCCAGTTTGGGCAAATTCATGGTGGAGGGAGCCTCTAACCACCCCAGTTTGGGCAAATTCATGGTGGAGGGAGCCTCTAACCAGCCCAGTTTGGACCAATTAATGGTGGAGGGAGCCTCTAAACAGCCAAGTTTTGGGAAATTCATGGTGGAGGGAGCCTCTAACCAGCCCAGTTTGGGCAAATTCATGGTGGAGGGAGCCTCTAACCAGCCCAGTTTGGACCAATTAATGGTGGAGGGAGCCTCTAACCAGCCCAGTTTGGACCAATTAATGGTGGAGGGAGCCTCTAAACAGCCAAGTTTTGGGAAATTCATGGTGGAGGGAGCCTCTAACCAGCCCAGTTTGGACCAATTCATGGTGGAGGGAGCCTCTAAACAGCCCAGTTTGGGCAAATTCATGGTGGAGGGAGCCTCTAAAAAACCCAGTTTGGACCAATTCATGGTGGAGGGAGCCTCTAATTAGCCCAGTTTGGACCAATTAATTGTGGAGGGAGCCTCTAACCAGCCCAGTTTGGACCAATTAATGGTGGAGGGAGCCTCTAACCACCCCAGTTTGGGCAAATTCATGGTGGAGGGAGCCTCTAACCAGCCCAGTTTGGACCAATTAATGGTGGAGGGAGCCTCTAAACAGCCAAGTTTTGGGAAATTCATGGTGGAGGGAGCCTCTAACCAGCCCAGTTTGGACCAATTCATGGTGGAGGGAGCCTCTAAACAGCCCAGTTTGGGCAAATTCATGGTGGAGGGAGCCTCTAAACAGCCCAGTTTGGGCAAATTCATGGTGGAGGGAGCCTCTAACCAGCCCAGTTTGGACCAATTCATGGTGGAGGGAGCCTCTAAACAGCCCAGTTTGGGCAAATTCATGGTGGAGGGAGCCTCTAAAAAACCCAGTTTGGACCAATTCATGGTGGAGGGAGCCTCTAATTAGCCCAGTTTGGACCAATTAATTGTGGAGGGAGCCTCTAACCAGCCCAGTTTGGACCAATTAATGGTGGAGGGAGCCTCTAACCACCCCAGTTTGGGCAAATTCATGGTGGAGGGAGCCTCTAACCAGCCCAGTTTGGACCAATTAATGGTGGAGGGAGCCTCTAAACAGCCAAGTTTTGGGAAATTCATGGTGGAGGGAGCCTCTAACCAGCCCAGTTTGGGCAAATTCATGGTGGAGGGAGCCTCTAACCACCCCAGTTTGGGCAAATTCATGGTGGAGGGAGCCTCTAACCAGCCCAGTTTGGACCAATTAATGGTGGAGGGAGCCTCTAAACAGCCAAGTTTTGGGAAATTCATGGTGGAGGGAGCCTCTAACCAGCCCAGTTTGGGCAAATTCATGGTGGAGGGAGCCTCTAACCAGCCCAGTTTGGACCAATTAATGGTGGAGGGAGCCTCTAACCAGCCCAGTTTGGACCAATTAATGGTGGAGGGAGCCTCTAAACAGCCAAGTTTTGGGAAATTCATGGTGGAGGGAGCCTCTAACCAGCCCAGTTTGGACCAATTCATGGTGGAGGGAGCCTCTAAACAGCCCAGTTTGGGCAAATTCATGGTGGAGGGAGCCTCTAAAAAACCCAGTTTGGACCAATTCATGGTGGAGGGAGCCTCTAATTAGCCCAGTTTGGACCAATTAATTGTGGAGGGAGCCTCTAACCAGCCCAGTTTGGACCAATTAATGGTGGAGGGAGCCTCTAACCACCCCAGTTTGGGCAAATTCATGGTGGAGGGAGCCTCTAACCAGCCCAGTTTGGACCAATTAATGGTGGAGGGAGCCTCTAAACAGCCAAGTTTTGGGAAATTCATGGTGGAGGGAGCCTCTAACCAGCCCAGTTTGGGCAAATTCATGGTGGAGGGAGCCTCTAACCAGCCCAGTTTGGACCAATTAATGGTGGAGGGAGCCTCTAAACAGCCAAGTTTTGGGAAATTCATGGTGGAGGGAGCCTCTAACCAGCCCAGTTTGGGCAAATTCATGGTGGAGGGAGCCTCTAACCAGCCCAGTTTGGACCAATTAATGGTGGAGGGAGCCTCTAAACAGCCAAGTTTTGGGAAATTCATGGTGGAGGGAGCCTCTAACCAGCCCAGTTTGGACCAATTAATGGTGGAGGGAGCCTCTAACCACCCCAGTTTGGGCAAATTCATGGTGGAGGGAGCCTCTAACCAGCCCAGTTTGGACCAATTAATGGTGGAGGGAGCCTCTAAACAGCCAAGTTTTGGGAAATTCATGGTGGAGGGAGCCTCTAACCAGCCCAGTTTGGACCAATTCATGGTGGAGGGAGCCTCTAAACAGCCCAGTTTGGGCAAATTCATGGTGGAGGGAGCCTCTAAACAGCCCAGTTTGGGCAAATTCATGGTGGAGGGAGCCTCTAACCAGCCCAGTTTGGACCAATTAATGGTGGAGGGAGCCTCTAAACAGCCAAGTTTTGGGAAATTCATGGTGGAGGGAGCCTCTAACCAGCCCAGTTTGGACCAATTAATGGTGGAGGGAGCCTCTAACCAGCCCAGTTTGGACCAATTAATGGTGGAGGGAGCCTCTAACCAGCCCAGTTTGGACCAATTAATGGTGGAGGGAGCCTCTAACCAGCCCAGTTTGGACCAATTCATGGTGGAGGGAGCCTCTAAACAGCCCAGTTTGGGCAAATTCATGGTGGAGGGAGCCTCTAACCAGCAGAGTTGGTGGAAATCAGGGTGGAGGGAGCCTCTAACCAGCAGAGTTGGGGGAAATCAGGGTGGAGGGAGCCTAGTATTAGCAGAATTGTGCAACGCTTATGGTGGATGAGTATGAGGATGCGGAGGAATTGGAGAGGTTGAGTACAGACATGGAGTTTCATGTTGGGGTGCTTTACACAGGTGGGCACAAAAATGACGGCTCTACCCAGTGGTGGTTCATTTTTATCAAAGTGAGCCGGTCAGCACTCTCAGCTGACAGACGGGTGCGCTTGTCAGTGATGATGCCACCGGCTGCACTGAACACCCTCTCAGATAGGACGCTGGCGGCAGGACAGGACAGCACCTCCAAGGCATATAGGGCAAGTTCAAGCCACAGGTCCAACTTCGACACCCAATACGTGTAGGGCGCAGAGGGGTCGGAGAGGACAGGGCTGTGGTCGGAAAGGTATTCCCGCAACATGCGCCTATACTTCTCACGCCTGGTGACACTAGGACCCTCCGTGGCGGCACTTTGGCGAGGGGGTGCCATCAAGGTGTCCCAGACCTTAGACAGTGTGCCCCTCGTTTGTGTGGACCGGTGAGAACTTGGTTGCCTACTGGAGGAACTGCCCTCCCTGCCGCCAACGTCACATGCTGGAAACATCTCCATCATATTCTGCACCAATTGCCTGTGGCAAGCATTGATGCGATTGGCCCTCCCCTCTACCGGAATAAAAGACGAGATGTTGTTTTTATACCGGGGGTCAAGGATAGCAAAGATCCAGTACTGGTTGTCCTCCATGATTTTGACAATACGCTTGTCGGTTGTAAAGCACCCCAACATGAACTCAGCCATGTCTGCTACAGTGTTAGTTGGCATGACTCCTCTGGCCCCACCGGAAAGTTCAATCTCCATTTCCTCCTCATCCTCCATGTCTACCCATCCGCGCTGCAACAATGGGACGATTCGAAGTTGCCCGGAAGCCTCCTGTATCACCATCACATCATCGGACAACTCTTCTTCCTCCTCCTCCTCCTCCTCCTCCTCCATTAAACGCAGTGAAGCGGACAGATGTGTGGACCTACTCTCCAGCTGTGACGGATCGGATGCTATCCCTAACTCCTCTGTGTGATCTGAGTTATCCCTGATGTCAATCAGGGATTCTCTCAGAACACACAAGAGCGGGATTGTAAGGCTCACCATCGCATCCTCAGAGCTCACCCTCCTTGTGGACTCCTCAAAGACCCGTAGGATGTCACAAAGGTCTCTCATCCATGGCCACTCATGGATGTGAAACTGAGGCAGCTGACTTTGTGGCACCCTAGGGTTTTGTAGCTGGTATTCCATCAAAGGTCTCTGCTGCTCAACCACTCTATTCAACATCTGAAACGTTGAGTTCCAGCGTGTGGGGACGTCGCACAAAAGCCGGTGTTGTGGCACATGCAGGCGTTGCTGGAGAGATTTTAAGCTAGCAGCGGCTACTGTCGACTTGCGAAAGTGGGCGCACATGCGCCGCACTTTCACCAGTAGCTCTGGAACATTGGGGTAGCTCTTTAGGAAACGTTGCACCACTAGGTTGAAGACGTGGGCCAGGCATGGAACATGTTGGAGTCCGGCAAGCTCCAGAGCTGCTACCAGGTTCCGGCCGTTATCACAAACGACCATGCCTGGGCCCAGGTGCAGCGGCTCAAACCATATTGCCGTCTCATCGAGGAGGGCATCCCTCACCTCGGAGGCAGTGTGCTGTCTGTCCCCCAAGCTGATCAGCTTCAGCACAGCCTGCTGACGTCTACCAACGCCAGTGCTGCAACGTTTCCAACTCGTAGCTGGGGTCAATCTAACAGCGGAGGAGGAGGCGGTGGCGGAGGAGGAGGCGGTGGCGGAGGAGGAGGCGGTAGAGGAGGAGGAGGAGGGGGGTGTTCTTCTCGTGTCCCTGCCAGGAATGTTAGGCGGGGAGACGAGGTACACCGGGCCAGTTTGGGAAGCAGTCCCAGCCTCAACTACATTCACCCAGTGTGCCGTCAGTGAAATGTAGCGTCCCTGTCCGCATGCACTTGTCCACGCGTCGGTGGTCAAGTGGACCTTTGTGCAAAGCGCGGAACTAAGGGCCCGCCTGATGTTGAGTGACACGTGCTGGTGCAAGGCGGGGACGGCACACCGGGAGAAGTAGTGACGGCTAGGGACGGCATAGCGAGGTGCCGCAGTTGCCATCAGGTCCAGGAAGGCGGGAGTTTCAACAAGCCGGAACGCCAACATCTCCTGGGCCAGCAGTTTAGCGATGTTGGCGTTCAAGGCTTGCGCGTGTGGGTGGTTAGCAGTGTATTTCTGCCGCCGCTCCAATGTCTGAGAGATGGTGGGTTGTTGTAAAGAAACGCCTGATGGTGCCTTTGATGGTGCAGGAGAAGGAGATAAGACAGGACCAGGGGAGGATGAGGTAGAAGTCAACAAAGTGGCGGAGGCAGATGAAGTGGTGTCCTGGCTCGTCCTCTGGAGTGCATCGCCAGCACAGTCAGCAGTGGCAGTGGCAGAGGCAGAGGCAGAGGCAGTGGCAGTGGCGTGAACGGCAGGCGGCCTTTGTCCTGCCGTTGCTGCCTGCCACTGATTCCAGTGCTTGGATTCCAAATGACGGCGCATTGAAGTGGTGGACAGGTTGCTCTTCTCAGAGCCCCTAATCAATTTCGAGAGGCAAATTGTGCAGACAACACTATATCTGTCCTCGGCGCATTCCTTGAAAAAACTCCACACCTTCGAGAAACGTGCCCTCGAGGTGGGAGTTTTTCGGGGCTGGGTACGAACTGGAACATCTTGGGAGATTCCGGGTGTGGCCTGGCTTCGCCTAAGCTGCTGACCTCTGCCTCTGCCTCTAGCTACCCTTTTTGGTGCTGCACCTGCCTCAACATCCACACTACTTTCCCCGCTTGACATCCCCCCTGTCCAGGTCGGGTCAGTGTCCTCATCATCCACCACTTCCTCTTCCAACTCCTGTCTCATCTCCTCCTCCCGCACAATGCGCCGGTCAACTGGATGCCCTGACGGCAACTGCGTCACATCATCGTCGATGAGGGTGGGTTGCTGGTCATCCACCACTAAATCGAACGGAGATGGAGGAGACTCTAGTGTTTGAGCATCTGGACACAGATGCTCCTCTGTTAGGTTCGTGGAATCGTGACGTGGAGAGGCAGGTTGAGGGACAATGAAAGGAGCGGAGAACAGCTCTGGGGAGCAGGGACAGTTTGGGTTATTGTTCTGTAAAGCTTCGGAATTTTGGGAGGAAGGAAGACAAGACTGTTGGGTAATAGGAGGAGAGGAGGCAGAGTCTGACTGGCTGCTGGACAATGTGCTGTAAGCGTTCTCTGACAGCCATTGCAAGACCTGTTCCTGGTTCTCGGGCCTACTAAGGTTTGTACCCTGCAGTTTAGTTAATGTGGCAAGCAACCCTGGCACTGTGGAGTGGCGCAATGCTTGCTGCCCCACAGGAGTAGGCACGGGACGCCCTGTGGCTTCACTGCTACCTTGCTCCCCAGAACCATTCCCCCGACCTCGCCCACGGCCTCGTCCACGTCCCTTTCCGGGAGCCTTGCGCATTTTGAATTCCTAGTTAGAAATTGGCACTGTATACCAGTAGTAAAAATTGTGGGTGCACGTAACCCCAATATATTCTTTGAATTCCCAGTCAGACACTGGCACTATATGGCAGTAGCAAGAAATGAGGGTATTTGTATTCCCAATATACTCTTTGAATTCCCAGTCAGACAATGGCACTGTATACCAGTAGTAAAAATTGTGGGTGCACGTAACCCCAATATATTCTTTGAATTACCAGTCAGAAACTGGCACTATATGGCAGTAGCAAGAAATGAGGGTATTTATAACCCCAATATATTCTTTGAATTCCCAGTCAGACAATGGCACTGTATACCAGTAGTAAAAATTGTGGGTGCACGTAACCCCAATATATTCTTTGAATTCCCAGTCAGACACTGGCACTATATGGCAGTAGCAAGAAATGAGGGTATTTGTATTCCCAATATACTCTTTGAATTCCCAGTCAGACAATGGCACTGTATACCAGTAGTAAAAATTGTGGGTGCACGTAACCCCAATATATTCTTTGAATTACCAGTCAGAAACTGGCACTATATGGCAGTAGCAAGAAATGAGGGTATTTATAACCCCAATATATTCTTTGAATTCCCAGTCAGACAATGGCACTGTATACCAGTAGTAAAAATTGTGGGTGCACGTAACCCCAATATATTCTTTGAATTCCCAGTCAGAAACTGGCACTATATGGCAGTAGCAAGAAATGAGGGTATTTGTATTCCCAATATACTCTTTGAATTCCCAGTCAGACAATGGCACTGTATACCAGTAGTAAAAATTGTGGGTGCACGTAACCCCAATATATTCTTTGAATTACCAGTCAGAAACTGGCACTATATGGCAGTAGCAAGAAATGAGGGTATTTATAACCCCAATATATTCTTTGAATTCCCAGTCAGACAATGGCACTGTATACCAGTAGTAAAAATTGTGGGTGCACGTAACCCCAATATATTCTTTGAATTCCCAGTCAGAAACTGGCACTATATGGCAGTAGCAAGAAATGAGGGTATTTGTATTCCCAATATACTCTTTGAATTCCCAGTCAGACAATGGCACTGTATACCAGTAGTAAAAATTGTGGGTGCACGTAACCCCAATATATTCTTTGAATTCCCAGTCAGAAACTGGCACTATATGGCAGTAGCAAGAAATGAGGGTATTTGTATTCCCAATATACTCTTTGAATTCCCAGTCAGACAATGGCACTGTATACCAGTAGTAAAAATTGTGGGTGCACGTAACCCCAATATATTCTTTGAATTACCAGTCAGAAACTGGCACTATATGGCAGTAGCAAGAAATGAGGGTATTTATAACCCCAATATATTCTTTGAATTCCCAGTCAGACAATGGCACTGTATACCAGTAGTAAAAATTGTGGGTGCACGTAACCCCAATATATTCTTTGAATTCCCAGTCAGAAACTGGCACTATATGGCAGTAGCAAGAAATGAGGGTATTTGTATTCCCAATATACTCTTTGAATTCCCAGTCAGACAATGGCACTGTATACCAGTAGTAAAAATTGTGGGTGCACGTAACCCCAATATATTCTTTGAATTACCAGTCAGAAACTGGCACTATATGGCAGTAGCAAGAAATGAGGGTATTTATAACCCCAATATATTCTTTGAATTCCCAGTCAGACAATGGCACTGTATACCAGTAGTAAAAATTGTGGGTGCACGTAACCCCAATATATTCTTTGAATTACCAGTCAGAAACTGGCACTATATGGCAGTAGCAAGAAATGAGGGTATTTATAACCCCAATATATTCTTTGAATTCCCAGTCAGACAATGGCACTGTATACCAGTAGTAAAAATTGTGGGTGCACGTAACCCCAATATATTCTTTGAATTCCCAGTCAGAAACTGGCACTATATGGCAGTAGCAAGAAATGAGGGTATTTGTATTCCCAATATACTCTTTGAATTCCCAGTCAGACAATGGCACTGTATACCAGTAGTAAAAATTGTGGGTGCACGTAACCCCAATATATTCTTTGAATTCCCAGTCAGAAACTGGCACTATATGGCAGTAGCAAGAAATGAGGGTATTTGTATTCCCAATATACTCTTTGAATTCCCAGTCAGACAATGGCACTGTATACCAGTAGTAAAAATTGTGGGTGCACGTAACCCCAATATATTCTTTGAATTACCAGTCAGAAACTGGCACTATATGGCAGTAGCAAGAAATGAGGGTATTTATAACCCCAATATATTCTTTGAATTCCCAGTCAGACAATGGCACTGTATACCAGTAGTAAAAATTGTGGGTGCACGTAACCCCAATATATTCTTTGAATTCCCAGTCAGAAACTGGCACTATATGGCAGTAGCAAGAAATGAGGGTATTTGTATTCCCAATATACTCTTTGAATTCCCAGTCAGACAATGGCACTGTATACCAGTAGTAAAAATTGTGGGTGCACGTAACCCCAATATATTCTTTGAATTACCAGTCAGAAACTGGCACTATATGGCAGTAGCAAGAAATGAGGGTATTTATAACCCCAATATATTCTTTGAATTCCCAGTCAGACAATGGCACTGTATACCAGTAGTAAAAATTGTGGGTGCACGTAACCCCAATATATTCTTTGAATTACCAGTCAAAAACTGGCACTATATGGCAGTAGCAAGAAATGAGGGTATTTATAACCCCAATATATTCTTTGAATTCCCAGTCAAACAATGGCACTGTATACCAGTAGTAAAAATTGTGGGTGCACGTAACCCCAATATATTCTTTGAATTACCAGTCAGAAACTGGCACTATATGGCAGTAGCAAGAAATGAGGGTATTTATAACCCCAATATATTCTTTGAATTCCCAGTCAGACAATGGCACTGTATACCAGTAGTAAAAATTGTGGGTGCACGTAACCCCAATATATTCTTTGAATTCCCAGTCAGAAACTGGCACTATATGGCAGTAGCAAGAAATGAGGGTATTTGTATTCCCAATATACTCTTTGAATTCCCAGTCAGACAATGGCACTGTATACCAGTAGTAAAAATTGTGGGTGCACGTAACCCCAATATATTCTTTGAATTACCAGTCAGAAACTGGCACTATATGGCAGTAGCAAGAAATGAGGGTATTTATAACCCCAATATATTCTTTGAATTCCCAGTCAGACAATGGCACTGTATACCAGTAGTAAAAATTGTGGGTGCACGTAACCCCAATATATTCTTTGAATTCCCAGTCAGAAACTGGCACTATATGGCAGTAGCAAGAAATGAGGGTATTTGTATTCCCAATATACTCTTTGAATTCCCAGTCAGACAATGGCACTGTATACCAGTAGTAAAAATTGTGGGTGCACGTAACCCCAATATATTCTTTGAATTCCCAGTCAGAAACTGGCACTATATGGCAGTAGCAAGAAATGAGGGTATTTGTATTCCCAATATACTCTTTGAATTCCCAGTCAGACAATGGCACTGTATACCAGTAGTAAAAATTGTGGGTGCACGTAACCCCAATATATTCTTTGAATTACCAGTCAGAAACTGGCACTATATGGCAGTAGCAAGAAATGAGGGTATTTATAACCCCAATATATTCTTTGAATTCCCAGTCAGACAATGGCACTGTATACCAGTAGTAAAAATTGTGGGTGCACGTAACCCCAATATATTCTTTGAATTCCCAGTCAGAAACTGGCACTATATGGCAGTAGCAAGAAATGAGGGTATTTGTATTCCCAATATACTCTTTGAATTCCCAGTCAGACAATGGCACTGTATACCAGTAGTAAAAATTGTGGGTGCACGTAACCCCAATATATTCTTTGAATTACCAGTCAGAAACTGGCACTATATGGCAGTAGCAAGAAATGAGGGTATTTATAACCCCAATATATTCTTTGAATTCCCAGTCAGAAACTGGCACTATATGGCAGTAGCAAGAAATGAGGGTATTTGTATTCCCAATATACTCTTTGAATTCCCAGTCAGACAATGGCACTGTATACCAGTAGTAAAAATTGTGGGTGCACGTAACCCCAATATATTCTTTGAATTCCCAGTCAGAAACTGGCACTATATGGCAGTAGCAAGAAATGAGGGTATTTGTATTCCCAATATACTCTTTGAATTCCCAGTCAGACAATGGCACTGTATACCAGTAGTAAAAATTGTGGGTGCACGTAACCCCAATATATTCTTTGAATTACCAGTCAGAAACTGGCACTATATGGCAGTAGCAAGAAATGAGGGTATTTATAACCCCAATATATTCTTTGAATTCCCAGTCAGACAATGGCACTGTATACCAGTAGTAAAAATTGTGGGTGCACGTAACCCCAATATATTCTTTGAATTCCCAGTCAGAAACTGGCACTATATGGCAGTAGCAAGAAATGAGGGTATTTGTATTCCCAATATACTCTTTGAATTCCCAGTCAGACAATGGCACTGTATACCAGTAGTAAAAATTGTGGGTGCACGTAACCCCAATATATTCTTTGAATTACCAGTCAGAAACTGGCACTATATGGCAGTAGCAAGAAATGAGGGTATTTATAACCCCAATATATTCTTTGAATTCCCAGTCAGACAATGGCACTGTATACCAGTAGTAAAAATTGTGGGTGCACGTAACCCCAATATATTCTTTGAATTACCAGTCAGAAACTGGCACTATATGGCAGTAGCAAGAAATGAGGGTATTTATAACCCCAATATATTCTTTGAATTCCCAGTCAGACAATGGCACTGTATACCAGTAGTAAAAATTGTGGGTGCACGTAACCCCAATATATTCTTTGAATTCCCAGTCAGAAACTGGCACTATATGGCAGTAGCAAGAAATGAGGGTATTTGTATTCCCAATATACTCTTTGAATTCCCAGTCAGACAATGGCACTGTATACCAGTAGTAAAAATTGTGGGTGCACGTAACCCCAATATATTCTTTGAATTCCCAGTCAGAAACTGGCACTATATGGCAGTAGCAAGAAATGAGGGTATTTGTATTCCCAATATACTCTTTGAATTCCCAGTCAGACAATGGCACTGTATACCAGTAGTAAAAATTGTGGGTGCACGTAACCCCAATATATTCTTTGAATTACCAGTCAGAAACTGGCACTATATGGCAGTAGCAAGAAATGAGGGTATTTATAACCCCAATATATTCTTTGAATTCCCAGTCAGACAATGGCACTGTATACCAGTAGTAAAAATTGTGGGTGCACGTAACCCCAATATATTCTTTGAATTCCCAGTCAGAAACTGGCACTATATGGCAGTAGCAAGAAATGAGGGTATTTGTATTCCCAATATACTCTTTGAATTCCCAGTCAGACAATGGCACTGTATACCAGTAGTAAAAATTGTGGGTGCACGTAACCCCAATATATTCTTTGAATTACCAGTCAGAAACTGGCACTATATGGCAGTAGCAAGAAATGAGGGTATTTATAACCCCAATATATTCTTTGAATTCCCAGTCAGACAATGGCACTGTATACCAGTAGTAAAAATTGTGGGTGCACGTAACCCCAATATATTCTTTGAATTACCAGTCAGAAACTGGCACTATATGGCAGTAGCAAGAAATGAGGGTATTTATAACCCCAATATATTCTTTGAATTCCCAGTCAGACAATGGCACTGTATACCAGTAGTAAAAATTGTGGGTGCACGTAACCCCAATATATTCTTTGAATTACCAGTCAGAAACTGGCACTATATGGCAGTAGCAAGAAATGAGGGTATTTATAACCCCAATATATTCTTTGAATTCCCAGTCAGACAATGGCACTGTATACCAGTAGTAAAAATTGTGGGTGCACGTAACCCCAATATATTCTTTGAATTCCCAGTCAGAAACTGGCACTATATGGCAGTAGCAAGAAATGAGGGTATTTGTATTCCCAATATACTCTTTGAATTCCCAGTCAGACAATGGCACTGTATACCAGTAGTAAAAATTGTGGGTGCACGTAACCCCAATATATTCTTTGAATTACCAGTCAGAAACTGGCACTATATGGCAGTAGCAAGAAATGAGGGTATTTATAACCCCAATATATTCTTTGAATTCCCAGTCAGACAATGGCACTGTATACCAGTAGTAAAAATTGTGGGTGCACGTAACCCCAATATATTCTTTGAATTCCCAGTCAGAAACTGGCACTATATGGCAGTAGCAAGAAATGAGGGTATTTGTATTCCCAATATACTCTTTGAATTCCCAGTCAGACAATGGCACTGTATACCAGTAGTAAAAATTGTGGGTGCACGTAACCCCAATATATTCTTTGAATTCCCAGTCAGAAACTGGCACTATATGGCAGTAGCAAGAAATGAGGGTATTTGTATTCCCAATATACTCTTTGAATTCCCAGTCAGACAATGGCACTGTATACCAGTAGTAAAAATTGTGGGTGCACGTAACCCCAATATATTCTTTGAATTACCAGTCAGAAACTGGCACTATATGGCAGTAGCAAGAAATGAGGGTATTTATAACCCCAATATATTCTTTGAATTCCCAGTCAGACAATGGCACTGTATACCAGTAGTAAAAATTGTGGGTGCACGTAACCCCAATATATTCTTTGAATTCCCAGTCAGAAACTGGCACTATATGGCAGTAGCAAGAAATGAGGGTATTTGTATTCCCAATATACTCTTTGAATTCCCAGTCAGACAATGGCACTGTATACCAGTAGTAAAAATTGTGGGTGCACGTAACCCCAATATATTCTTTGAATTACCAGTCAGAAACTGGCACTATATGGCAGTAGCAAGAAATGAGGGTATTTATAACCCCAATATATTCTTTGAATTCCCAGTCAGACAATGGCACTGTATACCAGTAGTAAAAATTGTGGGTGCACGTAACCCCAATATATTCTTTGAATTACCAGTCAGAAACTGGCACTATATGGCAGTAGCAAGAAATGAGGGTATTTATAACCCCAATATATTCTTTGAATTCCCAGTCAGACAATGGCACTGTATACCAGTAGTAAAAATTGTGGGTGCACGTAACCCCAATATATTCTTTGAATTCCCAGTCAGAAACTGGCACTATATGGCAGTAGCAAGAAATGAGGGTATTTGTATTCCCAATATACTCTTTGAATTCCCAGTCAGACAATGGCACTGTATACCAGTAGTAAAAATTGTGGGTGCACGTAACCCCAATATATTCTTTGAATTACCAGTCAGAAACTGGCACTATATGGCAGTAGCAAGAAATGAGGGTATTTATAACCCCAATATATTCTTTGAATTCCCAGTCAGACAATGGCACTGTATACCAGTAGTAAAAATTGTGGGTGCACGTAACCCCAATATATTCTTTGAATTCCCAGTCAGAAACTGGCACTATATGGCAGTAGCAAGAAATGAGGGTATTTGTATTCCCAATATACTCTTTGAATTCCCAGTCAGACAATGGCACTGTATACCAGTAGTAAAAATTGTGGGTGCACGTAACCCCAATATATTCTTTGAATTCCCAGTCAGAAACTGGCACTATATGGCAGTAGCAAGAAATGAGGGTATTTGTATTCCCAATATACTCTTTGAATTCCCAGTCAGACAATGGCACTGTATACCAGTAGTAAAAATTGTGGGTGCACGTAACCCCAATATATTCTTTGAATTACCAGTCAGAAACTGGCACTATATGGCAGTAGCAAGAAATGAGGGTATTTATAACCCCAATATATTCTTTGAATTCCCAGTCAGACAATGGCACTGTATACCAGTAGTAAAAATTGTGGGTGCACGTAACCCCAATATATTCTTTGAATTCCCAGTCAGAAACTGGCACTATATGGCAGTAGCAAGAAATGAGGGTATTTGTATTCCCAATATACTCTTTGAATTCCCAGTCAGACAATGGCACTGTATACCAGTAGTAAAAATTGTGGGTGCACGTAACCCCAATATATTCTTTGAATTACCAGTCAGAAACTGGCACTATATGGCAGTAGCAAGAAATGAGGGTATTTATAACCCCAATATATTCTTTGAATTCCCAGTCAGACAATGGCACTGTATACCAGTAGTAAAAATTGTGGGTGCACGTAACCCCAATATATTCTTTGAATTACCAGTCAGAAACTGGCACTATATGGCAGTAGCAAGAAATGAGGGTATTTATAACCCCAATATATTCTTTGAATTCCCAGTCAGACAATGGCACTGTATACCAGTAGTAAAAATTGTGGGTGCACGTAACCCCAATATATTCTTTGAATTCCCAGTCAGAAACTGGCACTATATGGCAGTAGCAAGAAATGAGGGTATTTGTATTCCCAATATACTCTTTGAATTCCCAGTCAGACAATGGCACTGTATACCAGTAGTAAAAATTGTGGGTGCACGTAACCCCAATATATTCTTTGAATTACCAGTCAGAAACTGGCACTATATGGCAGTAGCAAGAAATGAGGGTATTTATAACCCCAATATATTCTTTGAATTCCCAGTCAGACAATGGCACTGTATACCAGTAGTAAAAATTGTGGGTGCACGTAACCCCAATATATTCTTTGAATTCCCAGTCAGACACTGGCACTATATGGCAGTAGCAAGAAATGAGGGTATTTGTATTCCCAATATATTCTTTGAATTCCCAGTCAGACAATGGCACTGTATACCAGTAGTAAAAATTGTGGGTGTATATAGCCCCAATTCTATTGCTAGGGGACTTGCAGGGTATTTCTGGGGTGAAGGTGGGGGGGCACACCGTTGGAACGGGTATCGGGGTATATATCGGGTATACGGGAATACACTGACAGTGTATTCCATTCAGGATCCTGGGAAAGCTGGGTTGCGGCGATTGAGCCCGTCAGTGCCACGTTACACTGACAAGCTTCTCCCTGGAATTTAGCTCTTACAAGAGCTGTTGGTTGTCTTCTCCTTCCTATCCTAGCCTGTCCCTGCCTACCCAGAATCTAAGCCCTAGCTAGCTGGACGGAAACCTCCGTCCTCGGTGAATTGCAAGCTCAGAATGACGCGAAGCTGGGCGGCGCTGTTCTTTTAAATTAGAGGTCACATGTTTTCGGCAGCCAATGGGTTTTGCCTACTTTTTTCAACGTCACCGGTGTCGTAGTTCCTGTCCCACCTACCCTGCGCTGTTATTGGAGCAAAAAAGGCGCCAGGGAAGGTGGGAGGGGAATCGAGTAATGGCGCACTTTACCACGCGGTGTTCGATTCGATTCGAACATGCCGAACAGCCTAATATCCGATCGAACATGAGTTCGATAGAACACTGTTCGCTCATCTCTATTGGGAATACAAATACCCTCATTTCTTGCTACTGCCATATAGTGCCAGTGTCTGACTGGTAATTCAAAGAATATATTGGGGTTACGTGCACCCACAATTTTTACTACTGGTATACAGTGCCATTGTCTGACTGGGAATTCAAAGAATATATTGGGAATACAAATACCCTCATTTCTTGCTACTGCCATATAGTGCCAGTGTCTGACTGGGAATTCAAAGAATATATTGGGGTTACGTGCACCCACAATTTTTACTACTGGTATACAGTGCCATTGTCTGACTGGGAATTCAAAGAATATATTGGGAATACAAATACCCTCATTTCTTGCTACTGCCATATAGTGCCAGTGTCTGACTGGGAATTCAAAGAATATATTGGGGTTACGTGCACCCACAATTTTTACTACTGGTATACAGTGCCATTGTCTGACTGGGAATTCAAAGAATATATTGGGAATACAAATACCCTCATTTCTTGCTACTGCCATATAGTGCCAGTGTCTGACTGGTAATTCAAAGAATATATTGGGGTTACGTGCACCCACAATTTTTACTACTGGTATACAGTGCCATTGTCTGACTGGGAATTCAAAGAATATATTGGGAATACAAATACCCTCATTTCTTGCTACTGCCATATAGTGCCAGTGTCTGACTGGGAATTCAAAGAATATATTGGGGTTACGTGCACCCACAATTTTTACTACTGGTATACAGTGCCATTGTCTGACTGGGAATTCAAAGAATATATTGGGAATACAAATACCCTCATTTCTTGCTACTGCCATATAGTGCCAGTGTCTGACTGGGAATTCAAAGAATATATTGGGGTTACGTGCACCCACAATTTTTACTACTGGTATACAGTGCCATTGTCTGACTGGGAATTCAAAGAATATATTGGGAATACAAATACCCTCATTTCTTGCTACTGCCATATAGTGCCAGTGTCTGACTGGGAATTCAAAGAATATATTGGGGTTACGTGCACCCACAATTTTTACTACTGGTATACAGTGCCATTGTCTGACTGGGAATTCAAAGAATATATTGGGAATACAAATACCCTCATTTCTTGCTACTGCCATATAGTGCCAGTTTCTGACTGGTAATTCAAAGAATATATTGGGGTTACGTGCACCCACAATTTTTACTACTGGTATACAGTGCCATTGTCTGACTGGGAATTCAAAGAGTATATTGGGAATACAAATACCCTCATTTCTTGCTACTGCCATATAGTGCCAGTGTCTGACTGGGAATTCAAAGAATATATTGGGGTTACGTGCACCCACAATTTTTACTACTGGTATACAGTGCCATTGTCTGACTGGGAATTCAAAGAGTATATTGGGAATACAAATACCCTCATTTCTTGCTACTGCCATATAGTGCCAGTGTCTGACTGGGAATTCAAAGAATATATTGGGGTTACGTGCACCCACAATTTTTACTACTGGTATACAGTGCCATTGTCTGACTGGGAATTCAAAGAATATATTGGGGTTATAAATACCCTCATTTCTTGCTACTGCCATATAGTGCCAGTTTCTGACTGGTAATTCAAAGAATATATTGGGGTTACGTGCACCCACAATTTTTACTACTGGTATACAGTGCCATTGTCTGACTGGGAATTCAAAGAATATATTGGGAATACAAATACCCTCATTTCTTGCTACTGCCATATAGTGCCAGTGTCTGACTGGGAATTCAAAGAATATATTGGGGTTACGTGCACCCACAATTTTTACTACTGGTATACAGTGCCATTGTCTGACTGGGAATTCAAAGAATATATTGGGGTTATAAATACCCTCATTTCTTGCTACTGCCATATAGTGCCAGTTTCTGACTGGTAATTCAAAGAATATATTGGGGTTACGTGCACCCACAATTTTTACTACTGGTATACAGTGCCAATTTCTAACTAGGAATTCAAAATGCGCAAGGCTCCCGGAAAGGGACGTGGACGAGGCCGTGGGCGAGGTCGGGGGAATGGTTCTGGGGAGCAAGGTAGCAGTGAAGCCACAGGGCGTCCCGTGCCTACTCCTGTGGGGCAGCAAGCATTGCGCCACTCCACAGTGCCAGGGTTGCTTGCCACATTAACTAAACTGCAGGGTACAAACCTTAGTAGGCCCGAGAACCAGGAACAGGTCTTGCAATGGCTGTCAGAGAACGCTTACAGCACATTGTCCAGCAGCCAGTCAGACTCTGCCTCCTCTCCTCCTATTACCCAACAGTCTTGTCTTCCTTCCTCCCAAAATTCCGAAGCTTTACAGAACAATAACCCAAACTATCCCTGCTCCCCAGAGCTGTTCTCCGCTCCTTTCATTGTCCCTCAACCTGCCTCTCCACGTCACGATTCCACGAACCTAACAGAGGAGCATCTGTGTCCAGATGCTCAAACACTAGAGTCTCCTCCATCTCCGTTCGATTTGGTGGTGGATGACCAGCAACCCACCCTCATCGACGATGATGTGACGCAGTTGCCGTCAGGGCATCCAGTTGACCGGCGCATTGTGCGGGAGGAGGAGATGAGACAGGAGTTGGAAGAGGAAGTGGTGGATGATGAGGACACTGACCCGACCTGGACAGGGGGGATGTCAAGCGGGGAAAGCAGTGTGGATGTTGAGGCAGGTGCAGCACCAAAAAGGGTAGCTAGAGGCAGAGGCAGAGGTCAGCAGCTTAGGCGAAGCCAGGCCACACCCGGAATCTCCCAAGATGTTCCAGTTCGTACCCAGCCCCGAAAAACTCCCACCTCGAGGGCACGTTTCTCGAAGGTGTGGAGTTTTTTCAAGGAATGCGCCGAGGACAGATATAGTGTTGTCTGCACAATTTGCCTCTCGAAATTGATTAGGGGCTCTGAGAAGAGCAACCTGTCCACCACTTCAATGCGCCGTCATTTGGAATCCAAGCACTGGAATCAGTGGCAGGCAGCAACGGCAGGACAAAGGCCGCCTGCCGTTCACGCCACTGCCACTGCCTCTGCCACTGCCTCTGCCTCTGCCACTGCCACTGCTGACTGTGCTGGCGATGCACTCCAGAGGACGAGCCAGGACACCACTTCATCTGCCTCCGCCACTTTGTTGACTTCTACCTCATCCTCCCCTGGTCCTGTCTTATCTCCTTCTCCTGCACCATCAAAGGCACCATCAGGCGTTTCTTTACAACAACCCACCATCTCTCAGACATTGGAGCGGCGGCAGAAATACACTGCTAACCACCCACACGCGCAAGCCTTGAACGCCAACATCGCTAAACTGCTGGCCCAGGAGATGTTGGCGTTCCGGCTTGTTGAAACTCCCGCCTTCCTGGACCTGATGGCAACTGCGGCACCTCGCTATGCCGTCCCTAGCCGTCACTACTTCTCCCGGTGTGCCGTCCCCGCCTTGCACCAGCACGTGTCACTCAACATCAGGCGGGCCCTTAGTTCCGCGCTTTGCACAAAGGTCCACTTGACCACCGACGCGTGGACAAGTGCATGCGGACAGGGACGCTACATTTCACTGACGGCACACTGGGTGAATGTAGTTGAGGCTGGGACTGCTTCCCAAACTGGCCCGGTGTACCTCGTCTCCCCGCCTAACATTCCTGGCAGGGACACGAGAAGAACACCCCCCTCCTCCTCCTCCTCTACCGCCTCCTCCTCCGCCACCGCCTCCTCCTCCGCCACCGCCTCCTCCTCCGCTGTTAGATTGACCCCAGCTACGAGTTGGAAACGTTGCAGCACTGGCGTTGGTAGACGTCAGCAGGCTGTGCTGAAGCTGATCAGCTTGGGGGACAGACAGCACACTGCCTCCGAGGTGAGGGATGCCCTCCTCGATGAGACGGCAATATGGTTTGAGCCGCTGCACCTGGGCCCAGGCATGGTCGTTTGTGATAACGGCCGGAACCTGGTAGCAGCTCTGGAGCTTGCCGGACTCCAACATGTTCCATGCCTGGCCCACGTCTTCAACCTAGTGGTGCAACGTTTCCTAAAGAGCTACCCCAATGTTCCAGAGCTACTGGTGAAAGTGCGGCGCATGTGCGCCCACTTTCGCAAGTCGACAGTAGCCGCTGCTAGCTTAAAATCTCTCCAGCAACGCCTGCATGTGCCACAACACCGGCTTTTGTGCGACGTCCCCACACGCTGGAACTCAACGTTTCAGATGTTGAATAGAGTGGTTGAGCAGCAGAGACCTTTGATGGAATACCAGCTACAAAACCCTAGGGTGCCACAAAGTCAGCTGCCTCAGTTTCACATCCATGAGTGGCCATGGATGAGAGACCTTTGTGACATCCTACGGGTCTTTGAGGAGTCCACAAGGAGGGTGAGCTCTGAGGATGCGATGGTGAGCCTTACAATCCCGCTCTTGTGTGTTCTGAGAGAATCCCTGATTGACATCAGGGATAACTCAGATCACACAGAGGAGTTAGGGATAGCATCCGATCCGTCACAGCTGGAGAGTAGGTCCACACATCTGTCCGCTTCACTGCGTTTAATGGAGGAGGAGGAGGAGGAGGAGGAGGAGGAAGAAGAGTTGTCCGATGATGTGATGGTGATACAGGAGGCTTCCGGGCAACTTCGAATCGTCCCATTGTTGCAGCGCGGATGGGTAGACATGGAGGATGAGGAGGAAATGGAGATTGAACTTTCCGGTGGGGCCAGAGGAGTCATGCCAACTAACACTGTGGCAGACATGGCTGAGTTCATGTTGGGGTGCTTTACAACCGACAAGCGTATTGTCAAAATCATGGAGGACAACCAGTACTGGATCTTTGCTATCCTTGACCCCCGGTATAAAAACAACATCTCGTCTTTTATTCCGGTAGAGGGGAGGGCCAATCGCATCAATGCTTGCCACAGGCAATTGGTGCAGAATATGATGGAGATGTTTCCAGCATGTGACGTTGGCGGCAGGGAGGGCAGTTCCTCCAGTAGGCAACCAAGTTCTCACCGGTCCACACAAACGAGGGGCACACTGTCTAAGGTCTGGGACACCTTGATGGCACCCCCTCGCCAAAGTGCCGCCACGGAGGGTCCTAGTGTCACCAGGCGTGAGAAGTATAGGCGCATGTTGCAGGAATACCTTTCCGACCACAGCCCTGTCCTCTCCGACCCCTCTGCGCCCTACACGTATTGGGTGTCGAAGTTGGACCTGTGGCTTGAACTTGCCCTATATGCCTTGGAGGTGCTGTCCTGTCCTGCCGCCAGCGTCCTATCTGAGAGGGTGTTCAGTGCAGCCGGTGGCATCATCACTGACAAGCGCACCCGTCTGTCAGCTGAGAGTGCCGACCGGCTCACTTTGATAAAAATGAACCACCACTGGATAGAGCCTTCATTTTTGTGCCCACCTGTGTAAAGCACCCCAACATGAAACTCCATGTCTGTACTCAACCTCTTCAATTCCTCCGCATCCTCATACTCATCCACCATAAGCGTTGCACAATTCTGCTAATACTAGGCTCCCTCCAACATGATTTCCCCCAACTCTGCTGGTTAGAGGCTCCCTCCACCCTGATTTCCACCAACTCTGCTGGTTAGAGGCTCCCTCCACCCTGCTTTCCCACAACTCTGCTGGTTAGAGGCTCCCTCCACCATGAATTTGCCCAAACTGGGCTGGTTAGAGGCTCCCTCCACCATGAATTGGTCCAAGCTGGGTTTTTTTAGAGGCTCCCTCCACCATGAATTGGTCCAAACTGGGGTTTTTAGAGGCTCCCTCCACCATGAATTGGTCCAAACTGGGCTGTTTAGCGGCTCCCTCCACCATTAATTGGTCCAAACTGGGCTGGTTAGAGGCTCCCTCCACCATGAATTTGCCCAAACTGGGCTGGTTAGAGGCTCCCTCCACCATGAATTTGCCCAAACTGGGCTGGTTAGAGGCTCCCTCCACCATGAATTGGTCCAAACTGGGTTTTTTAGAGGCTCCCTCCACCATGAATTTGCCCAAACTGGGCTGTTTAGAGGCTCCCTCCACCATGAATTGGTCCAAACTGGGCTGTTTAGAGGCTCCCTCCACCATTAATTGGTCCAAACTGGGCTGGTTAGAGGCTCCCTCCACCATGAATTTCCCAAAACTTGGCTGTTTAGAGGCTCCCTCCACCATTAATTGGTCCAAACTGGGCTGGTTAGAGGCTCCCTCCACCATGAATTTGCCCAAACTGGGCTGTTTAGAGGCTCCCTCCACCATGAATTGGTCCAAACTGGGTTTTTTAGAGGCTCCCTCCACCATGAATTGGTCCAAACTGGGCTGTTTAGAGGCTCCCTCCACCATGAATTTGCCCAAACTGGGCTGTTTAGCGGCTCCCTCCACCATTAATTGGTCCAAACTGGGCTGGTTAGAGGCTCCCTCCACCATGAATTTGCCCAAACTGGGCTGTTTAGAGGCTCCCTCCACCATGAATTTGCCCAAACTGGGCTGGTTAGAGGCTCCCTCCACCATGAATTGGTCCAAACTGGGGTTTTTAGAGGCTCCCTCCACCATGAATTGGTCCAAACTTGGCTGTTTAGAGGCTCCCTCCACCATGAATTGGTCCAAACTGGGGTGGTTAGAGGCTCCCTCCACCATTAATTGGTCCAAACTGGGCTGGTTAGAGGCTCCCTCCACCATTAATTGGTCCAAACTGGGCTGGTTAGAGGCTCCCTCCACCATGAATTGGTCCAAACTGGGGTTTTTAGAGGCTCCCTCCACCATGAATTGGTCCAAACTTGGCTGTTTAGAGGCTCCCTCCACCATTAATTGGTCCAAACTGGGCTGGTTAGAGGCTCCCTCCACCATGAATTGGTCCAAACTGGGTTTTTTAGAGGCTCCCTCCACCATGAATTGGTCCAAACTGGGGTTTTTAGAGGCTCCCTCCACCATGAATTGGTCCAAACTGGGCTGTTTAGCGGCTCCCTCCGCCATTAATTGGTCCAAACTGGGCTGGTTAGAGGCTCCCTCCACCATGAATTTGCCCAAACTGGGCTGTTTAGAGGCTCCCTCCACCATGAATTTGCCCAAACTGGGCTGGTTAGAGGCTCCCTCCACCATGAATTGGTCCAAACTGGGGTTTTTAGAGGCTCCCTCCACCATGAATTGGTCCAAACTTGGCTGTTTAGAGGCTCCCTTCACCATTAATTGGTCCAAACTGGGCTGGTTAGAGGCTCCCTCCACCATGAATTGGTCCAAACTGGGTTTTTTAGAGGCTCCCTCCACCATGAATTTGCCCAAACTGGGCTGTTTAGAGGCTCCCTCCACCATGAATTGGTCCAAACTGGGCTGGTTAGAGGCTCCCTCCACCATGAATTTCCCAAAACTTGGCTGTTTAGAGGCTCCCTCCACCATGAATTGGTCCAAACTGGGTTTTTTAGAGGCTCCCTCCACCATGAATTGGTCCAAACTGGGCTGTTTAGAGGCTCCCTCCACCATGAATTTGCCCAAACTGGGCTGTTTAGCGGCTCCCTCCACCATTAATTGGTCCAAACTGGGCTGGTTAGAGGCTCCCTCCACCATGAATTTGCCCAAACTGGGCTGTTTAGAGGCTCCCTCCACCATGAATTTGCCCAAACTGGGCTGGTTAGAGGCTCCCTCCACCATGAATTGGTCCAAACTGGGGTTTTTAGAGGCTCCCTCCACCATGAATTGGTCCAAACTTGGCTGTTTAGAGGCTCCCTCCACCATGAATTGGTCCAAACTGGGGTGGTTAGAGGCTCCCTCCACCATTAATTGGTCCAAACTGGGCTGGTTAGAGGCTCCCTCCACCATTAATTGGTCCAAACTGGGCTGGTTAGAGGCTCCCTCCACCATGAATTGGTCCAAACTGGGGTTTTTAGAGGCTCCCTCCACCATGAATTGGTCCAAACTTGGCTGTTTAGAGGCTCCCTCCACCATTAATTGGTCCAAACTGGGCTGGTTAGAGGCTCCCTCCACCATGAATTGGTCCAAACTGGGTTTTTTAGAGGCTCCCTCCACCATGAATTGGTCCAAACTGGGGTTTTTAGAGGCTCCCTCCACCATGAATTGGTCCAAACTGGGCTGTTTAGCGGCTCCCTCCACCATTAATTGGTCCAAACTGGGCTGGTTAGAGGCTCCCTCCACCATGAATTTGCCCAAACTGGGCTGTTTAGAGGCTCCCTCCACCATGAATTTGCCCAAACTGGGCTGGTTAGAGGCTCCCTCCACCATGAATTGGTCCAAACTGGGGTTTTTAGAGGCTCCCTCCACCATGAATTGGTCCAAACTTGGCTGTTTAGAGGCTCCCTCCACCATTAATTGGTCCAAACTGGGCTGGTTAGAGGCTCCCTCCACCATGAATTGGTCCAAACTGGGTTTTTTAGAGGCTCCCTCCACCATGAATTTGCCCAAACTGGGCTGTTTAGAGGCTCCCTCCACCATGAATTGGTCCAAACTGGGCTGGTTAGAGGCTCCCTCCACCATGAATTTCCCAAAACTTGGCTGTTTAGAGGCTCCCTCCACCAATAATTGGTCCAAACTGGGCTGGTTAGAGGCTCCCTCCACCATGAATTTGCCCAAACTGGGCTGTTTAGAGGCTCCCTCCACCATGAATTTGCCCAAACTGGGCTGTTTAGAGGCTCCCTCCACCATGAATTGGTCCAAACTGGGTTTTTTAGAGGCTCCCTCCACCATGAATTGGTCCAAACTGGGCTGTTTAGAGGCTCCCTCCACCATGAATTTGCCCAAACTGGGCTGTTTAGCGGCTCCCTCCACCATTAATTGGTCCAAACTGGGCTGGTTAGAGGCTCCCTCCACCATGAATTTGCCCAAACTGGGCTGTTTAGAGGCTCCCTCCACCATGAATTTGCCCAAACTGGGCTGGTTAGAGGCTCCCTCCACCATGAATTGGTCCAAACTGGGGTTTTTAGAGGCTCCCTCCACCATGAGTTGGTCCAAACTTGGCTGTTTAGAGGCTCCCTCCACCATGAATTGGTCCAAACTGGGGTGGTTAGAGGCTCCCTCCACCATTAATTGGTCCAAACTGGGCTGGTTAGAGGCTCCCTCCACCATTAATTGGTCCAAACTGGGCTGGTTAGAGGCTCCCTCCACCATGAATTGGTCCAAACTGGGCTGGTTAGAGGCTCCCTCCACCATTAATTGGTCCAAACTGGGCTGGTTAGAGGCTCCCTCCACCATGAATTTGCCCAAACTGGGCTGGTTAGAGGCTCCCTCCACCATGAATTGGTCCAAACTGGGTTTTTTAGAGGCTCCCTCCACCATGAATTTGCCCAAACTGGGCTGGTTAGAGGCTCCCTCCACCATGAATTTGCCCAAACTGGGCTGGTTAGAGGCTCCCTCCACCATGAATTGGTCCAAACTGGGCTGGTTAGAGGCTCCCTCCACCATGAATTTGCCCAAACTGGGCTGGTTAGAGGCTCCCTCCACCATGAATTGGTCCAAACTGGGGTTTTTAGAGGCTCCCTCCACCATGAATTTGCCCAAACTGGGGTGTTTAGAGGCTCCCTCCACCATGAATTTGCCCAAACTCTGCTGGTTAGAGGCTCAATCCACCCTGATTTTCAAAACAAATGTTGGTGCCAACCTCAACTTACTACAAGGGCCAAATTCACTGCTGGTGACAAGCTCTCCTCACTGCAAGTGCCAAATACACATGTTTCAAGGTGTTTTCCTACTGTCAGAGAGGTGGTATTGAGTGTGTAAAGTGTGTAGTTGTTAGGCTGTGATGTTGGGGTAATAGAGGGTCTTTGGTGTGTTAGATGCCCCCAGACATGCTTCCCCTGCTGTCCCAGTGTCATTCCAGAGGTGTTGGCATCATTTCCTGGGGTGTCATAGTGGACTTGGTGACCCTCCAGACACGGATTTGGGTTTCCCCCTTAACGAGTATCTGTTCCCCATAGACTATAATGGGGTTCGAAACCCGTTCGAACACACGAACATTGAGCGGCTGTTCGAATCGAATTTCGAACCTCGAACATTTTAGTGTTCGCTCATCTCTAATACTAATGCAATGCGGACATGTTTTTGCGTGGATTGCAGATCAATATTTGTGGACTGTAAATCCACCAATTTGTGTGCTCAAGGCCTAAACCCAGTCTAAGGCTGGTTGCAGACAACAGTGCTACAACCGGCCTGCCGTGAATTACAAGTATGTGTGGCACACGGGGGACACTAAATGTCAGTACAGAAGGGGGAGCCTATACGGAATGTCCCCCGTGAATGGATTGTGCTTCGGCAGCTCCTTTTATTAAATGAATAGGGGCCACAGAAGCAAGGGCCCCAAAATAGGACAGACATAGGACCAATACTCTATTTCATGTCCCAGACTGTTGTCCCGTACACGGGACCGTGAAATTCACAGTCATGTTTACGGGCCCATAGAAAACAGTGGGTCAATGTCCTATCCGTGAAATACACAGACACACTGACCACAGCCACGGTCGTCTGCAGGGGGCCTAAGTGAGGCACCTGCACCTTTTGAGATATATCAACAGGCACATACTGTATCATGTAGAATAGACAGGTTTTTTCATTTTTATTCGTCAATACAGTACACAGCTACTGGAACAGTAAATAGAGATATAATAATAGGTTTAATCTTTTCTTTGTGATATATATACAAGTAAAATAAAAACAACACATTTTTACAAGCACCGTTATGATCTGATACAGTATTTATTTATGACAATGACTATGCATTAAAGGTTTTATACAGATATAATAACATACATTCAATATTTAATGGCTAAAGAGGTATTATTTATCTATACGTGTGTGTGTATATATATATATATATATATATATATATATATCTTAATCAAATATATTAATTTGTGAAGCTACACTGTTTTGGCTCAACGTGTTTAGAACTGTTTAGCTAAATTGGCAAAATATAATATAAATATAAAAATTTAGCATAGAAAAATAGACTTCATTATATTACGACACAATGCCAATACCCCCATTGACAATATTGATAGTGCAGTATATTTTACTGTTAAGAAATAAAAGTTAACAAATGTTACATATGGATATTATGACAACATTCAGCTTTACAAGTCATCCAATATTACAATAGCTTCAGTGCCAACGTCATTTCATGTCCTGGTTGCTGACTTTATCCCAATTATTTTTAGAATACTTTCATTATACACACTTTATTTGAGCTTTACTTACACAAGTTTTTCCATTTTCAGTAAATTATGTGAATTTTATCCAACAAAACTGCAGAACCTTTGTAATATAAAGATGTTCATAAATTTGCCAAGTACATAGAGTTCAATATATGCAGCAGGACAATAGATTCTGCCATATGCATTGGTGTGTAAATATACATGGGGCAGGTTGTTATTGTGGTGACAATAGAGGGCCTGTTATCTCTTCTGACATGCTTGGCATAGTAAACGTGTACATTTCCTTTATAATGAAAATTATGTCATATATTTCCTTAGAACTGAACAATTCTCTCTGGAAGTATATGAATTATTTGACAACTGGATAAATAGGGGTTTTTCTCACAAACGTTACGATATTTAAATATATGGACAATTACACATTTTTGGAAATATACATCATTAAAAGATTTGCAGAATTTTAACGATCTTCTCTAACCACCTTAATAGGGACAATCTTTTGCCTTGATACAGTAGGTCGACAATGGATAGGACCATAAATACAGAAGCAATGGATATTACCTTAGTGTGTAGGATACTAGGACGGGGCAGCACAATAAGATAATTTGGTCACAATGATGATATTATCACTGGGTTTCTGACAAGTGCCAGACCATAGAGAGTTCCTGCAGTCACCATTTACCAAGTACAGTGGCATACATGGAGTAGTAAAGAATGCTTGTTTTCTAGTATGATCGCCTCTCACTTAGCAATGTAACTTAGCTTCATCCTAACAAAAACAGACAACTATCATAACGGACACAAACAGACAGTAAGTGATGGCTATCAGTTACTGTCCGTTATATGTCAGTTGTCCTTAGATCTCAATGTTAAAAAAAGGACACTTACTGTTCTTTTTTTCAAACGGACAGAAGAGTTCTGCATGTAGGATTTTTTTGTCCTTTTGAAAAAATGGACATGGTTGTAAACGGACACTAAAGTACACAAATGGACACTAAGGGTGCATTCAGACTACGTAACGCCGGGCGTGTATGAGAGCCGTACACGCCGGCATTACGGCAGACTGCCGAACACTTCCCATTCACTTCAATGGGAGCGCTCGTAAACGCCGCTGTTACGAGCGCTCCCATTGAAGTGAATGGGAAGTGTTCGGCAGTCTGCCGTAATGCCGGCGTGTACGGCTCTCATACACGCCCGGCGTTACGTAGTCTGAATGCACCCTGAAGGTCACAACATAAAATCCCATTGACATGAATGGAAATTACAAACAGACCAGCTAGTGTCCATTGCTAAAATCTTGTACAGACAATAGCCACAGATATTGCTGATCGGACACCAAAGGCAGTGTGAACGCCCCCTTACATGTCATTATTAGAGATGAGCGAACACTAAAATGTTCGGGGTTCGAAATCCGATTCGAACAGCCGCACACTGTTTGACTGTTTGAACGGGTTTCGAACCCCATTATAGTCTATGGGGGGAAATGCTCGTTTCAGGGGTACGCAACATTCGATCAAATTCTACTTACCAAGTCCATGAGTGAGGGTCGGGCTGGATTCTTCTCCCTGCGCAGCGTCCCCGCGTCCTCTTCCGGCCTTGAATTCACTCTGCTAGGCATCGGGCCTGGGCAGAGCCGACTGCGCACGCCCGCACTACAAGTGGACATGCACAGTCGGCTCTGCCCAGGCCCGATGCCTGGCAGAGTGAATTCAGAGCCGGAAGAGGACGCGGGGACGCTGCGCAGGGAGAAGACTTCTAAAGGTAAGAGAGGAACCAGCGTTGATTGGCAATGTATAGCATTCTGCCAATCAACGCTGGTTCTGCATCGAATCTTAACTTCGAACAGCTAGTAGTACTCGATCGAATACCTACTCGATCGAGTACTACTCGCTCATCTCTAGTCATTATGTCTTTGGCGTGTGGGAGGAAAACCATACTCACACAGGGCAAACATACAAACGCCTTACAGATGTTGCAATATGTAAAAAAATATGTTGCAATATGCCACAATGTTGCCCATTAATAAGAATGTAAGAATATATTTTAATCATATACTGTACATAACTGAAGAAAGAATCACACCATTTCTAATAGACAAAGATCACATATGTGGTATGAACAGGCAGCATATCACAAGAAGCTTTTTCTCCTATGAGGAGGCGAATAGCACTTAGCCGAAGGATCAGGTTTTTACACAATTTCGGTAACAAAGTAACCTATTTTTGGCTCTTGAATGGCCAATCATAAATAAAGCTGCTAGAATGAATGCTTTGTGACATCACAAAAGGACAGAGCGCGGAGGATGCATGCTTTTCATCTAAAACCACTTGCCTGTTCTCCATTGACATTTACTAACATTATCTTTACTGCGTCGGTTACATAAAAATCGTAAGCAAGACAAACTAGAGGTACCATCTCAATTCATTGCAGCTACCAATACCTAGAGACAATTGTAAGGTAGAAAATGACAGTATATATTCAAATAATTTTCTGGATTTCCTCCTGTTAATAAATTAATGTATAAAAGAACAACTTCTACAACTTTCTACTAGATTTTTGTGTTTCAGTTCCTCGCTATTTTTGGGATCAGCAGTGATCCAGGGGCCCAGAAATTAGCTAGCAACATCAAGGAGAGGAGAGGTAAGGTGAGTATAATGGTTTGCTATTATTACTCACCTCCACTGGGCTTCCATTTATAATACTCTGGGGTTTAATATTCACGCTTCAGGTTCATACTCAACAAGTTCTTCCCGACATGAACTGGAGGGTCGAACCTGACGAATATTCATCCAAACGAATTTTGTGAGGTTTGCCCAGCTCTTCTAAATACCCTGGACTCTAAACCAGAGTTGAGTGACCTAAACATTGCAGTTTCAATGAATGAATGATCTGTTGATCTAGAAGTTTGATAAATTGTTAGGAGCCATTAGAGTATCATACATGACTTTGTAACGCTATTTGTGCTTTTGGTTCAGACCTGAACTGGACTTTTGGCCCGAACTGGTAAAAATATATTTCGAATAGCTGACCCTTGGTTCACATCTGCGTTTGGTAATTTGTTCGGGGAGTCCGCAGGACACCAAAGTAGATTGTGAAGTACTTTCCTGACCGCATGTTCCCTGTGGAGAACTCGCAGTAAGCACAAAGACCCCATTATAGTCCATGTGCTTTCACTACACACCGCTTGCGGACTCCCCCGAACGGAATACCAACGCAGATGTGAATGAGAACTTACTCATATCTACTCCAGACTGATACATGGTTGCAAACTAGCGAACCTATTATTGATGAAACTTTATTTACAGAAAACTAATTAAATATATATCAATGGATTTGACCATGTAGCAAAAAGTGGACCTGACTATAAATGTTAAACATTTAACACTACAACTATTATATTTTTCAGATTAATATTCAGAATTTAACATTAAACTCTCAATCTCTAAACTCATTAATCTCTTTTAACACAAACTGATAGGGAATACAATTCCTGTTAATACCATATTGACATATATTTACACAAAATTAGAAAAAAAGGCTGGATTATTTTTCATAGCAACAGCACCACACTTCTATCCTGGCTGTGTCTGGTACTGCAGCTAGGCTCCATTCACTTGTGAAAAGTCATGGTTAGGAGTAGTGTCGCTATTGTTTCTAATGTCAAGCAAACCCTTTTATTTTTTTTGTTTGTGTCTGAAATGGAAATGTGTTCATTGGGTTCACCTATAATTTTACAGTGCAATACTACTGAGAATATTTTCCGTACTAAGGACACACAATATTTATACAGGGCGTGTATACATCAACTTTACAGTACGTGAAATAATACCTTATACATCATATGAAGTGTGTTTGTTTCTATTTGTCCCATTTTTCACAATTTTGTCTATTTGAAGTGCTTTATAGTTGTAAAGATGTGACTAACTTGAAACTTAACGTATTTTGCTGCGATAAACCTGAAACTGATACAACAAAACAGAAAACCATTAGAAAGTCAGAAAGTTTGCTGCAACTGTGTATTCAATAGATCAAGTGTCCAATCCAGTGTGTATGGGTAAGAATTTGATGGATCTTGAGGACTTAGGAGAATCTTTCCATGTGTCCATACTATTGGTTGGACTTCTTGTCTGGATCCTTGTAAATGATGTGTGCCTTCTGGTGCTGCTGTCAGAATCTTCTTTGTTCATATTTTGCTTAACTTTACTGCAGCATAGAATATTAATGATGAAATCTTGAAGTAGATGTCCACTGAAGAACATATATATCCAGGGGTTGCAGCAGCTGTTCAGGCTTGCCAGCAAGGCGGACACAGTGATAGCCATGTCTTCATTCTCTAAAAATGATTGAAAATGTTATTAGGTATAACACAAAGTCTTTTTAGGCCAAATCATCACGTAGAATGAGATATCAGCCATACAACAGGAAAGGGCTTAGATATACAAAAACCTACCAAAGCTAAAGTGTTAGAAGCCAAATTACACTGAAGATATACGAACCATTGGGATTTGCATACATATAACAATAACCAGTGAACATATAGACAACCTACTATACTATAAAATACCAGTGTTAGGTATAGTGATACATGTTAAATGTTTCAACAATCAGCATTAGAAAGGAAAAGATTATTGTGTCTCCATGTATAGATGGCAGGATTATATAGGACTCAAAAGAAACAAAGGAGACAAGAATGGACTTCCACATGCAGATGGCAACACTCGACAACCAAAGTTGGGAAATGTGTTTGCGCATGCATTGGAATGTACTCACAAACATTTCAGCCATTTTGCATCAGCGGTTTTTCTTTGACAGTCGTTGTAGTGAGTCGATGCGAGTAATTTTGTGAAAATGGATAAAATCGAATATCGAGCTGTCACTAGATTTTTGTTTTTGAAAGGCAATACTCCTTCGCAATTTAAAGACGAGTTGGATGCTGTGTACGGAGATTCTGCACCATCATGTACCACTGTCAAATTTTGAGCAGCTGAATTTAAACGTGGCCGTACCAGCTTGGATGACGATTAGAGATGAGCGAACACTGTTCGGATCAGCCGATCCGAACAGCACGCTCCCATAGAAATGAATGGAACCACCTGGCACGCAGACTTTGCCGGCGTACGGCCGCTTAACCCCCCCGCGTCCCGGCCATTTCCATTCGTTTCTATGGGAGCGTGCTGTGAGCATGCTGTTCGGAACGGCTGTTCCGAACAGTGTTCGCTCATCTCTAATGACAATGAATGTTCGGGACGGCCAAAAGCTGCAACCACGAACTAAAACATTGCTCAAGAGAACCATCGAATGAAGATTAGAGAGATAGCAGAGTCTTTCTAGCACCATTTGGTGAACTTGAGCAATGTTTCATTTGGGGTTGCAGTTTTTGGCCATTCCGAATGTTTATCGTCAACCAAGTTGGTACGGCCATGTTTAAATTCAGCTGCCCAAAATTTGATGGTGGTGCATGATGGTGCAGAGTCGCCGTACACAGCGTCCAACTTGTCTTTAATTTGCAAAGGCTTATTGCCTTTCCAAAACAAATATCTAATGGCATCTCGATATTTGATTTTATCCATTTTCACAAAATTCACTTGCGTCGACTCACTACAACGACTGTCAAAGAAAAAACCCTGGTGCAAAATGGCTGAAATTTTTGTGAGTACATTGCAACACACGCATGAACACATTCCCCAACTTTGGTTGACGAGTGTTGCCATCTACATGTGCAGGTCAGAAACTTTTCAGACTACCCTCGTATATTGCCAGACACTCTCCTATATACATTCATGATTGGCATGAGTACGTATGTTCTAAACAAGGAGAAAAAGAGCCACTCAGACACTTCTGCTGGTAGTTTATCTCCTCGAGAACAAACAGAGTGCTCAGATGAAGTGTAATTGCCCAATCCTTATATCTTCTGACATTTGAAAAGAAGAAATGAAATAAGAGAAGGGAGAACTCCATCAAGGGTGGATTACAATAAATGAAGAGAGGATTATCCAGCCTTTCACTCCTGCATCTCTGCCTATATCGTTGCCAACCTCTGACATAGCTGTATACACGGACTTTTTTAGTGGACTTTTACAGATCCATTAAGCCTCTGTAAGATTTTTCTAAGATTGTGAGCCCCATATAGAGCTCACAATGTGTATTTTTCCCTATCAGTATGTCTTTGGAATATGGGATGGAAATCCATACAAACATGGGGAGAACATACAAACTCCTTGCAAATGATTTTTTGCCCTTGGTGGGATTTTGAACACCAGGACTCCAGCACTGCAAGGCTGCAGTGCTAACCACTGAGCCACCGTGTGGCCCCACCCCATCTATTATTTTGTAACTGTATAGCCAATTCACTTTGTAACCTTTTTTAATTTATATCTATATTAAAGTGGTTGTCCCATCTCAAAGATCCTATCTATACTGGTAGATTAAGTACATTGAAAGCTTTCTGCGTTCTGCTATGTGAACTTATTCTTCCCATTGTTTACACAGCGGTACCATAACCACAGACCTGTAGGACAAGTGTTGTCACTCACTAGCTGGGCAGGACAATGAGTTCAGCTAATTGCACTTTGCTGATAAAGCCTAGTCTGTTATCTGTCTGTGTAATCACACAGATAACACTGAATCCATTCTGTACAAGCATGTTCATACTATCTGATCTGTGTAAGTATTGTGACTCTTCAGTGTCCCATTCACCAAGAGGGAGGGGGGAGAAATACAGGAAGTGAGAAGAGACAACAGGCAAAGCTAAAACAGTGAGATGGTAAAATCCCTTTAATAAAAGTTATATTTTAGATAAACTCTTACTGCGACTTTACCAGAATTGTGAGTGTTCATCCCATTGTGAAGTTACTTCCTGTCATAGTTATCATTTAGAGGATTAGATTTCCCCTAGTCCTCTACAAGCCCAACCACCAGTAGCTCACCTGCTGTCACTACTACTGCCACCAACACTCATGTCTTTCACCTCTATCTCCTCTACATAAAACACTGTCTGTTCTCATGCAACTGATCAAGGGGAGGAAGAAGAGGAAGTCTTGGCTTATTTTTATTAGCAGATGCCACATATCTATTAGAAAATGGGATCTGTGTCAGTGAAGATACAGAAGAAGACATGGTTTAAAGTACAGAAAGACAGCATGATAAATTACGTGTTACAACAGAGGAGAAGTAACTCTGACTCAACATTTGTGTTTCATTGCTTTCAAAAATGTCTTTATTCTCAGGTAGTATGACAACACTGTAGCTGTTATGGCCAGGAACAGTGTTGCTATTACCACCCTCATTCTTATTGTTAATACCTGCGCAAATGTTTTTTCCACCTCCTTTTGCCTTTCCTCTGCCCTGTTTTTTTCCAGTCATTTTACTGCATACTGCTTAATTATAATAGTTTGGCAACAATTTTGACACTGTGTATAGCTTTTTTTATTGTTATTTTTTTTTTTACAAATTACCGTTTCAAAAACATCAATGATCAAACTGCTCTATTACAAAACAGACTTAGACAAAATTGGATTATTAGCAATTAAAGGGTTAACTGTCTAGTGTCTTTGCTGCTGAAGTCACAGGTTCAGAGACCACAGATAGTCTCTCTCTCTCTCACTCCTAATGATATATCTCCCTATCTGCATGTAATTGATTAAATCTGACTAAATTTCGCTCTGCTTCTCCTACTCGTATGACTCTCTAGTTCTATTTACAAGTTTTATTACTGTATAACAGTAAAAATGTAAGTAATTGCTTTGCATGATATAGTGATGAATGACATATCCATCCCCTAAGTTGAATATCACTAAAGTGCCTCTTCTTCCTTCCTACAGCACCTTTTATTGTGAAATCAGCAGAATACAGTATCCCCATACAAATGACTATTGGCTGAGAGGCTGTTAGGTGATGCCAAGATGTCACACGTCTGCTCTGTATTTTCGCTTTGCAATGCATGTTGTGGCAGCTCCTTTCATTTGTCCAAGTTGAATTGCAAAGTATCAGTTTTCATAAACAACTCAACAGTTTGGAATATTCGGGTTGATCCTGGCTCGTACCAAATTGGTTCACCTCTAGTAGTAAGCTTGGTTCTGTTATCATATTTATGTAGTAAACTTGTTTCTGGTATCATATCTATGTAGCAAGCTTGGTTCTTATACTGTGTCTTTATGGTAAGTTTGGTTCTCACATTATATCTACAGTATGCAATAAGCTTGGTGCTTAAAATGTATCTGTGCAGTAAGTCTGGTTGTAGTAACTTACACTGTAGCAAGCTTAGCTCTGTCATCCTATCCATGCAGTGATTTTGGTTCAGGTACCATCTCTATATGGAAGCTAGTTCTGGTAGCTGTGTAGAAAGCTTGGTAATAATACTATGTGAAGTAAACTTGGTGCTTGTACTGTATCTTTGCAGCTCATTTGTTTCTTTTGTATCTATGTAGTAACTTTGCTTTTAATAATCTATTTTTGCATTTGGATTGGTTATGTTACTCTTTCTCTGCATTAACTTTGGTCCTGCTAGTATATCTATGTAGTAACTTTGGTTCTGTTATCTGGTGGTAAGTTTGGTTCTTACTGTATCTATGCAGTAATCTTGATTCTTGTATCTAGTCTTAGCAGTAAACTTATTTCTAGCATTGTGTCCTTGTAAACAAAATGGAAGAAGAAGCTCAGAGGAAGCTTCAAAACGTTATATTCTGTCATCATTATGAGTTAGCCATTAAAAAAAGGTATCACCTACTGAAGACTTGCAAAGTTTTTTTGTTTTTATATTTTATAACCACTGGCTAACACGGTACCAAAACAAACATTTTCCTTGTGTCCATGTAGTAAGCATGGTTTTGTTATCGTATCTATGCAGTAACTTTGCTTCTGGGACTGTAGCTACACAGACAGATTGGTTCTTGTATCATATTCATGTAGTAAGCGTGGTTCTGTTATCATACTTATGCAGTATAATTTTGATTCTGGTAGTTATCGATGCAGTAAACTTGGTTGTGGTATTGTGTGTTGGTAGGGAAACTGGGAAAGCTGGCTTTAGGAAAACTGAGCACATATAAAGCATTCTGGTGATCAAATACAAACCAATTCAGGTTTATTTGTTAAGCCATCCAGAGAATAAAATCAAAGTGATGCTTTGTCCAGCCAGGACCTCCCTCAGACAATCTGTCAGAAATCTATAGTACCCATCAGTAATATATAGTGTGCCATACATTTGTCTTATGGTCTGAAGGAGGTCCTGGCTGGACAAATGATCATGTACATGTTTTTCTGTGCTAACAAATAAGCCTGAGCACTGTTGAAATATTATGAGTGCTGGCTATGGATGTAAGGCTAAAGCCCCACGTTGCGGAAATGCAGCTTTTTTTGTTGCAGATTTTGTTGAGGTTTTTGGAGCCAAAGCCAGGACTGAATTGAGCAGAAGGTAGAAGTGTAAGTTCTTTATATATATTTCCCATTCCTTATGTAGCCATTCTTGGCTTTGGCTCAAAAAATAAATTCTGCAACAAAAAAGCTGCATTTGCGCAATGTGAGGCCTTAGCCTTAATGATTGGAGATGGGGAATCTTAGTAAAAACTCAGGCAGCTACTGTGGGTAATGTGAGACTAGAGCTGAAGGAGGCAGAAGATGGACAGGTCTGCAGCTGTTGGCAGTCAAGGTTGAGGAAAATTTAAGATTAGGAAAGCAGTGTATCTAAAAGCAGTATTGGTAGACAATAGAAGAATAAAGGTAACATTTGGCATTTAGGAACATAGAAATTCATGATCATTTTTAAATTAAGGAAAAAAAGTGTACTTTTGGTAAATTATTTGCAATGTTCTACAATAAACTTTTTCAATAGAAAATGACACGCTATGGTGAAACCAATGAGAATAAGGGCATGGTAAACTGTGTTATATACTTTCCTTCATTTTAAACTGATCGTGCATTCTCCATAGCTTGATTCATCCATGTTCATGACTACTAGTTATACCCTCTGTTCTTGTAGCTATCAGTTCTGGCTGTTACTTATACAATTTCATGCTACCCAGCTTTTCCAATCTTACCACCCAGCTTTTCTCAGGCCCCAGCAATATCTACAGCACTGCCCACCTTCTGCCTCCTGCACATATTTTATTATTATAACTTGCCTCAGTGTCCAGCTTTATGGGAACCTCCACACAATGACACATATCAAGGAAGATAATAATCAGGAGGTTGGATTGTAAGTGGCCAATCATATTCACCTCACTGAGATAAGTCACCATTTGGCAATTACTTCCTTCCCTCTTCCCATTAAGGGCACCTGGATACTCAGCCGAATTGAGTGAGCATGGGGACATCTAGAGAGACAGTTGTTGGCCAAATGTGTGTTCCTTACAAAGCTATTTTAGACATATGGCTAGCATTGTACATCCAGTCCTGGTCTCCATTGTTTACTGAGTCTCCTAGACAACCAATCCTGTCATGGACACATGAGTACACCGTAACCCATTTCTTTCTCATTGTAATTACTGCATTATGTAACATGTATTACTACGCTCAATATTGATCCTCTATGTTGTATACTAGCTGTTAGTTAATGTATTCAATTTTTATCTGTTTATTGCTTTAAGTCCCACCTGAATCAACAAACTATAGCTTTTTGGGTATATAAAGTCTTTGTCTATTGCTTGCTATATGTCTCATTTTTCCTGATAAAAGGTCTCTACACCTTGAAATTCACTTTATCTATACATATACTAATGCATTACCAATACCTGTCCTGCAAATTTCCCCATGTTTTATGATTGGGTTTCACTCAGATACACTGATGTGCCAAAGAAGGTGGCTGCACCCTGAGCAATTGTACTATGTACACGAGTAGTTATTGGCAGGAATGATCAAATCGCCTCTGCCAGTGTTCTTGTGCCAAGTTTTTGCTACATTGTGTGAAAGTGGGAAGAGAGCAGGGCAGTGATGACTCAGTTGGACATATCCATTAAAACTCATACCAGCATACCGCCCAACCGCCCCGACACTCGGGCTTTCCTACCCCTGTCCAGCAGTTCCGCGCAGCTCCCTACATGTCCCGCTGTGTCCCTTTAATGATTTACTGATCAATAATTCCTCTGATCACCGCCTGCTCTTATAACAGATAAGAGGCTGCGGCGATCGGAGGAACGCTTTACTATGGTTCAAGGACCTTGTGTAACATCACACGGTCACGTGATTAGGTGGGCATGTCAGTGTCCCGTGCAGTGAAGAGAGAAGAGATCCGTGTAAGGTACTGAGAAGGGAGGGGGAAGGGGAGATCTGAGATACAGGATGGAGAGAGAGAGAGAGAGAGAGAGTGTCTGTCTGTGTTTGTCATTATACTGGGGGCAGAGATGGAGGGGGAACATGAAACTGGGGGCAGATGAAAGGGGATATGAAACTGAGGGAGAAATGGAGGGGGGAGATGAAACCGGGGTGCAGAGATGGAGGAGGGGACATGAAATAGAGCAGATAAAGGGGGCACTTAAACTGAGGGACAACTGGAGAGGGCATTAAACCGTGGGAGGAGCTGGAGGGGGACCTGTCTGCCTCTAGTTGCCCCCAGTTTAATGTTACCCTCCAGCTACCCCTACGGTTTAATGTCTGCTTCTAGTTGCCCCCAGTTTAATATTACCCTCCAGCTACCCCTATGGTTTAATGTCTGCTTCTAGTTGCCCACCGTTTAATTTCCCACTTCATCTGCCATTTATTTATTGCCCCGTCCAACTACCCCCATCGCTAATGTCCCTCTCCAGCTGATCCAGTTTCATGTTTAATCTGGGACACCAGGAGAGGGACTTAATACTGTGGGGCAGTTGGAAGGAGGCCATTACAATGTGGAGACATATAATGTGCAGGTGACTGTAGGAGGATTATCCTGTGTTGGGGAAAAAAAAAAAAAATGAATGAGAATGGGTGGAGTCAACATAAAAGTGGGGCCAAATTTGCTGTGGCGCGCTATGCACGCCACACATTTTGTCCCTCTTTCTGTTGTTCTAAAGTTGGAAGGTATGCATACCAGTATTCTAGAGTGAGTTAAAATGGAAATCTATGGCACTTCCTAACTGGTGAAGGTCTAAATTCTGGTGCAGGAGGGTGCACCTATTATATGAAATGGCTGGAACTTCTTCATAAATCAGTTATGCATTGTTCCTGTCGAGGCTTTTATTAAGACTGGAATATGAAACACTAGTTATACTACATCTCCCGCACTGTGTCCAGCACACCAGCAAAATATTATAAGTGAGCAAGATTCCAAAAAGTTTCCTTCCTCTGGTATATGTGAACTGTTGCTCCATACAGTCCAATGAAGTGTTGCATCTGTTTTTTTTATCTCATTTAGTGCCTCTCACATCTGCAAATTATTGACCTTCACTATTGAATGACAGGTCAGCAAGTAACATTTTAGCTTGTGTATATGTACTGCAATGGAAATGAAAATTTGTACAGGTGTTGTACTCTTGGAATAGGTATTGGTTATGGCAGAGTGTGTCTGTTGGAAAGGAACACAGCAGAAAGAAGGACAAATATTACCTGGTTAGTTCACAATATGCCTTGCTCTTAATTGGGGAAGGTTATTTTACTGTTATGTTGCAAGAGATTTAGAAAATGGAATATCCTTCTCTTGAACATATTATTTTTAGGTTCGGTACTCAGGACAGTACATAAAAACTTCAACATTTATGGAATATATTAAAATACAATCATTTCAATACAATGTTAGAAGAGAATTCCCGTTGTAACCTAACAATTAGAGTAGACAATGCGTGATATGTTTATCATGAAATATATTAGATGTAAGATAACAAGTTTATCTTATTATATTTTGGATGAAGATAAGTAACCCAAAAATTCTTCTGTGTAGATTACATGATAAACATTGAAAATCTAGTATGCATGGTTTAGGGATTGCAAATTCTAAGAAGTTAGACACAAGAGTTCATCAGGCTAAATGAGTACAATTGGTGAACTCTTACCAGGCCAACAACAATATTAAGTGCTTGCTTACAAATGCTGTATTGTTTGGACAGTCCAGTAAAGTCTTTGCAGCTTGTAAACACTACAGATGGAGTCCGTCACACAAGTAAGAGTTCAGTAAATGGGCAAGTAAACTCACAGATCATTGCTAAAAAAAATATCTTTCCAATGACAAACTTGTGAACCTTCAGATGTTTGGAAGCAAAAGCGTCTCCTGCCTTGAGCTGGATGTTTTAGAACTGCAGTTTGACAGCATGCAGAGAGTTAAGAGTTATTTGATCCTCATCAATAATTCTTACTTTATGACTTAGATAAATATATATATGACATAAAGGGTCAGCTTGCGTAGATTTGCAATAACAGTACAGCATTACATAAGACTAAACACAAAGAATACTAAGAGAATTGAACCTACCAGTCCAGTTGGTGTTCTCGGCATATACAGACCACAGCTGGGTGGCAAAGAATGGACTATAACAAATGATATAGGCAGATACTATCACAAAGGTCATTTTTACTGTCCTGATCTTGGCTCTGGAGATGGTCCTTACACTACTGACAGATGTAGACAGTAACCCATTGTTACCCTTCCTGCCTTCAGTCTCTTCTTTCTTAGTCTTGCATTTTATGTTCTTCCAAATGTTGTAGCAGATAAAGCCATAGCAGGTCAATAAGATGATTACTGGCACCACAAAGATACTTAAGGTAATCCAGGTAATGTAAGCTTTTGCTGCATCCCTTGAGACAAAATCTGCCCAGCAATCATACACTCCATCTCCCAGTTCTTTGAGATAGAAGATACCATATTGAGGAGTACTGAGGACAAAGCTTAAGATCCAGGCACCACTTATCATAAGATAGGACCTCTTTGTAGGTTGTTGCAGGGTTTTCAGTGGGTGGCATATAGCAATGTAGCGGTCAGCTGTCATCACCACCAGCATGTAAGCCGAGGCAAACATCCCAAACACTTGGAGGTGTTTAACAATTCGGCATAAGAAGTCAGGACCATAGAACCGGTAAGTGACCTCCCAACACAACTGTGGAAGAACCTGAAAGAAAGCCACCACCAGATCTGCCAGACTCAGGTGCTTGATGAATAAGTGCATCCTTGACATTTTCTTCTTGGACTTGTAAAGACCCAGTAGCACACTACAGTTGCCCAGAACAGCAGCCACAAATATGATGGCTAGCACAGCTATCTCAATCTTAGCCAGCTCCTCATTCCTGGACAGCAAGTCTGATGAGTTTGGTGATATTGAGCTGGTATTAGGTAAGATTGTAGAGAACAGAGAAGGGATTGTAGAGCCCACTTGTAGCCATGCACTGTCATTTCCCAAACTTGAACCTTTCCCAGAACCTTTAGCAATAGGGAATCGCATAGTAACTCTGTACCTAAGCACTGACTGTGAACTATCTAGATACAAGATGCAAGTAGCTGTGCAGCTATACACGAACCCTTCCCTTTCTCCAGTATAATCAAGAAGTCCTGCAATGTTCACACACGGATCACGTACAGGGGGCTTTATGCACAGTCACCCCTCCTTCCTTATTAAGGGGGCTGAGATATCCACTATGACAAGACACTGGCTGGTGTTACACCACCCCTCACTACAGTTCTGCGACTCCCACTATCAATGTGCTGTATGGAGACCTATTGTGTGGAAGTGCATTCATTCCCTGTGTCATGTCACCTATACCTCACTTCTTCTGGATAAGGGAAAGGGGAAATATATGATCAGGTTTACAAAATTTTCTGTGTGCGTCTGCTCTGCTGCCCGGTCGGTGTTTCTGTGATACTCATTGTCAGAGAATGCAGGGGACTATATATGTATTAGAAATCATTATATCAAGACAGAAATTAACTGTTGCATGATCACTAAGATGCCCAATGTGCCTATTCTTCAGCTACTCCTATGTATCCACATTTTTATAGTTATGCATATTTATGATGATTCTGTTTCACATTTGTATTCATTCACACTGCTGTCAGTGACAGCGCATGGGACCGGTACCCAATCAGCGGCTCAGGTTTCTATCAGTGTGCTGCTTCACTGCTAAAGCTGAGAAGGATTTTCCATTCATAAAATGGCCTGGCTACTGTTAACCCCTTATATGTATGGAATTCTTTAAAAAGGTTGTGATTGTAAGAAAACTGGTCTTATTGACCTGTATAGCTGCTTTACAACTGACTGTGGATTTGTCACAGAAATTTGTGTGACTGAAAATGTATTCTTTATAATTCAATATGGTTGTTTCTGCAGTATATGCACAGATTTTTGCAAACTCTAGTTAGATATACACAGAATTGTGTGCAACAATTGTCGTGAGTTTGTATGTTCTCGCCATGTTTGTGTGGGTTTCCTCTGGGTGCTCCGGTTTCCTCCCACACTCCAAAAACATACTGATAGGGAATGTAGATTGTGAGCCTTATATATGGGAAAGTGACTGTTAATGTCTGTAAAGCGCTGCGGAATATGATGGCGCTATGTAAGTAAGCATAATAATAAATGTGTAACAACAATTATTTTAAGAAGATCTTTCACAACACTGCCCCTACTTCAGAGCTGCCATGTGCAGGACCTGCAGCCTGTGAGGTGTGGAGAGCGGCGGAGGAGAGTGATTTCTTGCACTTGAAAAAGGATTTTTGTAATCTGAAACACGTTGTGCCTACTGTTTTATCCACATTAAAAACCTTCTGTTTTAACCAAATGGTTTTCGAACCTATCATTTTTTCATATGACCTTTGAGCGCGGATCCTTGACTACATCCACTTCTTGTGCCTTTCCCGGTCCTCCGGTGTTTCCCACGGAACCGCTACCACTCTCACCCGGTCCATCCATCCTGTATATACAGATTTCAGGTGTTGTGATAATTCCACAACCCCCTCAGGTGAGAGGCTATTTTGGTCATTTATTTCCATAAGACAAGTTTTATTCTCCCTCCATAAGGGTTAACACACTTTGAACGCTCGGTGTCTTTGTTTTTGTTTTGCATAGGTGGTCTCAAGGAGGTCAGATACCAAGGGATGGAGCAACACAGGAGCAGTCAAGCACAGCCTGACCCTGGGGGAGACTGAAGAGCATAGTCTATTGCCCCTGTGTGCAGGTAATGAAGGTGCCACTATGAGGCCAGAGGTGAGGCATTGCATCAACATTTTATGCTGCTACACCTGATCACTCCTCAGTGCTTCCTGCTGGTGCCACCTGCCACCTTAAAATCCCCTCACATATGCCTCCTAACCCCTAAGAGACCCTTGTTGGTGCACCCCCATCTCAAATTCCCCTGTAGGTGGTTACAGGGTCTTTGAGAAACAGCAGTGGTCTCTGAGGGGATGGGGGGACCTGCAGCAAGATTTTAAGGTAGCAGGAGGCACCAGCTGGAGGAGTGAATAGACATGGAAACATAAAACCCCCTAGAGTGTAACAAAAGTACTGGTTCCTGCAGAACAAATTCAGCCCAAAATGAATTGGAGGACGGAACCTCATTAAACAAACCATATGAGGTTTGCCCATATCCCCAACTTTCAATAGCCAAACCCTGCCTGAGCAATATCGCTTCACAGCTTGTACCTGCGAAGATATATGCTGGTTTGTCCTACAGTTTCACTGTTTCTCTATGTATCAACCATTGACCTCTTATTTCATCTCTGTCTCATCATCCTAATCTGTCTGATACTGTTTACTGACTTTAGCCTGGTTCGGATCTATACACCGTTTCCACCTGCCTCAACTCTTGGCCCATTTCTGACTTTGTATTTACCTGACCCTTTGGTGTTGTTCACGAGTGTCTCTCTGGGTCCAGGCCAGCCACCACCTATATCAGGATGACTCTGACAACCTGGTAGTTTATTTGATGGTAAGTCTAGATTTGCCATACAGGGATAAAAGATGAATATTGGGGACGCTACTTATACAACACCCTTGAGAGTGGCCCAAAGCAAAACCTGTTACCAAGGTATTGTTATTTTAACACCCAATATGTCACAGAAGTGGAGCAGGGACTAAAGTTAATTATTCTTTGCAGTTTGGTAGCCATCAAGTATTTAAGTGACAATGCTATAAATTGTTGCCAACAAACTGCCCCTACATGTGATGGTCTATTTTATTTCCATCAAGGGCAATCCACATCAGCAGTCAACAGTTAGACTGAACACAGCCCCATAATTGAACACGAACACAACCCTTTAACAGCTATACTGCATGGCTTATGAGAAGTATGTTATGAAATAAAGATAGCCATCAACAGAGATTGCCACATATTCTTCTCTATGCTGTGGGTCCATGGCTTTGTACATTGTGTGTTTTTGGCTTCTCAAACAGAATCCATTGCCTCTGTGCCTTAAAAACGCCCCCAGAGCTAAAGAACCCCAGCCAGCATTATGCTTATGTAACTGGAACTAAGATCTGTTAACTGGAGATAAGTTCTACTAACTGGAGATAAGTTCTACTAACTGGAGACAAGATCTACTAACTGCGTCAAGGGATACAGTTGCGGTAAGTGAAGCAAGGGTCCCAACCCGTATCTTGATACAAAAAAGAGCTTCACACGAAAATGATGTTGGATAGTTCACCACAAGTGTTTTTAATGGTAGAGTGCAGATAATGTTAACGTTTTCGGTCATCCGACCTTCGTCAGACTCTACACAAAATGAGAATCACAGTGTAAGAAAACAATACAACATTGTTCTGTAACCAAAGACATCATATAGAGAAGCCATGTATAGAAAAATGGCAGGGTAGCGGTTAACAAGATGTTCCCATAATAGATGAATATCTGACTGTAATCAAAGTCAAGGAAAAATAAACAATAAAACTTATGCCCAGAAGCAAAAATAGTAATAATCATATAGCATAATCACCTGCACTGTAGAAGACTTCAGATGGAAAGCTGCACAACAGTGCCTGTGTAATGGCAAAGCAGAGGAAATCTAGGATAAAGTAAATAGGCAATCCATATCAGCCACCCGTCTCAAGTAAGCTGCAGGTGCAATGGCTCGTTGTCTAGGGGTCCTTACCTCCACCAAAGGCCTATCCAGGCCCGCTGCGACCATCCGGTCGTGGTACAAGAAAAAAGGCGCCAAGTGAACGGCCTGACCGGCAGGAGGGAAAGCGCTGACATGTTGGTGCGCTGGCATGTTATTTAAAGAGACGCCGGACCACAGGCATTGGTCCGCGTCTGTCAGAAAGCCCGCGAAGCCAAAAAGGAATACTGCGCATGTGCGAACTATAGAGTTCGCGCGATAGTTGCTCGCGTCTAGGGCCGGCCGACATGTGCGCATGCGCGAACATCCGTTCGCGTCATAGGAGCTGTATCAATGTGTCGGTTAACCATTCACTTGCTGGACAAGCTCAGGTGTCAGATATAAACAAGAGCAATAGGATGAGAGCACAAAGCTGTATCACAATGAGGAAATAAAAAATGAAAAAATGAAACAAATGGGGGGGATGTAAAGACGTGGAAAAAAATAAAAGACAAACAAAAATGAAGAAAGCAAAGAAGTGAAAAAAAATAAAAATAAAAATAAATATAAAAAACAAAAATAAAAAATAAAAAATGAAAAGCATGGAGAGCTACAGAACTGTTGAGAGTTAGTGCCAGTGAGTGCCTGAGCCACAGAAGAGTACAGTGAAAGTAAAAAAAAACAAAAAAAAAACATGGAAATTTGGCAGCTAGACTGCAATAGCCTGGGAAGGATATGTAGGAGATCATATAAGATAGAGACTGCTACTTTATATTGAAAGAAATGTGGATACCTTTTGGATAGGGGCAAAAAAAGGCTGTAGGAAAATCAGGAATCACCTGCTGCTTAATATACCATGTTACTTTGGAGAGCTTTGGTCTCCCCCATTATAAAAGTGAAGTGCACAGCTTAAGAGAACTTAAAGTGAGTCTGTCAGCAAAAAAAATCTGCAGATTTTTCATAAAAATGGAGAATGCAATGCAGAATGACAAAGCCATCTTTGGGAAGTGTAGAAGCCGCCAGACAAGGTATTGTCATTAGTTTGATAATGATTTTCCTGTTGACGGACTCCTTTTAAAGAGAAAATGCTCACCATGTTTTACCTCCATTCTGTTACTGCTAATCAGAAAGTGGAAATGATAATTGGACAACTGGAGAAAGCAGCCTTGACAAAAGGAAAGTCCTGGCCTTCAGCTGAGAAAAGGATTGTTGATCAAATCTTTGAGTGCTTGTAGACCACATTTTGAATTAAAGATGAGATTTCTTGACATGAAGCAACAGTCTGGTGAGTCTCTAGAAGACTTTGCTTTATCCGTATAAAAAGCACTACAGGCTATTAATATTGCTGATGCTGACAAGACTTTGAGAGAGCTCTGAAGAACCAGCTAAAGATGTTATAGATGCAGTATTGCAATCCTTGGAATTTAAAGTAGAACCATCATTTCACTTTTTTTTTTCTATTGTGTAGGGAGGGGGGATCCTAAACATTTTTGTATTACACTTTATTAAACTATTCTACCAAAACTTTCTCTTGGTAGAAAACAAGTTCTAAAGCTCGTGTTAGCAAAATGATAGCTAAGCTTTAATAGGAAGGTCTGTCCAGTACTCAACCTGTATTGCCTGTAATAGGTATATAGCAAATGCCAAAGCAGGGGCTTCTTTTCAAATCACTAAAATAAAGTACAATATGTTAGTAAAGTATATTACAAAAATGAATCCAACAAACAAATTGGAAAGACACGTACCGATATTAAAAGTTTTCAGGCTTTATTTAGTAGGTCAATCGGCAATAAGGAGGAAGCAGTGAGCAGTGTCTACAGTAAGTGATGGCTGTTTCGTGCACATGCTCTGCTCTACATAACCGTAGTGGTAGTAGTTCATGTTCTTTTCAAGAAATCAACTTTGTAGGAGAACCTAAACCATATTTGAAGAATTGCTAGCTTACGAAAACAACTCTACATCTAGATATCAGAGATATCAGGAGACCTGGAAGCCATGGATCCTGTCCAGAGGTTCCTCCTAGACACATATATGCCCTCTGGACTTTGCCTTACCTTCACTTTATGACAAACTGCAACAGCCCGACTCCCGGGTGGCCGGCATAGTTAAACACCCGCCATAGCCGCCTGGTGTCTGCTGGTGTCAGCAGACATCCAGCGCTAAAGCCTCCGGTCGGTGCCCACACACGCTCCCATAGAAATTAATGGAAGCGCCTGGCACGCCGATTAACCCCCCACATGCCGGCTACTTCCATTCATTTCTATTCACTACGTCTTATTTTCGGGGGAGCGCCTTATATTAGGCAGGGCAGCAAAATGTCTGCCATGCCTTACTTTCGGGGTACGTCCTATTTTCAGGGAAACACGGTAGGAAACTAAGGGGAAGGGACCCTGAACCGTCACGGATCCGTTATGTTTAAAGGACAGAAAAGCGGAGTAGTACACGCTTTTCTGTCCATTTGAAATAACGGAGAGGGACATTTTCAAGCCACAACGAAGTATTTTTTTTTTTTATTGGAGTCAATGGGTCTACTGACTGACACGTTTTTATAAGGTAAACAGCTGCAAAAACATGTCAGTCAAGCGGACCTACAAAACGTGATGTGGAAGCACCCTCAAACTGTTATGCATTAAGATTTATTCAGAGATTTGTCATCCACAATATTTTTGCTATTAATCATATTGCTTTTTGCTATTTCTTTAGAACAACATGTCCTATCTCTTGTCACATGTTACATCGATTCTAAAATATAAAAAAATTAATAAAACTTTAATTGGAAAAAATATTCAAACTAAAACCTATGTTCGTCCTGATACAAAAAAATAAAAATAACACTTAAAATTGGACATCAAATATGGAATTAAAATGTGAATTGTAGAATGTTTGCTGAAAAACATGAAAGTCATTTTTAAATTTACCATGTGACAACCGTCACTATCATTGCAGAATAAAGGCAGGGGATATGGCCATGAGGAGCTTTGAGGCCACGTAAGAGACCCAAGTAAATTATACTGCTTGTTTCCAATGGATTAGTCACAGGATTATGCATACCCTATAGATAGAGGAACCCTGTCAGAAAGAATGCCAGAACGAGTCGAAAATTCAATACAGATAGTTGCCGTAGTCTGTCACTTGTCAATGGCGCTATCCGATTATATGTTCCTTTCCTTTAGATTTTTTATTGTGTGATTCCAGTTCAAGTGTATACTGTATATGCATAGTGGGTAAGCTGCAGATTTTTTGTTACACATCAGGTCTTTAGAGTTACTGTCATGATCTAACACTAGCATGCATAGCAAGGACTATATTATAATAAATGATACTATATATTAGAATACAGTTATTATCTTATGTGAATGTTTCTGTTCCTAGAACATAGCAAAATGTGCCAAAATTTGGGGCATTTTTTTACTACCTTACAGATGTGACAATTTTATCACAAACTAGGCATAACAAGATGTGGGGTAACTTTTAGATAAACACGAAATCAAAGATTGACTTGATTTGCTTCCAGACAACTGTGATACAGACATAGGCTAAAAAAGTCAATCATGACTGAAAAGGAGACATTGAACTCTGATTCCAAATGAGAACTTGAAACTGTCTGAATGCAAATCTGGTGAATCAGGCCCTGCCCTTTATGACACATGCAAGCTGTTTTGCATATTCAAAAATAGATGATTATCTCTGCATTGCTTCATCATTTGTGGCCACAAAGGTATATTTCTATTGCTTGCCATTCCATGGCATTATTGGTTTGGGAAGCATTTTGTACTTGACAGGCTACCTTTACGTGAATATTGTTGTGACTGTCTTAAGCCGTTCTTAGGCTACATTCAGACAACTGAGGTGCAAAATGACTGATAAAAATGGTCATTTTTTTACAGCCATCTTGTATCCAAAAGGTACCCATTTTCATGAATCCCACATACATTTGAGGGCGGGTTCACTTCTGCAACTAGTCTTCAGTTTAGCCAAGCTGGCCGGTTTCCGTCTTCTGCCCTGCAAAATTGGACAGGAGATGGAAACCCGGTGGTCAGCTTTCAAACCCATTCACTTGAATGGGTTTGCAGAGGTGACCGCCCGTGTGCGTCTTCTGACTGTCCACGGAGAAACCGTTTTTTTTTTAAACGAACACAAAGTCCTGCATGTCTGACTGTGTCCAGCTAAAAAAACAGTTTTGCTGTGGACAGGCACATGGGCGCTTACCTCTGCAAACCCATTTAAATGAATGATTTTGAAAGGTGACCATCGTGTTTCCATCTCCTATCCAGTTTCGCAGGGCAGAAGACAGAAACCGGCCAGATTGGCTAAACTAGAGACCGGGCGCAGATGTGAACCCGCCCTTAGCATATGGAAGGATCTGTCAAAATGGCCAGAAATAGGACATGACATATATTTTGACAGTCCGTGACATGGACCGTCAAAATAATAGTCATGGGAATAGTCTCCATTCACTGACATTGAATGTAATAAGACAAGATAAGATAATCCTTTAATAGTCTCACAGTGGGGAAATTTCAGTATGTTACAGCAGCATAGTAATACAGATACATGGTAATACACAGTAATATATTACGGAAGTAGATACACATATGCTGAGAAGAGTAGATATACTAGGAGTCCATAGCAGCTAAGGAAGAGAAGAAAGAAAGAAGGAAGACTTCATAATCATACTCATTTAGTTTTCTGTGCAGAGTGATCTTCACTTGGTCTGATGTAGATTATACAGCCTGATCACGGTTGGAAGGAAGGACTTGCGATAGGGCTCCTTCTCACACTTGGGGTGAAGCAGACGGTCACTTAGAGTGCTGTCAAGGGCCATCAAGGTCTCATACATGGGTTGGGATTTGTGGAGCTCACCACGGACAGTATCCTTCTGTCACTCACCACCTGTACTGGGTCCAGGGGACTCCCCAGGACAGAGCTGGCCCTTCTGATCAGCCTGTCAAGTGTATTTCTGTCCCTGGTTGATATACTGCTCCCCCAGCAGGCCATACCAAAAAGATGGCTGAAGCAACCACAGAGTTGAAAAAGGCCCTAAGAAGTGGCCCCTGGACTCTGAAGGTCCTCAACCTCCTGAGCACGTAGAGTCTGCTGTGACCCTTTCTGTGCAGTGCCTCCAGGTGATCAGCCCAGTCTAGTTTATTATTGAGGAGCACACCCAGGTACTTATACGTCTTGACTATCTCAATGCATGTCCCTTGGATCTCCACCAGGGTCGGAGCACTTCTCCATTTACTAAAGTCCACCACCGTCTCCCTGATCTCCCCAGCATTAATGGTACCATGTGATGTCTGTTAAAAAAACGGATGTCACATGACCATTAGTCACTGTTGTGTGAATGTAGCTTGACACATTAGATTTCTGTCAACCAAATTTTCTTTCATCTACAGCTATCTAATCCAAATTCCTATTTCAGTTTTGGTAAAGAATATGGTGAAGAATCAGCATTATATCTGGGGCCAGTTTTGGTGCATTTAACTTATCTTATAGCCTGTTGTGAAACTGCAAGTTACAGTATGTTTTTCCAAGATCTAGCATAGATTTTTATTTCTATTGCAAGCTTACACTTGCCTGTATAGATTTCCACTTAAAGCATCTCTAGATGTAATGATTTTACATACCGTATGAGTAATAATGAGCGCTGTGATAATAGCATTGTGTCTGCCTAATAACAATAATTGCATAGGTTCAGTGGAAGTCCTTTAATCATATGAAATATGTTTTTAGATGATCAAACATGTTGCTATAATGTATCACTAATGGCCTGCTTGTTGTGTAGTGGCAACTTGAAGCCACATAAGTACAAGCATAGCACAGAAATGAACAGTAAACTGTGTGCGGGTCCCTCGGCCCTACCACAATATGCACAAATACACTCTCTTGTCTTATTATTTTACATACTCATCGGTTGTAATTATATAATCATGAAATGCATTAGAGCAAAGCTGTGAATGAAAATTTGAGACAAATTTGAGACAAAAAGACTGAGTATCACATGTAAAACTAGTACAGGCCTAAAAGGCCCCTGGTGCGTGAATATGGGGTAGTCCCAAAAAAAGGTTGTTATACCGAAATGCCTGTAACATAAAAATATATGAATAACTGGAAATTACTAACAACTATATACCTGAGGAATACCTAGAGTTTCAAAAATCTAACTAAAGTAATTTTACAGAAAATAGAAAACAAGTAACCTGGCAGGTCTGCGAGGCCCCAGGTATGCGTCCGCCAGCCTTAGCTGGGGTCACCAGGAGGTCAGATCCATTACGGAATCCCGTCCTGGTGGACCCCAGTGCTAGTGGGAATGCATCCTTACTTTGCAATAAACTTTGAAAAGTATTTTTTTTTAGTTATTCCATGATAATTGTAAACAGGCCTAAAAGGCCCCAGGTGCGTGAATGTGTAGATTTCTATGGGTACGCGTTCTAGGGTTAATAAACACACCAAAGTTTTCCTAGATTCATCATTTCACTCCCACTCTATTGATGTCTCTTAGGGTCCATTCACACTGAGTTTCCTGGCGTGGATTCTGACGTTGAATTTGCATCAGAATCCACTCGGAAAAAAAGCCTCCCATTGACTTCAATGGGTTCCTTTTTCCACTCGAAGGAAACCATTGTAGTCAATGGGAGGCTTTTTTTCCGTGCGGATTCTGTTGCAAATTCGTTGTCAGAATCCATGCCAGAAAGCTCAGTGTATGGGACCCTTAAACTTCCTCCGAATTCATTCACTCATTCTTATATGCTACAATCCAATGTTAGACTTTATTCCCACAGACTCCATTTAGTAAATCAGAAGTGGAGCAGAAAAGTATATACCTTCATGGGGAACAGACCCAAGTGTATCCTCCATATCAAGATCAAATAAAATGGCTAAAAGAAATAAACAGCAATATCACTTACTACAGTGAGGGAAATAGAGAAAATGTAAAAGATCCAGCACCCCATGTCTTTGTAGATAAAATTTTACTGTTATTCATTAAAATGCTAAAACAAGGGGATTAATCCCCTGGAATGCAGGAGGAGGGGAAACACCTAACACGTCTCGAGGAACTGACCCGCTGCATCCATTGTTCTGTCTTGACAAGACAAAGAATCTTTCAAGATTGATACGTCTAAGCGTTAGTGGGCTGTATACAGTCCTTTTGTATTTAGTGAGGGAAATAGGTGTACATGTTCCCTTTGTGCTCCAAAACCGTGTTATGGAAGTTCTACCTTTGCTATGAATTTTTACTTTTGTGATACAGTCACCTTTGTTATACAACAGACAAGACAGAGTTACAATAGAAGATAACAGCTCTGAAGATAACACTATATAACACCCCTAATTGCATATACTACAGACAATAGATGATGTCACAATTTATCTATTCCAACTCCCTGTGCAGAGCATGTCTAGAAAGCTTTCCCATAGATGCCAATGGGCATCTATCACTGCCTATGACCATTAGACAACTGTAAAGCACCTCAATAAATTGCTGCTAATCAAAGAAGAGGCCTGGACAAGATGAAAGCCCCCATAATCCTGTGCAGAAAAAAAGAACTAAAAAACTACAATAAGAAAATAAAATATAATTTTCACTATCTTGACAAACGCCATTTTCTAGGAAACATATTATACAATATTTTGCTTAGCCATGGTTGAACCTCTGGTTGCAGACAATAGTGACCTGCTTTAAATGGGAACATAATTACAGTATACATATATTCCTAGAAAAGGAGATTATTTACTGGAAATTTTAGTCCTGAGGTTAAACTACTTAAAATTCCACATGTACATTATTATATATAGTATATTAAATTAGCCATTGTCCCACAACATGTTTATTTCCTTCTATCACAAGCCCCTACCACCAGGATTTGTTTTGCATAAATGGAGAACTACTGTAGACCAAGAAGAGTCAAAATCTAATAAACAATATACAGTTTGTAAGAATTTTAAAAATCTCATCCTATTTTTTGTATCTATCTCATTTACTTTCATGGTAATATAAGGAGGTGCAAATGTTCTTAAATTATCGTAAGCGTTCTAAGCAGAGAATCCTTGCCACTTTGTGTAAAAAGTGGAACTCCTACAAAAACATTGAGGCTGTCAAAGGAAAAAATGGACAAACTAAGTTCCTGATCACATGGCACAGCTGTGGACCAGAACAGAGTAGATAACTCACAGATACAGCTAAAGGTGTTGGGCCCCAATGTAAAATATAGACACCCCAGGAAATGATGCCAACACCCTGAAATGCAACTGGGACAGCAGGGGAAGCATGGCTGGGGGCATCTAACATGCCCAAGTCACTGTATTACGTCGGGATCCCTGTCAGCTTGCGATATGCGGGAGCTGACTTTTTCCCATAGGAATGCATTGACCAGCATTGATTGGCCGGAGGCTCGGAGACAGATCTTAGACTCTGCCTCCTCCGGCAGAACCAGCATTGATTGGCCGAATGCTGGACTCTGTATGGCATTCGGCCAATCATCGGTGGTCAATGCATTCCTATGCCGAGATGTAGCAGTGCTGGCCATGCGCTCAGCTCGGCTGCACCGGAGATGCAGTCGAGCTGAGCACACGGCCAGCACTGCTACACCGGAGATGTGAACCCTGCTGCACACTCAACTCTGCTGCATCAGAGATGTAGCAGGGCTGAGTGTGCGCTGAACCCTGCTGCACACTCAGCTCTGCTGCATCAGAGATACGCTGAACCCTGCTGCACACTCAGCTCTGCTGCATCAGAGATGTAGCAGAGCTGAGTGTGTGCTGAACCCTGCTGCACACTCAGCTCTGCTGGATCTCAGCAGAGCTTAGTGTTCAGCAGGGTTCAACGCACACTCAGCTCTGCTACATCTCTGGTGTAGCAGAGCTCAGCACATGGCCAGCTCTGCTTCATCTCCGGTGTAGCAGAGCTGGCCGTGCGCTGAGCTCAGCTGCATCTCCAGTGTAGTCGAGTTGAGCGCATGGACAGCACTGCTACATCTCGGCATAGGAATGCATTGACAAGCGTTGATTGGCCGAATGCCATACAGAGTACAGAATTCGGCCAATCAACGCTGGTTCTTCCAGAGGAGGCGGAGTCTAAGATCGGTCCACAGCAGTCTCCATTCCGGTCCGATCTTAGACTCCGCCTCCTCACAGACGAGCCTCCGGCAGAACCAGCGTTAATTGGCCGAATGCTGTACTCTGTATGGCATTCGGCCAATCAACGCTGGACAATGCATTCCTATGGGAAAAAGTCAGCTCCCGCATTTTGCAAGCTGACAGGGAACCTGACCAGATAGAGCCCCAAAGAGCTGGGTGAGTGACATTCCCATCTAAATAAAGGTAATCCCTAGCTAACCCTGCCTGTACATCTGTCCCTGTCTCACAGTCACATAGTTCACAGTCTCATATGAACCAGATATTAAATCCACTGTTCGTATAAATAGGAGGTCACCTAATTTAGCCAGCTGATTACTTTTTCCGATTTTTTTTCGATGCCTCCGTTGTCTTAGTTCCTGTCTGACCTCCCTGCACAGTTGTTGGAATCGAACATCTCGAACAGCCTGATATCCGATCGAATATGTACTGGATCAAATGCTGTTCGCTCATCTCTAATTGTTATCTTTGGGCCCCCTGAGCCCGGTAAAAGTTGCTACCTCTGCACCTCCTATAGCTACACCCCTGAATACAGCAACCATTTGGAACATTGCCTGCGTTGCAATTTGCATTTTGTAGTTCTATTTTAAATAATGAACACTTCACTCCTGCTACCCATTCAAAAATGAAAAGAACAAGTTGGAGGTATAATAAAAACTGTAGGAAGCAGAAACTGCAAGGAATCTGCAGCTGATTTTGGGGTGGAATCCATCTCAAAATCAGCACCAGATCTCACCATGTGAACATACCTTAGCTGTTTCCATGGGATCCTGGTAACAGGGCAACCTATGATCAGGGGCGTAACTATTGGGGTAGCAGCAGTAGCAGCTGCCACAAGACCTGGGACATTAAAGCACAGCGACAAGCGCCACCAATTTGTTTTTTTTGTTGTTGTTTTTTTAATAGAGTTACTCCAGATGGTAATAGGCCTTATTTACTTACCGATCCTGACAGGGGCCGGGATTGGTAAGTGATGCCACGGGCCCCACAAACACTATTATTATACTCGGGGGTCTGAAAAGACCCCCAAGTATAATCATCGGAGGCCCAGGAGAGGTAAGGGAACATAAAAAACACTGTTACTTACCTCTCCGAGCTACAGACAGGCTTCGGGCTTACTTGTGTGACGTCCCTGACGTCACATGACCGGGGCCTGCGTCCCAGGTCATGTGACGTCCCAGACGTCATTGAAGATGGCTGACATCACCAAGGAGTGCAGAGGAGCCAAGGAGAGGTAAGTAACATTGTTTTTTATGTTGGTATCCCCACCTCGGTCTTCGATTATTATACTCTGGGGTCTGAAAAGACCCCATAATATAATAATTGTTCATGGGTTTCCATAGTGGGGCATAATACTGTGTGCAGGGGTCACTATGGGGCATAATACTGTGTGCAGAGGCCACTATGGGGCATAATAGTTTGCGTCGGAATGTGGGGGGAAGGGGGGTCCGTTGGTCGGGGTCTTCGGCGTCGGTTGAGCGGGGGTCCATGTCAAAAGTTTGCCATGGGGCCCCGCCATTCCTAGTTACATCACTGCCTATGATCAATATTTTAGTGGAAGCCTGCTCAAAAACTCCAGTGGTATTATTCCAAAATCCAATGTGTGTAAAACTAGAATTTATATAGTACATGAAGCTTCTGTTTAATGTACAACTTAGTATTAAAATATGTATATCATTTTGTGAAAGTTGATTACCATAAATGTCATAAAGCTACAACATAAAAGAGTTTTATTACAAATAATTCATGTTTTTGTTTTTTTGTTTCAGTTGTTTTGTCATGTACATTTTTATTTCCAAGAGTCTATCACTGAAAGCAAACAACAGGACCCAAGAAGCAAAGATGATCTCTGATGTTTTGAGCATTGTGCGTTAATTGTTGCTGAAAATATAAATACATAAATGATACAATATATAATACATAAACGATACATGGGATTCTAAAAACCATGACAGAAAGTATAAATGTAGTAAATGAATATTGATAATGATATTAGAATAGCATTGTTTCATGCCATCAAAGGAATTATACAGAAAAATCTCAGATGGTAACTGGAAAGGTGGTATCTTAAGTATGACTTTTCACCATCTTCACCATTTCACGTTCTTAGCATCTGTTCTGGTGCAGTCGGAATTTTGCTTCTAGCCCGCAATGTTCCTAAGCAACAAGAACCTGATGTGCAATGTAAGCTCTGCAATGTCAGAAGGGCGGTGTCAGGCAGGGGGTGTGATTCAGAGTTCCAATCACAGGCAGCCAATGTTAGGGCTCAAAATCACACCACTTGTCTACTTCTGCCTGACACCGCCCTCCTGACAGTACAGAGCCTAAATAGCATATCAGACACCAAAACCAACAGCATTGATTGCTCAGGAATGGTGGTGGCTAAAGAAAAAATCTAACTGTGCTGGAATCAGTGGAGCAGTAGATATTAAATTATGAAAATATCTAGACTTGTTAGAGGTGGTGAAACATTCTCTTTACTTGTGGGTATAGGCCTTGGAACTTTTAAAAGTCTTGCAACATTACTGGATATCATCTTGACCAATTTCCAGAGGTGTTGCTAACATTGATTCTGGATCTTTTGAAAAAATTGCCACATTACTTTACATACAAATAAATGGCACAGTGTGTGGACAGTGCAAGACTATGTGGAGGGATGTGCAGGTGCTGCAGGGGGCACAGTACTGATACCAAGGCAAAATAAGGCAAAGTGATAGGTGATTGACTATACCGTGGACATTAGATACAATATTGACAGTAACTTGGCATTTGTGGTATCAGCAGATACATTATTGGGGAAGCAGGCACAATTTTGGAGGGATACAGAGCAGCAACAGAAGGTCATTTCTATTAAAAGAGAGTCTGTCAGCAGTAAATTGGTTTTAAATCTAATTTCAGCATCTTGTAGAGGCAAGCTATAGCACAGTTCTGCAATGTATATGAAAATGGGACTCCAAAGATGAATAACTGAGTCATATTTGGAAACTGTAGAATAATCTCTGCAAGGTACTGTGTTTAGGTTTATAACCAATTTACTGTTAACAGACCATGTTTACAAGCAACTGAAGGATATGACATTGGACTATCAGAGAAGAAGCAAGGTTTGTTACTAGGGAGACTGGAGGCTGCAAATGCAAGAAGCTAGATATATATTTGTGTGGAAAAGAATAAGCTGGAAAAGCTTTCTATAGAGATCTGAGGTTATAGAAGGAAAGTGTGTGGCTACAATCTCAGAAGACATAGACCACTGGATTTAAAGGAAGTCTGTCAGCAGAATTGTCCCTACTACACCAGCAGGACTGTTAATTAGCTTAGACTCTCCTGAATAAAATATTTTGCCCTTCCAGATCCTGTTATGATGACATTGCCTGGCCCTTTCCATAATAGTGGGGAGGCAGAGATGAGAGTAGCAGAGTTGACTGGAAGCAGCAGTGGCACTCTCATTGCCAGTATTGACCTGGGATATCTAGGGCCCACCCTACTGCTACTGGCGTACAAGCAATAGAAAAGTCATGACACTTCCCTGGTGAAATTATTTATCATTTATGTTTGTTTTCTGGCAAGGAGCTGGTGCAGAGTTCTGTTTAAGTTCATGGATCCTGAAGGATGCCCCTCATTTATGATAAGGTTTGCATTTCTTTGTTCTTCAGCGTCCACACCCTGGAGTTAGCAGTAGATGCCAGGCACAACAGGTGCAGGGATTCGTGAGTAAAATACCTGGAATAATTGAATGGATAGAGGCCGAACTTGTTTGGCACAAGGGGAGGTGAGTAAAAACAACAGACACTTATATTTAACTCTCCTGGGTATCCATATGACCATTTGGCATACCTAATATGACCACACAGGCCCATGCTTTATCAAACAAAAGCTTTGGTACCACCCACATGGCGAACATGCCCAGAAGAGGTGAAGCAAGGTATATTCAAGAGACTGGGTAGACCCCAGAGTATAATAGCAGTTCGGCCTGAGCACAAAGCTATTGGAAAATTCAGGTCAAAGCTAAGGCTAACATATCATTGTTCGGGGACCGAAAAGGGGGCAGCATATAGTGTATATAAAAAAGAGGAGGGCAGTATTATGTTTAGGGCCTCAAAAAGGACAATGTATGTGTGGGAGCCAGTAAAGAGGACAATATACTGTGGGGGTCAGTAAAGGGGTTAATATAATATATGGGTACCAGTACAGGGGGAATTTACTGTGTGGGGACCTGTATAAGGGCAATATACTGTGTGTGGACCAGTAATGGGGACAATATACTGTGTAAGTGTCAGTATAGTGTGTGTTATACTGCGTGTGAGCCAATAAAGGGGATAATACACAATGTTGTGACTCATACAGTACAGACCAAAAGTTTGGACACACCTTCTCATTCAAAGAGTTTTCTGTATTTTCATAACTATGAAACTTGTAGATTCACACTGAAGTCATCAAAACTATGAATTAACACATATGGAATTATATACTTAACAAAAAGTGTGAAACAACTGAAAATATGTCTTGTATTCTAGGTTCTTCAAAAAAAAAAAAAAAGCCACCTTTTGCTTTGATTCCTGCTTTGCACACTCTTGGCATTCTCTTGATGAGCTTCAAGAGGTAGTCACCGGAAATGGTTGTCACTTCACAGGTGTGCCCTGTCAGGTTTAATAAGTGGGATTTCTTGCCTTATAAATGGGGTTGAGACCATTAGTTGTGTTGTGCAGAAGTCATGAGGATACTCAGCTGATAGTCCTACTGAATAGACTGTTAGAATTTGTATTATGGCAAGAAAAAAGCAGCTAAGTAAAGAAAAACGAGTGGCCATCATTACTTTAAGAAATGAAGGTCAGTCAGTCCGAAAAATTGGGAAAACTTTGAAAGTGTCCCCAAGTGCAGTTGCATAAACCATCAAGCGCTACAAAGAAACTGGCTGACATGAGGACCACCCCAGGAAATGAAGACCAAGAGTCACCTCTGCTGCGTAGGATAAGTTCATCCAAGTCACCAGCTTCAGAAATCGCAGGTTAACAGCAGCTCAGATTAGAGACCAGGTCAATGCCACAGAGTTCTAGCAGCAGACACATCTCTACAACAACTGGTAAGAGGAGACTTTGTGCAGCAGGCCTTCATGGTAAAATAGCTGCTAGAAAACCACTGCTAAGGACAGGCAACAAGCACAAGAGACTTGTTTGGGCTAAAGAACACAAGGAATGGACATTAAACCATTGAGAATCTGTGCTTTGGTCTGATGAGTCCAAATTTGAGATCTTTGGTTCCAACCACCGTGTCTTTTTGCGACGCACAAAAGGTGAACTGATGGACTCTACATGCCTGGTTCCCACCGTGAAGCATGGGGGAGGAGGTGTGATGGTGTGGGGGTGCTTTGCTGGTGACACTGTTGGGGATTTATTCAAAATTGAAGGCATACTGGGCCAGCATGGTTACCACAGCATCTTGAAGCGGCATGTTATTCCTTCCGGTTTGCATTTAGTTGGACCATCATTTATATTTCAACAGGACAATGACCCCAAACACACCTCCAGGCTGTGTAAGGGCTATTTGACCAAGAAGGAGAGTGATGGGATGCTACACCAGATGACCTGGCCTCCACAGTCACCAGACCTGAACCCAATCGAGATGGTTTGGGGTGAACTGGACCGCAGAGTGAAGGCAAAAGGGCCAACAAGTGCCAAGCATTTCTGGGAACTCCTTCATGACTGTTGGAAGACCATTTTAGGTGACTACCTCTTGAAGCTCATCAAGAGAATGCCAAGAGTGTGCAAAGCAGGAATCAAAGCAAAAGGTGTCTACTTTGAAGAACCTAGAATATAAGACATATTTTCAGTTGCTTCACACTTTTTGTTAAGTATATAATTCCACATGTGTTAATTCATAGTTTTGATGCCTTCAGTGTGAATCTACAATTTTCATAGTCATGAAAATACACAAAATGAATGAGAAGGTGTGTCCAAACTTTTGGTCTGTACTGTATATATGGAAAAACAGAGAAGGACACATCTGTGGGATCTGTGGGAAGGATTTATGCGTTAAAGGGTTAGTAAATCCTGAGGACTGTTTGAAGAGACAGAATCCATATTACTATGGAGATGTGTGAATCTCTGAAGATTTGTTTTGTCTCAGATTCAGATGACTCAACACTCCATTTTATCTTGGACAGGATTTGTTGGATAGAACAGGAAGTGATTATTATTTTGTAGAGTCTCCTAAAACCCCAAAGTATAAAGGGTGGAGGGTTACTCAAGCTTGTACTTGAAAATCCTTTATAAAATCATATAAACCAAAACTCAGCTTCATTTCTCTCATTGTATTCTGCTCTCAAACAGAGTAACTAAACTCACTTGACAGGTTTGCTTTAAGGGAAATGGTTGCATAGAAACATCAAGTAAAGTATCACAAAGGCTTTGGTGTTGAATATGTATGATAAAGATGACATTAAACCCAATAGCAACCAATCACAGCGCCTTATCAGCTCCTGATAAATGAGATTTACAATTTGCAGTGTATTTGATGTATGGAACGTTGCACTTTCTAAGAGACTTCACTAGATGCTTCTAATTTCTGATAGATGCAAATTGACATCGTGTTAAATAACCAGTAGTTCAGACAGAAATATAGTTACCATAGTTACTGCAAAATAACTAATGCAGCTTCTAAAACAAGGGATCCATAGTGAAGAAATTTAGAAAATGTGATAGAACTAAGATGAGATGTAACCCTAATGAACAATAATATATGATGGATATTGCATGTCAAAAAATCTGTACACAGTTCACTCATGTTTAGTGAAGTCAGGTCAAATAATACTGTTACTCAAAAATTAAAGTAGCGATAACCAATGCTACGTGCCCAGTTAATAAACAAAAATGGGAGATAGGTAGGTAACTATCAGGGACGTATTTAAAATTTCACTTTTATTGATATGTATTAAAAGCTATACTTAGTACAAGACAACATAACAAAAATGTGGTATAAAATACCCCAAAATTAACAAAGGTAATGATAATGTGCAACCACCTAGCCTGTGGGGGAGTGGGACACACCGTCCTCCACAATCGTTTATTTACCCCACTAGTGTTACACTTCTTATCTTTGTTGTGGATAATGGGTTAAAGAGCAGGGCTGGAAAAACGTGTGCTATAGCCGCCTTTGTTATCTATAGAGTACTGGCTGGCAAATAACTCCACTGCTATAGATTTTTCCTTCCCATAAGCTGGAGCTACAGTTAATAATTCATTTTGTTAAAACACTGAAGCTCTCTGCTGTGCAATAGAATGCCTACAAAAGAGGACTTGTTAGCAGGCTGGTATACAGAGTAACCGGATAGTAACACCTATCAAAAGCTAAGGTAGTTATCCGGGTAGAGCTGCTCTGCTGCTGGTAAAGCTGCTCTGCTGCTGATAAATCACATGCAGCTCAGGCAGCTCAATTCCCCTTGCCTGCTTTAGGGCTAAAACAATAGCCGAGATAATCTTAAACTTAGCCTGACGTGGCGTTTCAACATACTAACACTCTCCCTGTCAGCATGAATCATCAGAGGCTTTTGTTGTGCACAGGAGATTAACTGACCACTGTCTAAATCACATTAGCGTCTTATGATATGACTCCCGTTTCCCCCATGGCATTGATGTTTAGCCATAGGGGGGCGCGGGAGAATGCTGAGTTTAAATGTGCAAAGCCATACCCCCTAGCAGATGCTATAACCAATCAGCGTGTGCAAACCAGACCCATAGTTCTGACGGCCGGCATGTGACGTATCTTTACTGCACATGTGCAGGCGAGCACCACTCAGAAGCCGGAAGTGTGTCCTTACTCAATACGGCCGACTCCGCCCCGAGCTCCCTGCACATTCAATGACATCAGCTAGATGAGAACTGCCAGAAAGACCATTCATAATAACTCCCCAACTCCGCCCCCCTGCAGTTCAAATACACAATTGTTACAAAGGAAATGTCTATACAGGTGAGTATATGACCTGATGAATATATAAAACACCATGACTATATGACAGAACACTGGGATCCCCTCCCAGAGGGGGACTCACTCAGCACATCATCCTGGTACCAGCTACACGGGGATACTGCACAGGGAAAACAGATGACTACACCTCATGCATAACCCCTACCAAGAACTATAGAACCATACTACCATAGCTGTAACCATAACTATTACCACCCTACACCACCATCCAAGATCTTAAAAGGTAGTAGGGTAAATCACCAAACAAAATTCCACATATGGAAATGGTAAACTGAACCCAAGTTTAAATAAAACAGGCAAACGAGATGCCATCATTAAGACCCCACGGTTTCACAGTCTTTAACGTAAAGGTCCATCTAGCCTCCCGCTGCAGGAGCTTTTTATCAAAATCTCCCCCCCGAGGAGATGGATGGACCAGTTCCACTCCCTGGAATTTAACAATGGACACATCTCCACCGTGTTTCTCACATATATGACGTGCCAAAGGGGTGTCTTCGCCTCTAGAGATATCATTTATGTGCTCACGAATCCTTCTGCGGAACTCGCGAATGGTTTTACCCACATATTGCGTTCCGCAGGCGGAGCAGCTGGCCAGATAAATAACTCCTCGTGTGTACACAGTTCACTCATGTTTAGTGAAGTCAGGTCAAATAATACTGTTACAGATCAGTGGTTAATATTTCCACAATAACCTATCCCTGATATATTTCATATCTAAAGTTATCATGTTATGGGATACCTGATGAATTACATAAATAGATAAATCAATAGATAGACAGATAGATAGATAGATAGATAGATAGATAGATATGTAAAAAAGTCCACAGCAGCACCAACTTAGTTTGGATGCCCAGCCCAGAGCTTCTAGTCCAAAAAAGATTCTGTTAAATGTGTAGAATTAGTATAAAATTCATATTAATAAAGTACAAATGATAGTGCAGATATGTCAAATAAATTGCAAAGTGCAAATTGTGCCAAATATAAATAGATAGTAAATACCCCAAACAGTGTACATAATAAATACCTGTATTGATAATATCAAGACACATGTGCGATATCTCAAGATTTACACTACATGGGGCCCCGAAGTGTAATTTTTTTTCACTTTATTTTATTTTATTAATTTATTTCTCTGCCTATCCTATTGGAGCTCCGGCTGTAGTAACTACCGACTCCCCACTTCTGCAGATGCATCATTTTGTGCAGCTGATTAATATGGCAAGGATGTACTGATATGTCCTATATAAACTGGGTATTATGCATAGCATAGTTGAACTACTGTATAATGAATATCCGTATGAAGTACAGTAAATGCAGTGTGTAATGCCAGAGTGGGTATCATGACTGTATGTACCATAACAATGTGTACTGTATTCCGGTAAGTATGTATACACCTGAATACTGTAGTGGCTGTTCTTGGTTATTGTAACTTTGTTCCACTCAAGTCAACGGGAAAAAAGCTGCAATACCCATAACAGCTGCTATTAAGTGTGCAGTGTTCTGGTATACAGACCAGTGTAAGCAATGAAAAGGCTGGGGCCTTAATCTATTCATTGTGCCACCTTCAAACAGATTATCAAAAGCTATGACTCCATCAATCTGATATTTATGACTGGGGTTGAGTGATCGGGATCGGAAAAGATCAGATCCCGATCGGCGATCGAGTAAATTTCACGATTGCGATCGGGTTCTGATCCCGCCTAAAAAAGATTGTGACCGGAATTCCGATCCCAATCGCTCAACTTGCCTGCACAGCTCCGCTGCCGCTCCCCGTTTTTCTTGCTCCTCTTCTCTCTGATTGACATGCCTTCAGAACGCCTTGCGCACCTCTGCCTCCCTAGACTAGTGTTAGAGATGCTGGGAGAAGGCAGGGCTTGGGACTTAGGAAAGTGTGATGCACTCACGTCTCCTCGCCCACACTCTCCTAAGCCACAACAAGCCCCGCCTACTCCCTTCATCTCTTACACTAGCCTATGGAGTTGGGGGCGTGCACGGCACTCTGAAGGCATGTCAACGAGAGAGGACTGGACCGAGAAGAACGGGGAGCGGCAGCGGCAGTGGATCTGTGCAGGTAAGCAGACACCAGGGGGGCTAAGTAGCCGGGGGATTTTTTCTTAATCACTACACAGCATGCTGTGTAGTGAATAGGATCAGTTTTAAAATCCAATCTTCGCTAATTTAAAAAATCCTATTGACTTGCATTAGGATCGAAATTGGGATCGGGTTTAGATGGAAAATGATTGGAAATCGATTTTAAAAACGATCCTGATTTCTAGGTTGGCTCAACCCTATTTATGACCTATCTAATGGCTAGTCCATCAGTATTGTGATATTGGAAAACTTTTTAGAGGGCCTATTACTATGTCTGAAAAGCCCATCTAATAGGTGTTGTCACCCTGAGTATTTTGGTGCTTTGTCTATCCAAATCTGTTCAGTTATTCCAAAGATTTAAGCCCTTTAGTGTTGATGAAAATGAGGGTTTACTAGCCAAATGTTCTGAACAGACTGGATAAATAAAACACCAAAATCCTCAGAGTGTCAGCACCTATCAGACTATTAGGTAATGAAATCATTGAACTTTTTAGACATGGTAACAAGTACTTTTTTAAGCTAAGCTCTCTAGAGGACCGTACAGGTTCCAAGTGTGAGGAAGTGTCTCAGTCAACCATGAGAGAAAGTGTGGGAGTTAGAGCTAAGGCCATGTAACAGCCTGTTAGGTGACAATTGGAGAATTGTGGTGCTATTTGGTGCTATTTGCTATTTTACCTCCAGTAAGACCTGCACCTCCATCACTGTGAAAGACGGTTGCTGTTCCACATCATTATCCAGTAAAGCTATTGTGAGCTGCTTCTGTGCAACTATGAGTCATTTACCTGCACTTACCATCAGGGACACTCGGACTCCCATATGGCTCAAGAAGGCTAAAGACTGTTAGGTCACGCCATGTCGCCACAGCTCTGCAAAAGTCCAGAAGGAGAGCTGAAGGAGTTGTTTGATTCTTCAAGGCGCCATGACCACTGCTGTTTAAATTGCTACTCCTAGCCCCTACAGTGTTTTGGCCAAAATTATTGGCACCCCTGCAATTCTTTCAGATAATACTCATTCTCTTCCAGAAAATAATTGCAATCACAAATTCTTTGGTATTATTATCTTCATTTAATTTGTCTTCAATGGAAAACAACAAAAAGAATTGTCAAAAAGCCAAATTGGATATAATTCAAACATAAAAAAGGGGTTGGACAAAAGTATTGGCACTGTTTGAAAAATCATGTGATGCTTCTCTAATTTGTGTAATCAACAGCATCTGTTACTTACCCGAGGCACCTAACAGCTGGTGGCAATAACTAAATCACACTTGCAACCGGTTGAAATGGATTAAAGTTGACACAACCTCTGTCCTATGTCCTTGTGTGTACCACATTGAGCATGGAGAAAAGAAAGAAGACCAAAGAACTGTCTGAGGACTTGAGAAGCAAAATTGTGAGGAAGCATGAGCAATATCAAAGCTACAAGTCCATCTCCAAAGACCTGAATGTTCCTGTGTCTACTGTGCACAGTGTCATCAAGAAGTTTAAAGCCCATGGCACTGTGGCTAACCTCCCTAGATGTGGACGGAAAAGAAAAATTGACAAGAGATTTCAACGCAAGATTGTGCAGATGGTGGATAAAGAACCTCGACTAACATCCAAAGAAGTTCAAGCTGCCCTGCAGTCTGAGGGTACAACAGTGTCACCCCGTACTATCCGTCAGCGTCTGAATGAAAAAGGACTGTATGGCAGGATACCCAGGAAGACCCCACTTCTTACCCAGAGACATAAAAAAGCCAGGCTGGAGTTTGCCAAAACTTACCTGAGAAAGCCAAAAACGTTTTGGAAGAATGTTCTCTGGTCAGATGAGACAAAAGTAGAGCTTTTTGGGAAAAGGCATCAACATAGAGTTTACAGGAAAAAATAGAGGCCTTCAAAGAAAAGAACACGGTCCCTACAGTCAAACATGGCGGAGGTTCCCTGATGTTTTGGGGTTGCTTTGCTGCCTCTGACACTGGACTGCTTGACCGTGTGCATGGCATTATGAAGTCTGAAGACTACCAACAAATTTAGCAGCATAATGTAGGGCCCAGTGTGAGAAAGCTTGGTCTCCCTCAGAGGTCATGGGTCTTCCAGCAGGACAATGACCCAAAACACACTTCAAAAAGCACTAGAAAATGGTTTGAGAGAAAGCACTGGAGACTTCTAAAGTGGCCAGCAATGAGTCCAGACCTGAATCCCATAGAACACCTGTGGAGAGATCTCAAAATGGCAGTTTGGAGAAGGCACCCTTCACATCTCAGGGACCTGGAGCAGTTTGCCAAAGAATGGTCTAAAATTCCAGCAGAGCATTGTAAGAAACTCATTGATGGTTACCAGAAGCGGTTGTTCGCAGTTGTTTTGTCTAAAGGTTGTGCTACCAAGGATTAGGCTGAGGGTGCCAATACTTTTGTCCGGACCATTTTTGGAGTTTTGTGTAAAATGATCAATGATGACTTTTTTTTCATTCACTTTTGTGTTTTTTTCATTGCAAGCAAAATAAATGAAGATATTAATACCAAAGAGTTTGTGCTTGCAATCATTTTCTGGAAGAAAAGGAGTATTATCTGACAGAATTGCAGGGGTGCCAATACTTTTGGCTAACACTGTATATAAACTCCAATGATCCTGCTGAAGATGGTGAAGAACTGTGATGTGTAACTCCATCAATACTGCCTTAAATTTGTGTTTGGGAAACATAACAGCAAAGAGAATATGATGGGGAGATGAGAGAGTGTTGAGTGGGTCAGAATTACGTGAAGGCCAAAAGAGATGATAAGCACTTGTCAATGTAGATATTCGTCATGACCGAGAGATTTAGTCAAGCTGGAGACATATTCTCCAGGTTTTATTCACAGCATACTGATGAGATATAAATCCCATTCACTAATGCTACTAGTGGAGTAAACAGAACGGCCTTGTCTAAAACCTGTCAAAATGTGTTCCATTTATTCATATCATTGGAGATTGATAAAAAGCTATTATTAATAGATTAAAAGCTCAACCACTGAAGTGTTTGCTGAGAGCCTGGAGAACCACTCATCTCAAAAGCTTTTAGGCATTAACTGACGCATAGACAACTTTTCATTTGCTCATTGCAAATTTGCAACCAACCAGATTCCAGCTGATATTATTCCCTCATAGGTTTGGGGAAAATGCAGATCTTAAGACCAACATTGACACTTTATATTAGAACATTTCTCAAGCATGTGGCCAGTAATGTCTTATAGAGAAAGAATGAGCAAACCTGCGTTCTTCAATTCACATAAGAAGACAATGACAAACAAGAGTTTTTCAGATGGGCAGAGATGATAGAATCAGTTTGCCTGGTTGGGATTTACAATTAATTGGTGTTAAATCTTGGATCCTAGAATGTCTAGAGAATGTAGAATTGATTCAATGGGTTTGAGATATATCAGATTATAGCAGGCTATCTGAGTCATTTGTACTTTAGTGATGACATGGAATTTACACATCTTCACTATAACGTCATTGAATAGGTTGAAAATATCAGATAAAACTAGCACTGATAACCAATATTGGTATAAAACTCATAGCTCAGGACAATTTGATCTCCAAGTTTCATTTACAGCATACTGATGTGATATAAATCCCATCCTCTAAGTTTCTAATGTAGACCTAGCCACCGACGATTTCATGGCCACTAACATTGCCTGAGTAGCCCCAACCTAAAGGCATTTTATGGGGGAAGAAACTGTTTCGGAATAAATACTATGCCTTAACAGAACAATAGGTTTGAGTGCAGTTGCAGGTATGTCCCAGTGTGCATGGACAACCTTTTAAGGTGGTAGTCTTGCAAATAGGCCTCTTATTAGGGATACTGTACCTCAATGTGATTCCTGGACCCATTTATACTGAAAATATATCATGTGGTTCAAAGGAAAACTTGAGTAGTTTCCCTCGACAACCAATCTGGTAACCCCTTTATTTTGTAAAAGTCAAAGGTAAAACAGGAATTCTGAAGACATTTGCATTAAAAACTTGACCTACATATGTTGTTTATGGCTTAGCAGGAAGGTATTCTACTAGAGATGAGCGAGTAGTATTCGATCAAGTAGGTATTCGATCGAATACTACAGTATTCAAAATACTCGTACTCGATCGAGTACCACTCGCTATTCGAATGGAAAAGTTCGATGCAGAACCAGCATTGATTGGCCGAATGCTATACAGTCGGCCAATCAACGCTGGTTCTTCTCCTACCTTTAGAAGTCTTCTCCGTGCAGCTTCCGCGCGGCGTCTTCCGGCTCTGAATTCACTCCGCCAGGCAACGGGCCTGGGCAGAGCCGACTGTGCATGCCCGCTTGTAGTGCGGACATGCGCAGTCAGCTCTGCCCAGGCCCGATGCCTGGCAGAGTGAATTCAGAGCCGGAAGATGCCGCGGGGACGCTGCACGGAGAAGAATTCTTGGAGGATCCAGCCCGACCCTCACTCGTGGACTTGGTAAGTGTAATTTGATCGAATGTTGCCTACCCCTGAAATTAACATTTTCCCCCCATAGACTATAATAGGGTTCGATATTCGATTCGAGTAGTCGAATATTGAGGGGCTACTCGAAACGAATATCGAATCTCGAACATTTTACTGTTCGCTCGTCTCTATATTCTACCAATGACATTCCCTGGCTGGTGGCAGTGACTTTTTCAGCAGGATAATACACCCTGTTGCACTACAAAAATGATTCAAAAATGGTTTGAGGAACATGACAAAGAGACTTGACATCTAAATTTCTAAATCTGTAAAAAAAAAGCTGCATTTACGAAAAGTGGGGCCTTAGTTATTGGTCTTCACATGATTTATTATATAAAAAAATTTCCTCTCCGTTGCTTCTAATAATTATCTACAGTGTCCAAAATATTCCATACAAGATGTGTATTCTAATAGAAAAATCATTAACAAAGACCTTCAGTCTTCAATTTGTCTCTTAAATCTTATCAGTCACCGATAAGATAGACAATTCTTCCTCGTGCTGCTGACCATAGAAGCTATCAAGATTATGGCCTCAAATGTGCCACGAAAGACAAGATCTATGAAATAGTTTAATTTATGCAGTGCTGTTTGGACCCTCGCTGCGCTCCCAAGTAAATCTTTTTCACTTTTGATAAAAGATTAAAAAGTAAACCCATTAATTTTTCATGTTATTGATATAACAATTAGTAATTGAAGAATAATTGCCACAAGGTTATGCATTTTACAAGGAAGCAGACTCCTTTGTATAAATAAGCTTCAACAATACTATTACTTAAGATGTTCTCTATGGTGAATCCTTTATTGTCATCTGAAATACTGATGTCTTTATTTCCCTCAAATGGAAACTGCTTACATAAGCAAATCTTTGCTAATCCCAAAAGCCAAGGCAATGAAAAAAACAGCGAAATTAAACTTCTAATGAGAAAAGCAGAGTGAAGAAATACTTAGAATAAAATCAATATTTCTGCTTACAGCAGTCAAACTTTACTTTATATCCTTTTGTAAACTGTTTAGACTAAGTATCCTACATTCATGCTTACAATATAATAGTTTATGGGAATGTTATTATATATCCTATGAAATATTGAAATTAATGCATATCTACATTTGTGGTTACTGTAGATACATATAATAAGAGCAATTTGGAAGGCGACCTTTACATAGTACAATATCTGCATGTCTCTGGCAGAGAAGTGTTGCTGAGATTCTCTAATGAAACCTGAGATTAAATCATTTTATACACAAATAATTTGTTGTATCTGGCAGATACCTATAGGGCACGAAGACATGAAAAGCTGCAAAGGATTATACATAAATTCTGGAAGAAGCCTCATATCTCAGAGTTTAGTATTTCTCTAGACACTGGGAAGAAAGAAGTGGATTGTCTAATTAAATGTTACACAAAGACAGCAACTATTAAAATATGTATAAAAGTTTGAATTTATATAAAAAAAATATATTTTTTTTATTAAAGATATCAAAAATTTTACTGCTTCACATGGACAAGGAAGTGTAGCAATATGTAACTAACATAGAAAGTTAATGAGACTGTTAGGGAATTGCTAGGACAGCAATTCCCCTGTAGCTGTTGAACCCTGGGACGGGACACAAGAGACAGTGTGCCCTAAGCTGAAGCCCCCAACTGTCCCTTCCTATTGCCAGGCCCTATCCTACGTAATAGGTGGCAACCACGAAGACAGTCCCTTCCTGTATATGTGAAACACAAAACGCAGACAAGACGGACAACAACAAAGGGAGGTCAGCTAGCTAAGGGTCGAGCGATGCAGTGCCAAATCGGAGTCCAAAGAATAGTCAGTAGGGAAAGCCAGAGGTCAAGGATTAGAATGCAAGCAAGGATAGTGACAGCAAAAAGCAAGTACGCACAAGGTAATAGCAAGCCCTGGTGTGAATGAGAGCCAAGACTAAATAGCGGAGGAAGGACCCACCCTGAACCTGACAGGAAGGAAGGCTGTCAATCACAGGGCAAGACAAAATTTAACCACTTAATGGACAGAGGCAAGGGCAGAAGACAGGTGTGGTGCAAATACACTCACAGAACTAGAGTCGTGTTCACACAGTGCAACTAAAAACTTTAAGCAAATTATCAAACTGCACACGCCTCCTGCACCGCAGCACGCGAGCAGAGGATGGCACAGAGATGCGAACAGGCAGAGATGTTACAGAGACATAGAGTCTTTCATTAGTATTTTCCTGCATATGGTGTCTGGAAGTCCCACCTGATAAGAGATTGGGATCCCCTGCTTTCTCATTTGGCGTTATAAGGATGAGGAGACACAATGGCTAGTTATTTTTCACTGTAGTTTATGGGAGTTTCAGAAAACATGTGTATCTCAATGGTTGAGGCAGGTTGGTTTTTTTTTGCTACTTTAGGCTAAGGCCCCACGGGACGTCCCGCAGCAAAAAAGCCGGCAGTAACACATCTTCATTCTTCCTGTAGTGATTTAGACAAAAAGTTTACAGAGTTTTCCTCTGCGGAGTTTCTGTTACAGTTATACCTATGGGGAAACCACAAGTGTTTCCGTAAGCATAATTGACATGCTGTACTTTCCAAAACCACACCGATTTTACACCGGTGTGTACGCACTATAGTTTTTACCGCGAAGTGGGCATGGGATTTGCTAGAGTCCCATCCACTTTACTCTTATTGTAAAATGCCACGATTTTTCCCACGGCAAATCATGGCGTTTCCGTCCCATAGGGCCCACATCTCAAGCTGTAAAATGATGGACACCATCAGTGTCAGTGGGTAACCTCTGTTTTAGCAATCCAAACTCTCCATTGTTTGGTTCCCTGATGGAGACCACAGCACTAGTGTAAACCTAGGGTAAATCAACCACTCTCTAAAGATAAGATGGTGACTCTATCAAGTCTACTTCTAGCTGAAAAGTGTGCTGCAAGAAACAAGAAACTTGAACCTTCTGCCTAAGTAATGTGGAAACTGGAATATTTAAGGATTTCTGTAAGTAGACGTTAATAACACAAAGAATATTTCCATACATGAAAAAGTATGTTCATAATGATGACTTGATTTGATTAGTATGTCATTTTCTAATGATACATTCCCAGGAATACTATCAGATTATTTATCAGATTATATTATCACCTCATTTCATATTAAAAAGAGGACGTACAAATGTTTATATACAGTAGAAATACAAAAAGTCTTTTTTTTCATCTATTATCTCCGTGCTGTGAATGTATAAAACGTATTATATCCTCTTTTAATACGTTTATGGAATATGTATATGATATGATTTTAAGAATAAATTGATATTGGATTGATATTCAGTCTGGGTAAATTAAAATTTGTATTCTTAAATTGAAAAATTGAAATAAATAAATAATGTTGGCTAGGAAATGTAAGAAGTAAATAGAGTTTTGGAGAGGCGCATCTGAAAATCAGTCTTCAATGATGTGGCAGAATTCAGTGTTGCAGAATCTGGAGAAATGAACAACACGTTAAAAATGTACTGGAACCAAGCCTAGTCGCTCTCCTGCTTCCATTTATTCAGCTGCTACACAGAAATGTGATCCCCAAACGTATTCTGTACTTATACATTACTTGTATGCAGACTTTTAGATCCTAAGTAGTGGCCCACACAGAAAAAACACTGCAGGAAAAAACGCATTGCTTCCTTTGCGGACTTTCTGTATTAACTATACCTATAGGGTAACCGCCGGCATCTCCGTAGGTATAATTGACATGCTGCTATTTCCAAAGACGCAACGGTTTTGGAAATCACAGCATTTCCATACATATTTTTCTGTAATGTGTGTATGGGATTCTCTAAATGGATTATGTTTACGCTACGTGGGGCCCCGCACTTACAGTGATGAAATATGAAAATTCTTTAAAAGGTTTTATAGGGTAACAGTGTTTTTAATAAGGGCTGCTGTCACTTATTCATCACACAATAGCGATGAATCATCACGATTATTGTATATAAATTGCTAATTAGCTTTGCAGATTTACATGACAGGATACTGAGTAATACCTTGTGGCAGATTTATCAATGCTCTGGAGCTATAGAAAACTCATTAAATTAAACAGTGTGAGTTATACAAGTAGTTATTACATTATTGCAAAATTCAGGATAGACACATATAGGGGGGCATATGGGCAAAAGTTGTCCTAAGTGGACAATCCCTTTAAAGCTTGATAATGTAAATTATGACTTCAGGCCTCGGGATACCAGTTATAAGAAATCATCCACATTTCTAGTTCTAATGTTGTTTTCTGTAACAGTCTGGGACTCACTAGGAAATGTTCTAAATTTATGATTTTTTTTAGTCAGCTACTATAGTTGCTGCTACATCCCAGTACTCGAAGACCTGATAGGATATACTGTAGTTGAAATGGACTTGCATATTATTAATAAGACTTGCCTATATATTGTACAAATGTCTTTGTAGTGTATGTAACAGAAGATAGAGTTAAAGCTCACACATACATTTTTGTCCTCAATTATTTATTCCCACTTTCCATGAAACCTTCAAGAACAAGACAAGGGTGGTTAACATCAGCGTCAGTAATCCATTCGGGAAGTCCACATGGGGATCCCCCTGAATGGACTACCGAACGCACTGGCAAGTGATGTGCAATGAAAGCACACAGACCCCATAGACTATAATGAGGTCCATGTGCTTTCCGCACGGTCTCCGCAAGAGTCATGTGGACAGGAAAGTAGATCATGAAGTACTTTCCTCTCCGCACGTTATAGTCTATGGGGTCTGTGTGCTTTCGCTGCACACCACTTGCCAATGCGTTCGGTGGTCCATTGGGGGAGGGGGAGTGGGGTGGTCCCCATGCGGACTTCCCGAATGAATTACCGATGCAGATGGGAACCAGGCCTTACTTACATAAAAGAACTGATATCTCCACCACTGAGGCACACACTGGAAAAACTGACAATGTATTGAATTCAGCGCACTGTTGGCTTTCTGGCAGTATTTAAAAAAACACTTTAAAGTATACCTAATTAATTATACATTAGAAACATTTTATAATTATTAATTCCATAAGTTAATAATACAGGTGAATATAACACATTGTTCAATATATCTTCATTGAGGAAATATATTTCCTTCTCCGTTTACCAAGTTAGTATATTAGTCTATGGAGAGGGAAAGTCGGAGCTGCTGTTTTGAAATCTGGGGATATTTTTCTGCAATATATGGATGGTATTAGCTAGAATCCCATTTACTTTGCACGTACTGTAATACGCTGCGTTCTTTGCCGTGTTGTATCCACTGCTTACAAAATGCTACGCTTTCGCAATGGGGGCCTTAAAAATAACAATATAAAATTTTCATTTTTTCTTGTTTAGAGCTATTTATCTATAAAACATGGCCAGCCATTTCTGGTGTAATGTTAATGCAAACCACAACTATATTATACAGCCTGTAAATTGAGAAAGATAATTCTCTTCTTTGACACACCCCTGTATAATATAATATTGTTTTTATCTCCGATAGACATGAAAATGAAAAACATATTTGTTATTATTTACTTTTCCTCTTTCCGGAGAGGTTATTACTGCTCTGTGAATTGTGCAATAGGTAAATGCTTTATTCAAATAGATCTCCCTTATCTTTCATGTACTGAGATCCAAAAGTTTAGCAATGCTCGCTTTCATGGGTTTGTCATTTAATATTCTGTATTCAGTATCCATATAAATAAGCACATTCTACCAGATGAGAATAAAAAGAACTATAAAGACCTTCAGTGTGCAGAAACTTTCTGCAGGGTCTTCCTGTAAATAGAATTTTATATAATAGTAAAATAATAAAGTAAGAAAAACACAATGGAAAAAATGACTTAAAATCTGCCAGACAGTTTAAAACATTTTCTGAAATGTATACACCAGCATCGAAAGTCTAGTATAGCTGAGGCAAACACACAGTGGCACGTGGGGGTCAAAATGATAGTAGATTAGATTTAGATTAGAGAGTAGATTTTACCCCTCGTTCACATCTGCATTTGTGTTCTGTTCGGGGGAGTCGGCATGGAGACCCCCCGCACGGAATACCAAATGCAATTGCAAGCGGTGTGCAGTAAAAGCACATGGATCCCCATAGACTATAATGGGGTCCGTGTGCTTGCTGCCAGATCATAGAACATGCGGGCAGGAAATTAGTTCACAAGCTATTTTCCTGTCCGCATGGTTCGTGCGGGCAGCGTGTGGCAAGCACACGGACCCCATTATAATCTATGGGGTCCGTTTGCTTTCACTGCATACCGCTTCAAATGCGTTTGGTATTCCATTTGGGGGGTCCCCATGTGGATTCCCCAAACGGATTACCAAACACAGATGTGAAAAAGGGGTTAGACTGCTGAAGTTGTAGATTGTTGACTGTCTACTGTTGATTGGTCATATATAAACCTATGACAATCTGTTCAACCATCAACTAAAGTTGTCAGAACCAAAATCTGTTATGTTGGATTTTCTCTGCCATCTGTTTGCCATGATATATTTATGTATGGGATAGACTGACAGAACTGTGTTTTTGTACTACTAACATACCCACAAAGTGTTCTAAGTTTCAACACTTCAATAGCGTAGAGCGACTTTCAGCTGAGAATTTTCCAAGTGTTTGGGGTAGTTGAACACTTGTTTGAAGGTTCCTGGGTTGTTCTTGTGCTCGGAATGTTTGTCCATACAACCATCCACAGTTATTTTGAGATGAGCGATGGCAGTCTAAAATCTAATGTGTCTCGACAGTTTTTGCCTATTTAAGGGGGCATTCACACTTCTGCCCCTGTGCGCTCCGTGTGAGTCTGTTGGTCTCCATCCTATTCCCCAGAGAAACTGGATAGGGGACGGCTTCCCAACGGTCAGCTTTAAAAACCCATTAATTTGAATGGGTTTTAAAAGCAAATCACTGGTGTCCATATGCAGCCTCTCTTGTGTTTTTTTGGATGGACACAAACTTGGACATTCAGCACTTTGTGTCTGGCCAAAAAAATTGGTTTTCCCATGAAGAGGCTGCTTACGGACACCAGCGGTTTGCTTTTAATACCCATTCAAATTAATGGGTTTTAAAACTGACTGCCAGGAAACAATCCACTATTCCATTACTCTGGGGAATAGGACAGAGACCCAGCAGACTGACACAGGACACACAGGGGCGCAAGTGTGAGTGCCCTCAAGGATGAGTGCTATATATGTTTGGAGAATTCTCTAATATAAATGCTGAACATCATATTAAAACACGGTGGAAACATATCTAATGGATCTATTATTACAACACAACAGAATATACAATTGCAAGACTTATTATTTTGGACCTAGTTCTATGTGCAAACCTTGAGCAACAGGTTTTCAATAGCATAACTTAGGTCATATTCATCACTGACCATGTGATTCAACAAATCACTTTAGCTACAATTCCTTGTTTTATTACCGTGTATAATTACAAGCCATTTTTGTCAAAATGATTAGTTTTTATTTTGAGCAATCCATGTAGCGGAATATTCTCTATATTCTGCATATTTATACTCACTTACCACGAAATGTGCCTTAACTGCTTTATTAGCCCACTAAACAGGTATGACGAAACCTAGTGTGAATGTGCTGTAATTCTACTGCTTGACATGACCAAATAAGTATTTTACCTAAAAATCTTCATTCTGTGCAATAAAAACATTATTGGTCCCATGTCTTTCATGTTCGGGATGTAGTATGTCATTACCCACTTACTAAATGACTCTGGTACATTTCAATGTCTCAATACTGCGTCAGGAATTCTGAAAGCCTTATGTCTGACTCAGCTTGAAATATGAAGAAATGCTGTAAATTGCAGGACCTGGAGTGGTTTGTGCTGATGCCGAGCGGTGCATCCGAGGTTAAACAGCTGGGTAATCTATGATTGGGCTATTAACTTTAATACAACCGCCATTAACTTTCCAGTGGATTAACATAAAGGTACTTACTTGCTATACTGAAATTGGCATTTCCTCCTGTTGTTCTGACAGCATACTTTATTTCCATCAAGTACATTTAATAACATTTTATGAGCTGTGGATAGATGTTCACAGTCACAAAATATGGTCTAAAAATATATACACATCTAATGTAGATACCGACATTTATGGTTCCAATAGAAAAAATGAATTAAAGGGACTTCAAAGGTTTATTATTTGTAATGGCTAGATCAATTGGACATGGCTAAGCCTCTCTAGTTTGTACAGTCTATACAAATTACCTTTAGGACAGCTGTGATGTGCCATATTTAATGGATGAACTCATAATCAATGTTATTAATTAAACTGCCCAATTGGGGGGCAGTTAAGTGATAAAAAAAAAGCCAATGCAGTAAATCTGCTGAATATGGCTGATGATCTGCCCCCTATTGGACATAAGGCTTGGTTCACACCTTGGGCACCTTGGGCACACATCAGTATGCCATCCATCCATTTGAATTCAGTTTGAGACTAAAAACGGACTGATGCACATACTGATTGTATACTGACACCTTTTTATGCTGATAGCAAACTCTGTCCGTCCCCTAGAGGACAGATAAGGGGATTAAAAGTAGAAAAAACCTACATGTCGGGTTTTGCTGTCTGCTTGAAAAGTCGGACATCTTTGGGAACGGACAGTTAAGGACACCCACGGACAGTAAAAGAACGCACCCGATGTCCATTTAAATCAATGCAAAATGTCACGGACACAGCTAGTGTCCACTGCTAATGTCCGCACAAGATTTTGAACGGCGGACACCGACAGTAGTGTGAACGCTCCCTTATCTCTACTCTGTTTACAATTTTCTACTTTAATCCCCTTATCTGTCCTCTAGGGGACTGACAGCGTTTGCTATCAGCATAAAAAGGTGTCAGTATACAATCAGTATGTGCATCAGTCTGTTTTTAGTCTTGAACTGAATTCAAACGGACGGATGGCATACTGAAGTGTGAACCAAGCCTTACACTGATATTTTTCTGCAAGAAACAATATTCACAGTATCTTTCTGGCCATTGCACACACACAGTGCTGCTGTGATACTTGTCTAGCCCAAATCTGCTGAAAATGAGCAGTGTCGAGTGTGACAGAGCTCAGGATCAGGCTACATAGTGATATATACTTCAATAATACAGATTGTATTGCATTTTACTCTACGTTGAGGACAATGTAACATGAATTATGAAAACAATGTAAAGCTAGAAATTGGCTGACATTCATTTGCATATAACAATCATGTTACCTCTATGAGACCCCAATATATTGGATTATTTTTGTGAGATGCTTTAGTTCAGGGTGAAATGCTGCCATATCATTACATCAGATTTCATTTCAGCTTGCTGTTAACATATCAGCTATAGTAATCCTTCCATAATTTGGCCAAAACAGATGATTTACTTAGTTGCTGTAATATTTTCCACTTTTATTCTGTAATAAATTGTTTCGTAGACAGCATATTTTCATTGTTGGGAATAGGGATAAACAATCTCATAATGGGACCTGAGGACTTGTCTTATACAGAGACATGCCATATGTTTTATATGCTTCACATACTTATCTAATCCTTTGATCATTACTTAATCACTGAACACATATGGGGTCTTCACATAGATAAACTTATAGGCTCAGTGCAGCTTAATGTATGGAATCCAACCAGAATCAGCCATACTAGCTACAGACTGGCTCTGCTTTGATGGACTGTAAGCTCACTTAGGTTGTAATACCTTATATTTCCTTCCTGTTCTTCAGTTAGTGTTACCCAGTCACACAAGGATGTCTGTGAGCAGAGTTGCCTCTAAATTATGTCCTGAGGTCAGAAAAACCAATAACAGTATTAACTATCTTTAGGGTGTGATATGTTAGAAAAATGTTCTTATGAGAAGTGGTTTTTAACCATATGGTCACGGATGGGAACATATAACATATTGGAACGCATGTTCCAATGGGTGACACCAAAATTAGAAAATATTGATAGGGACATATGGATCCCTCCGTATGTTGTAGAGGTCCTAAGTAGATAATTAATTAACAGGCCTAGATGGACTGCAGCCATCTTTCTTTTAGGCCTGGAGAACTGATTAAAGACACAAGATGGTAGTGTATCAAAAGAATTCTAATTTTTATTGTAAGAAAAGGTAGTTTAAATACATTACAGACAAAGAGCTGGCTTGGCTATTCTAATCAGTACAATCATGATTGGTTATAGAGATATAAGACAAGCCTGGCACATGGCTATTGGCTGAGGCTCATTATAATCTGCATCTCATTATAGCTTTCCACACTGGGATGGACTTTCCCATGAAACAAAGAAGGATTCAAAATACTTATGTGTGAGCTAACATCCCAGACTATGTCTATATGTATATATCATGGCAAAAGAGATAAGATGACATGTTCCATAGACTCTGTGTCTATACACTCTAAGTGACCTTCATATACCATAAAATATGACAGAGTGCCCAGATACCATAAGATTAATACTTTTGTTGGTTATGTGTCCATACATCATGTAAAGGAGATAAGAGATATACAAAGTCAGCTGCATCTTCTCAAAAATGAGGCCCTTGAGAGATAATGATTAGCAACCTATGCATTAACGTTCATTATCACATTCCTTAAAGTCTAACAAGGGGCCTCCTTGACTTAAGCAGAAAAATACATACGTATACAGTTTATATATGAAAGAGTACAAGATGGCTGCCAAAATACAAAGATGGAGGACTTAACTCTAACAATATAAAACTTCACTTTTAATAATATCATTAAAAACCATCTCAATGGACTTGTGTCACAATAGACAAAGGATCCTGGCCTATTGAGGGGAGCTTGCCCTATAAGGCATACAAACTAACTCCCTCAACCAAATAAAGGATATAGCAAGTGTGGATCAATGCACCATGGCTGTAAAAGTCTGACTACAAGGACCTTCATGAACAACAGCAGAAGTGTCCTTCCTTTTCCCCGAGGCTACTGGCCTAGTGCCACGTTAACAGAGGAAGTGAAGAGGGAACAATCTGCCAGCAAGGTCCTGGGACAGCCACAATAACAGTATTATCCCAATACTCTAACGTAATAACCCTAACCAGGGTTCCTAAGAGTTTCCTCTAGTTAATAGATTCATCAGGGGCTTGATAAAAAAAATGGGGATAGCAGTAAAAACTGCTGTTTAACCAAGATAAGCAGTAATGTGGTCTGACCGCCGGCAGGTCTGCTCCAATGGTTATTAAGTTAGAGTGTAAGATGGTGCACTTATTGTGGCTTTCTCCCAGGACCTGGCTGGTAGGTTGTTCCCTCTTCACTTTCTCTGTTGGTGTGGCAGTAGGCCAGTAGCCTTGCTATATCCTTTATTTGGTTGAGGGAAGTAGTTTGTATGCTTTATTGGGCAAGCTCCCCTCAATAGACCATTTTAGAATCAAAAGTTCTGATAGCCGGGATCCTTTTTATTGTCTATTGTAACACATACAAGTCCATTGAGACCGTTTTTAATGATATTATTAAAAGTGAAGTTTTATATTTTCTGATATGAATTGGAACATGAATTATTCCCATCCATGAATATACAATTAAATTGGGGACCTTGCATCTATGTTTCTGACAGTGATTTGTGGTTTTTAACCATTTTAAACCAAAGAGCGTGAAAAAAAACTGTAGTTAGGAGCTTTACTGCCTCTAAGTGTTGGCTCTTTTGAGAATCATGTGCTAAGTAGCAATGTTTTGTGAAAATGAACTATTTATCGATTGAGTTGCCAATAACAATAATTTCTATGGTAGAAAAATTGATGCTTATGATAGTTTGACTGTTTATTGCTCATCTTCATCATTCGCAATGGCCTATTATTGTTGAAAATGGAAACTAGTGAATGGTGATGATAATCAGGCAGTATAAAAGTATGAGTCAATATCATCTTAATGTAAATTAGCAGAGGCTATAATACTGTGATATAATCACCAATTCAATAGCAAACCCACCTATAGATAGAAAAGAATGCTACAGCAAAGTGGATAAAGCTTACATTTGCTAAATATAATAATAAAATTTACCTACATAAACCACATAAAAACCTATCCAAAAGTCACCAGAAAGCCAAGTGCCTTAATGCCCATAAAGGTCCAGAATAGACACTTATGATGTTCAAATACAACATACAGTGTATTCAAATGTAGTAGGGAATTACCTGTTAAGTAACTCCCAGTAGCTGCTGCTGGAACCTGATAGGAAGGTGTAAGATGGAGTCAGGGAGCCCTAATTCTAGGCACACCCCATGTCCCTACATGCTTGCCACGACTACTCTAGCGGCAGTGGACAACAACAACACTGGACTGGAGGATGGTAAAGAATTCTGAACAGACAAGGATGTTACAGAGTTTTATTTTTGCTTAAGGAAGTTTTTAATGTTGTCAAATCATCAAAATATCTAAAATCTAAAAAAATCTATACATATTGAACATCCAGTCACTATTAAATGCAATTATTTAAGGTCACAGACTCAGTCTTCAGCAACCTAAACAATGGTTGTGCAACAACCCAGCTATTGATTCTGAGACAGTCCCAGATGTTTCGAGTTAGTAATATCCAGCTGTGTGTGTATATGGAGGAGCTCCTGCTCCTGCTGTGTAATGACTGTTGACTACTTTACCTTCTGTGTCCTTTTGTCTCTTGTCTTCACTCTTGTATTTAGGATTATTGAATACTTGGAAGTAAGATTAATTCTCCATACTAACATTGTTCGCCTTCTTTCATGTCGAGACAGTCAGAGCTATATATATTCTATTGCAGTGATGGCCAAATTGTTGCTCAGAGGTCAGGGGAGAGGTTAGGCGGAGGTCCCGAGTGCCAGGATAAGTTAAAGTTGCATAAGGTTTGGATCTGGGATTAATTGTTGTCACATTTAAAGCAAGTGAGAGACATACTTAAATTACTCGAGTTACTCTCGGTCACATTGAACTTTTAGGTAGTGATGGAGTGGGGGAAGGTAGGAGCTGCTGACTATACAAATGAATTGTGGACAGTCCTGGGTACACATCAAGTAGAAACCTCCTAGTATAACTGAAGGAGCAAAATATTGCAACAAGCATGCAGTCTTATTAATGGATACTGATCTTTCCGCATGATAATGATAAACCTGACCATAAATAACAGAACAGCTATACTGTTGTTTTTTGCATTGTAAAGTACTATGGAATGTTTTCTATTACCAAAAGTTGTATAAGGGTCAGTTCACACGTGAAAACCGCCTAGCTTATTTGTGCGAGGTAAAAAACCTCGAGGAGTTTTTTTGACGCTGTTTTTTGCATTCCACGCGGTTTTTGACGAGGTTTTTGACGCGGTTTTCGCTAGCGGTTTTCGCTTGGGTTTTTTTTTCCTATATGTGCTATAGAAACTGCAGGCGAAAACCGCGCGGTTTTTTGCAAAAACCCGCGCGGTTTTGTGTGCAAAAAACCACGCGGTTTTTTACCGCGCGGTTTTCGCCTCCCATTCACTTCTATGCAATTCTTCAGGCGTTTTCCGCCTGAAGAAAGCTCATGTCGCTTCTTCAGGCGGAAAACGCTAGGAGGAAAAAAAAAGCTAGTGGTCTACATAGACCACCATGTTAAAGGAGAGGTTTTTGAAGCGAATTCCGCTGTCAAAAACCTCCCCTTTGCCCACGTGTGAACTAGCCCTTATATGTGTTTTTCATCCATGTATCATATTTTTTTTAATGTATTTGATTTTTGTTCCTTCCACCTATTTATATATACATTTATAAACTATCCACAGGATTGGTGGCCAGAACCCCATTGATCAGATGGGTCTTATGTTCCCTGTCTGAATGGATCAATGGTTACACATTTGATGCATCTCAGGTCTAACTATATGAAAGTAACATAGAGAGTAAAGTGCTGTACTCGGTTATCTCTATTGTCCCAAAGACTTTAAACTGTACCTCCATTTATAAAACAATTAGTCATAGTTAGTAGAGATGAGTGAACACTGTTCGGATCAGCCAATTCGAACAGCACGTTCCCATAGAAATGAATGGAAGCACATGTGATGCTGACTTTGCCGGCGGCCGGCCGGCGTCACAGGTGCTTCCATTTATTTCTATGGGAGCATGCTGTTCGGATCGGCTGATCCGAACAGTGTTCGCTCATCTCTAATAGTTAGAGATGAGCGAGTAGTACTCGATCGAGTAGATATTCGATCGAATACTACGGTATTTGAAGTACTCGTACTCGATCGAGTACCACTCGCTATTCGAATGTAAAAGTTCGATGCAGAATCAGCAATGATTGGCCGAATACTATACAGTCGGCCAATCAACGCTGGTTCTTCTCCTACCTTTAGAAGTCTTCTCCGTGCAGCTTCCCCGCGGCGTCTTCCAGCTCTTCATTCACTCTGCCAGGCATCGGGCCTGGGCAGAGCCGTCTGCGCATGTCCGCTTGTAGTGCGGGCATGCGCAGTCGACTCTGCCCAGGCCCGATGCCTGGCAGAGTGAATGATGAGCCGGAAGACGCCACGGGGAAGCTGCAAGGAGAAGACTGCTCGGAGGATCCAGCCCGACCCTCACTCGTGGATTTGGTAAGTATAATTTGATCGAATGTTGCCTACTCCTGAAACGAGCATTTCCCCCCCATAGACTATAATAGGATTCGATATTCGATTTGAGTAGTCGAATATTGAGGGGCTACTCGAAACGAATATCGAACCTCGAACATTTTACTGTTCAGTCATCTCTCATCATAGTAAATTTGATTATAAGAACCTTTGGACAACCTGGGGCCCAATCAAGGTTCCCATGTCCAAAAATATAACATCCTGCAAAAAACAATCCGTTACAGCTACATTGTCATCAAAATAAAAAGCTATAGCTTTCTGAATTCTTCCAGGAAAAAAGTGGCAGTGTCCTTAAGCCATTGAAGTGTGACTAAAAATTTCAACAGCTTTTGATTTTGTGGCAACGTTTGTGACACTAATAAATGTTGTAATATACTCTACCAATGGATTTGGCTGTTTTTTTCCTGTGCTGAACTCTACTTTTGTCTCTTGCGTACTTTTTACCTTGTTTCTCTCACTGGTTTCTTTGTAGATGCCACTTCTGGGCAGTCCATGTGCAAAGCCATGTTTAACAGGATCACCGTCCCTGAGATATGGGGGCAGCGTCCTGTATCCATGACAGTCAGAAGCCTGTCAGAAACCTATTGAAGGCTCCTAGGCCTGTGTTTTCTATGGCAGCCTAAAATAGAAGCGTATAGAAGCCCTAGGGATATCTATAGGGACTGTCAGACTCGCTCCTGGTTCCTGAACATTGGCCCTGTCTGAAACATCTATCTCGTAAGATTGAACCATTATATTTGTTTATTGTGGTGGTATTATGTGTACGCTTTTGTGTATTGGGGTAATTAGTGGTTGATACTTACCCCTTGCATCCGTGCTCTTGGTGGCATATGCTGGTATGTACATTTTAATGTTTGTATTTTAGGGGCAAATTATTAAAAGCTATGTTTTATGGATTTTCATCAGTGCTTTGTTAACAAGAATTTTATTTATCGAAGTTTTGGATTTTTGTTAAGGTGTTAAAACATAAAACTATATACATTTGGTATTGTCATAATCGTAATAACCTGCAGAATATTGGAAACTTGTCATTTTTTTCTAAATCCTCCTATTCTGAATTATGTTGCCCAGCTTCCCAGTGCATCATATGACATATTACCACTATAGTACCACTGTGTACTCCATTATTGCAAATTTGGATTCTGCTTTTTGGCTATGTTTTTTTCCTTATATATCCCTACTTACAATCCCCTCACAGAAGTTTTGTATACTTACTTCGGTGACAGCAGTTTCTAAGTATCCTTGTAAGGTTAGAATCGTGTGTGATTTTCTAAAGCCATTAGGATTAGAGAGGTTTTTAAGGATGGAAAAAGCCTGTATCCATTAAAGGGTATAATATCACGCTATGTGTATTTTGGGATTAAAATCAGCCATGCTAACCTTGAGTCTCTGTGTTAAATGAAACACTGGCTAGTTAGTGTCGAAATACATTTTTGTATTTTTGTAACTTTTCTGTAAATTTGGGTGCTTTGCAAGGGGGCAGAGTAGAAAAACAGTCAAATGAACATATCATGGTTGTCAATGCCAGGAAAGGAGTAAGAGTTGAGCAGCAAAAGCAAAGAATAATTGGGTCAAAATGGGTCAAGATTAGAGATGAGCGAACAGTGAAATGTTCGCTATTCGATATTCGTTTCGGGTAGCCCCTAAATATTCGACTACTCGAATCGAAAATCGAATCCTATTATAGTCTATGGGGGAAAATGCTTGTTTCAGGGGTAGGCAACATTCGATCAAATTGTACTTACCAGGTCCACGAGTGAGGGTTGGGCTGGACTGTCCGAGAAGTCTTCTCCGCGCAGCGTCCCCGCGGCGTCTTCCGGCTCTTCATTCACTCTGCCAGGCATTGGGCCTGGGCAGAGCCAACTGCGCATGCCCGCACTACAAGAAAATGACCGCTTACAGTCAAAACGGCCATTTTCTTGTAGCGTGGGCATGCACAGTCAGCTCTGCCCAGGCCCGATGCCTGGCAGAGTGAATTCAGAGCCGGAAGATGCCGCGGGGAAGCTGCACGGAGAAGACTTCTAAAGGTAGGAGAAGAACCAGCGTTGATTGGCCGACTGTATAGCATTCGGCCAATCAATGCTGGTTCTGCATCGAATCTTTCCATTCAAATAGAGAGTGGTACTCGATCGAGTACGAGTATTTCGAATACCATAGTATTCGATCGAATACCTATTCGATCGACTACTACTCGTTCATCTCTAGTCAAGATCAGATAGCCTGCAAATAAAGCACCAATCCTAAGTATCATTGCAAGGGTCAAGGTTAGGTCAAGGTTAGGATGTAGTAAAATGCACTGGATTTTTTTCTGTTTTCCATAGTAATCAGGGAAAAACATATTTGGAATCTAATGTTTTTCTTTCTATTTTTATCTTCTGTACACCGGTCAGCAATTCTATGAAGAGTGGAGCACATGCTTAAATAACTAACCAAATATTCTGTAAACAATAATAAAATATGAATAATTTATAAAATGGAACAATTTAAGGTTTATTGTTAGTAGGTGGTCTATCTGTGACAGCAATAACCTTGTTCAATTCATACAAATAATTGTATGGGTAATAACTGTGTAAATGTAATACGCTTTATCATCTCACACTGATATAAACGCTACATTTTATTTAGCAATTGTTCACTACGCTTACAATAAAATCGGAAGCAAAACAGCTTCTGTAATAAAAACCAAGAGCGTGATACAAAAGGATGCATAGTAAACAGTTACGGTAGAGAGGATTGTAATTAATCCCTATACCCTTCTCTTTAATTTCCCTGTGCTTGACTATGAGAATGCTCATATTGGTATAATTTAACATAATACATGGTCTTTTAATATCCTGTTAAAGTAGGTTTCCAATTATGTAATCCAATCTCATTCTTAAAACTGTTATGAAAATTCATTCCAATTCCACTGTGGTTACCTGTTTTATCAATGGGATGATTATACATATGGTGATATTAAAGGCTCAATATAGACTAATTATAAAGCTACAAGTCCGGGACATATATTAACGGCTCATATAGACCTAACCGAGAGAACTGGACGTACATTTTTTCAGGACACCTCTTAGGATTGGTGGATGGCACAAAATTGTAATAAAAGCCCAAACCCAACTCCCTCTATGTCCCCCGATAGCACCACCAATTACATGGACCATACAAATGCAGCATCTAGTTGTAATACAAAGTACAACTGGAGACTTATACAACCTCATCCAAATAGCAATACCAATGGAGAGGACAGATACGGTAGATAGCACTGAGTGAACATCAATGCTCCATCCAAATTATATAACATAGAATAGCACTCAGTCAATTGGTTTGGGGCAGTAGTACTACTGCCCCAAACCACTTGACTGAGTGCTGCACTATGTTATATGTTGTAGCATCGAAAATCGGCTAAGAGGAAAACCCTGCAAAGTATAATATACTGAAACCAGTGGAAACCCAACACTCCCTGAACAGCAGAGAGCCTAGTGCTAGTGTGAACCTAGCCTTAGTGGCATTTCATTTTCAAGGTATCACCTTGTAGAACAGTACCCTTGAGGTGCAGCTGCCTATCAGATACTTGCAGTGCAGAATCCCTGGGTACAGGAATGTAACAATAACTTCCGAAGTGAATTCCAAGAAACAGAATAGAAAGACTTGCTTATGTACTGTATTCATTAATACTAGAGATGAGCGAACAGTGTTCTATCGAACTCATGTTCGATCGGATATTAGGCTGTTCGGCATGTTCGAATCGAATCGAACACCGCGTGGTAAAGTGCGCCATTACTCGATTCCCCTCCCACCTTCCCTGGCGCCTTTTTTGCTCCAATAACAGCGCAGGGTAGGTGGGACAGGAACTACGACACCGGTGACGTTGAAAAAAGTAGGCAAAACCCATTGGCTGCCGAAAACATGTGACCTCTAATTTAAAAGAACAGCGACGCCCAGCTTCGCGTCATTCTGAGCTTGCAATTCACCGAGGACGGAGGTTTCCGTCCAGCTAGCTAGGGCTTAGATTCTGGGTAGGCAGGGACAGGCTAGGATAGGAAGGAGAAGACAACCAACAGCTCTTGTAAGAGCTAAATTCCAGGGAGAAGCTTGTCAGTGTAACGTGGCACTGACGGGCTCAATCGCCGCAACCCAGCTTTCCCAGGATCCTGAATGGAATACACTGTCAGTGTATTCCCGTATACCCGATATATACCCTGATACCCGTTCCAACGGTGTGCCCCCCCACCTTCACCCCAGAAATACCCTGCAAGTCCCCTAGCAATAGAATTGGGGCTATATACACCCACAATTTTTACTACTGGTATACAGTGCCATTGTCTGACTGGGAATTCAAAGAATATATTGGGGTTACAAATACCCTCATTTCTTGCTACTGCCATATAGTGCCAGTGTCTGACTGGGAATTCAAAGAATATATTGGGGTTACGTGCACCCACAATTTTTACTACTGGTATACAGTGCCATTGTCTGACTGGGAATTCAAAGAATATATTGGGAATACAAATACCCTCATTTCTTGCTACTGCCATATAGTGCCAGTGTCTGACTGGGAATTCAAAGAATATATTGGGGTTACGTGCACCCACAATTTTTACTACTGGTATACAGTGCCATTGTCTGACTGGGAATTCAAAGAATATATTGGGAATACAAATACCCTCATTTCTTGCTACTGCCATATAGTGCCAGTGTCTGACTGGGAATTCAAAGAATATATTGGGGTTACGTGCACCCACAATTTTTACTACTGGTATACAGTGCCATTGTCTGACTGGGAATTCAAAGAATATATTGGGGTTATAAATACCCTCATTTCTTGCTACTGCCATATAGTGCCAGTTTCTGACTGGTAATTCAAAGAATATATTGGGGTTACGTGCACCCACAATTTTTACTACTGGTATACAGTGCCATTGTCTGACTGGGAATTCAAAGAATATATTGGGGTTATAAATACCCTCATTTCTTGCTACTGCCATATAGTGCCAGTTTCTGACTGGTAATTCAAAGAATATATTGGGGTTACGTGCACCCACAATTTTTACTACTGGTATACAGTGCCATTGTCTGACTGGGAATTCAAAGAATATATTGGGGTTATAAATACCCTCATTTCTTGCTACTGCCATATAGTGCCAGTTTCTGACTGGTAATTCAAAGAATATATTGGGGTTACGTGCACCCACAATTTTTACTACTGGTATACAGTGCCATTGTCTGACTGGGAATTCAAAGAGTATATTGGGAATACAAATACCCTCATTTCTTGCTACTGCCATATAGTGCCAGTTTCTGACTGGGAATTCAAAGAATATATTGGGGTTACGTGCACCCACAATTTTTACTACTGGTATACAGTGCCATTGTCTGACTGGGAATTCAAAGAATATATTGGGGTTATAAATACCCTCATTTCTTGCTACTGCCATATAGTGCCAGTTTCTGACTGGTAATTCAAAGAATATATTGGGGTTACGTGCACCCACAATTTTTACTACTGGTATACAGTGCCATTGTCTGACTGGGAATTCAAAGAGTATATTGGGAATACAAATACCCTCATTTCTTGCTACTGCCATATAGTGCCAGTTTCTGACTGGTAATTCAAAGAATATATTGGGGTTACGTGCACCCACAATTTTTACTACTGGTATACAGTGCCATTGTCTGACTGGGAATTCAAAGAATATATTGGGGTTATAAATACCCTCATTTCTTGCTACTGCCATATAGTGCCAGTTTCTGACTGGTAATTCAAAGAATATATTGGGGTTACGTGCACCCACAATTTTTACTACTGGTATACAGTGCCATTGTCTGACTGGGAATTCAAAGAGTATATTGGGAATACAAATACCCTCATTTCTTGCTACTGCCATATAGTGCCAGTTTCTGACTGGGAATTCAAAGAATATATTGGGGTTACGTGCACCCACAATTTTTACTACTGGTATACAGTGCCATTGTCTGACTGGGAATTCAAAGAGTATATTGGGAATACAAATACCCTCATTTCTTGCTACTGCCATATAGTGCCAGTTTCTGACTGGGAATTCAAAGAATATATTGGGGTTACGTGCACCCACAATTTTTACTACTGGTATACAGTGCCATTGTCTGACTGGGAATTCAAAGAATATATTGGGGTTACGTGCACCCACAATTTTTACTACTGGTATACAGTGCCATTGTCTGACTGGGAATTCAAAGAGTATATTGGGAATACAAATACCCTCATTTCTTGCTACTGCCATATAGTGCCAGTTTCTGACTGGTAATTCAAAGAATATATTGGGGTTACGTGCACCCACAATTTTTACTACTGGTATACAGTGCCATTGTCTGACTGGGAATTCAAAGAATATATTGGGGTTATAAATACCCTCATTTCTTGCTACTGCCATATAGTGCCAGTTTCTGACTGGTAATTCAAAGAATATATTGGGGTTACGTGCACCCACAATTTTTACTACTGGTATACAGTGCCATTGTCTGACTGGGAATTCAAAGAATATATTGGGGTTATAAATACCCTCATTTCTTGCTACTGCCATATAGTGCCAGTTTCTGACTGGTAATTCAAAGAATATATTGGGGTTACGTGCACCCACAATTTTTACTACTGGTATACAGTGCCATTGTCTGACTGGGAATTCAAAGAATATATTGGGGTTATAAATACCCTCATTTCTTGCTACTGCCATATAGTGCCAGTTTCTGACTGGTAATTCAAAGAATATATTGGGGTTACGTGCACCCACAATTTTTACTACTGGTATACAGTGCCATTGTCTGACTGGGAATTCAAAGAGTATATTGGGAATACAAATACCCTCATTTCTTGCTACTGCCATATAGTGCCAGTTTCTGACTGGGAATTCAAAGAATATATTGGGGTTACGTGCACCCACAATTTTTACTACTGGTATACAGTGCCATTGTCTGACTGGGAATTCAAAGAGTATATTGGGAATACAAATACCCTCATTTCTTGCTACTGCCATATAGTGCCAGTTTCTGACTGGTAATTCAAAGAATATATTGGGGTTACGTGCACCCACAATTTTTACTACTGGTATACAGTGCCATTGTCTGACTGGGAATTCAAAGAATATATTGGGGTTATAAATACCCTCATTTCTTGCTACTGCCATATAGTGCCAGTTTCTGACTGGTAATTCAAAGAATATATTGGGGTTACGTGCACCCACAATTTTTACTACTGGTATACAGTGCCATTGTCTGACTGGGAATTCAAAGAGTATATTGGGAATACAAATACCCTCATTTCTTGCTACTGCCATATAGTGCCAGTTTCTGACTGGTAATTCAAAGAATATATTGGGGTTACGTGCACCCACAATTTTTACTACTGGTATACAGTGCCATTGTCTGACTGGGAATTCAAAGAGTATATTGGGAATACAAATACCCTCATTTCTTGCTACTGCCATATAGTGCCAGTTTCTGACTGGTAATTCAAAGAATATATTGGGGTTACGTGCACCCACAATTTTTACTACTGGTATACAGTGCCATTGTCTGACTGGGAATTCAAAGAGTATATTGGGAATACAAATACCCTCATTTCTTGCTACTGCCATATAGTGCCAGTTTCTGACTGGGAATTCAAAGAATATATTGGGGTTACGTGCACCCACAATTTTTACTACTGGTATACAGTGCCATTGTCTGACTGGGAATTCAAAGAATATATTGGGGTTATAAATACCCTCATTTCTTGCTACTGACATATAGTGCCAGTTTCTGACTGGTAATTCAAAGAATATATTGGGGTTACGTGCACCCACAATTTTTACTACTGGTATACAGTGCCATTGTCTGACTGGGAATTCAAAGAATATATTGGGGTTATAAATACCCTCATTTCTTGCTACTGCCATATAGTGCCAGTTTCTGACTGGTAATTCAAAGAATATATTGGGGTTACGTGCACCCACAATTTTTACTACTGGTATACAGTGCCATTGTCTGACTGGGAATTCAAAGAGTATATTGGGAATACAAATACCCTCATTTCTTGCTACTGCCATATAGTGCCAGTTTCTGACTGGGAATTCAAAGAATATATTGGGGTTACGTGCACCCACAATTTTTACTACTGGTATACAGTGCCATTGTCTGACTGGGAATTCAAAGAGTATATTGGGAATACAAATACCCTCATTTCTTGCTACTGCCATATAGTGCCAGTGTCTGACTGGGAATTCAAAGAATATATTGGGGTTACGTGCACCCACAATTTTTACTACTGGTATACAGTGCCATTGTCTGACTGGGAATTCAAAGAGTATATTGGGAATACAAATACCCTCATTTCTTGCTACTGCCATATAGTGCCAGTGTCTGACTGGGAATTCAAAGAATATATTGGGGTTACGTGCACCCGCAATTTTTACTACTGGTATACAGTGCCAATTTTTAACTAGGAATTCAAAATGCGCAAGGCTCCCGGAAAGGGACGTGGACGAGGCCGTGGGCGAGGTCGGGGGAATGGTTCTGGGGAGCAAGGTAGCAGTGAAGCCACAGGGCGTCCCGTGCCTACTCCTGTGGGGCAGCAAGCATTGCGCCACTCCACAGTGCCAGGGTTGCTTGCCACATTAACTAAACTGCAGGGTACAAACCTTAGTAGGCCCGAGAACCAGGAACAGGTCTTGCAATGGCTGTCAGAGAACGCTTACAGCACATTGTCCAGCAGCCAGTCAGACTCTGCCTCCTCTCCTCCTATTACCCAACAGTCTTGTCTTCCTTCCTCCCAAAATTCCGAAGCTTTACAGAACAATAACCCAAACTGTCCCTGCTCCCCAGAGCTGTTCTCCGCTCCTTTCATTGTCCCTCAACCTGCCTCTCCACGTCACGATTCCACGAACCTAACAGAGGAGCATCTGTGTCCAGATGCTCAAACACTAGAGTCTCCTCCATCTCCGTTCGATTTGGTGGTGGATGACCAGCAACCCACCCTCATCGACGATGATGTGACGCAGTTGCCGTCAGGGCATCCAGTTGACCGGCGCATTGTGCGGGAGGAGGAGATGAGACAGGAGTTGGAAGAGGAAGTGGTGGATGATGAGGACACTGACCCGACCTGGACAGGGGGGATGTCAAGCGGGGAAAGCAGTGTGGATGTTGAGGCAGGTGCAGCACCAAAAAGGGTAGCTAGAGGCAGAGGCAGAGGTCAGCAGCTTAGGCGAAGCCAGGCCACACCCGGAATCTCCCAAGATGTTCCAGTTCGTACCCAGCCCCGAAAAACTCCCACCTCGAGGGCACGTTTCTCGAAGGTGTGGAGTTTTTTCAAGGAATGCGCCGAGGACAGATATAGTGTTGTCTGCACAATTTGCCTCTCGAAATTGATTAGGGGCTCTGAGAAGAGCAACCTGTCCACCACTTCAATGCGCCGTCATTTGGAATCCAAGCACTGGAATCAGTGGCAGGCAGCAACGGCAGGACAAAGGCCGCCTGCCGTTCACGCCACTGCCACTGCCTCTGCCACTGCCTCTGCCACTGCCACTGCTGACTGTGCTGGCAATGCACTCCAGAGGACGAGCCAGGACACCACTTCATCTGCCTCCGCCACTTTGTTGACTTCTACCTCATCCTCCCCTGGTCCTGTCTTATCTCCTTCTCCTGCACCATCAAAGGCACCATCAGGCGTTTCTTTACAACAACCCACCATCTCTCAGACATTGGAGCGGCGGCAGAAATACACTGCTAACCACCCACACGCGCAAGCCTTGAACGCCAACATCGCTAAACTGCTGGCCCAGGAGATGTTGGCGTTCCGGCTTGTTGAAACTCCCGCCTTCCTGGACCTGATGGCAACTGCGGCACCTCGCTATGCCGTCCCTAGCCGTCAGTACTTCTCCCGGTGTGCCGTCCCCGCCTTGCACCAGCACGTGTCACTCAACATCAGGCGGGCCCTTAGTTCCGCGCTTTGCACAAAGGTCCACTTGACCACCGACGCGTGGACAAGTGCATGCGGACAGGGACGCTACATTTCACTGACGGCACACTGGGTGAATGTAGTTGAGGCTGGGACTGCTTCCCAAACTGGCCCGGTGTACCTCGTCTCCCCGCCTAACATTCCTGGCAGGGACACGAGAAGAACACCCCCCTCCTCCTCCTCCTCTACCGCCTCCTCCTCCGCCACCGCCTCCTCCTCCGCCACCGCCTCCTCCTCCGCTGTTAGATTGACCCCAGCTACGAGTTGGAAACGTTGCAGCACTGGCGTTGGTAGACGTCAGCAGGCTGTGCTGAAGCTGATCAGCTTGGGGGACAGACAGCACACTGCCTCCGAGGTGAGGGATGCCCTCCTCGATGAGACGGCAATATGGTTTGAGCCGCTGCACCTGGGCCCAGGCATGGTCGTTTGTGATAACGGCCGGAACCTGGTAGCAGCTCTGGAGCTTGCCGGACTCCAACATGTTCCATGCCTGGCCCATGTCTTCAACCTAGTGGTGCAACGTTTCCTAAAGAGCTACCCCAATGTTCCAGAGCTACTGGTGAAAGTGCGGCGCATGTGCGCCCACTTTCGCAAGTCGACAGTAGCCGCTGCTAGCTTAAAATCTCTCCAGCAACGCCTGCATGTGCCACAACACCGGCTTTTGTGCGACGTCCCCACACGCTGGAACTCAACGTTTCAGATGTTGAATAGAGTGGTTGAGCAGCAGAGACCTTTGATGGAATACCAGCTACAAAACCCTAGGGTGCCACAAAGTCAGCTGCCTCAGTTTCACATCCATGAGTGGCCATGGATGAGAGACCTTTGTGACATCCTACGGGTCTTTGAGGAGTCCACAAGGAGGGTGAGCTCTGAGGATGCGATGGTGAGCCTTACAATCCCGCTCTTGTGTGTTCTGAGAGAATCCCTGATTGACATCAGGGATAACTCAGATCACACAGAGGAGTTAGGGATAGCATCCGATCCGTCACAGCTGGAGAGTAGGTCCACACATCTGTCCGCTTCACTGCGTTTAATGGAGGAGGAGGAGGAGGAGGAGGAGGAAGAAGAGTTGTCCGATGATGTGATGGTGATACAGGAGGCTTCCGGGCAACTTCGAATCGTCCCATTGTTGCAGCGCGGATGGGTAGACATGGAGGATGAGGAGGAAATGGAGATTGAACTTTCCGGTGGGGCCAGAGGAGTCATGCCAACTAACACTGTGGCAGACATGGCTGAGTTCATGTTGGGGTGCTTTACAACCGACAAGCGTATTGTCAAAATCATGGAGGACAACCAGTACTGGATCTTTGCTATCCTTGACCCCCGGTATAAAAACAACATCTCGTCTTTTATTCCGGTAGAGGGGAGGGCCAATCGCATCAATGCTTGCCACAGGCAATTGGTGCAGAATATGATGGAGATGTTTCCAGCATGTGACGTTGGCGGCAGGGAGGGCAGTTCCTCCAGTAGGCAACCAAGTTCTCACCGGTCCACACAAACGAGGGGCACACTGTCTAAGGTCTGGGACACCTTGATGGCACCCCCTCGCCAAAGTGCCGCCACGGAGGGTCCTAGTGTCACCAGGCGTGAGAAGTATAGGCGCATGTTGCGGGAATACCTTTCCGACCACAGCCCTGTCCTCTCCGACCCCTCTGCGCCCTACACGTATTGGGTGTCGAAGTTGGACCTGTGGCTTGAACTTGCCCTATATGCCTTGGAGGTGCTGTCCTGTCCTGCCGCCAGCGTCCTATCTGAGAGGGTGTTCAGTGCAGCCGGTGGCATCATCACTGACAAGCGCACCCGTCTGTCAGCTGAGAGTGCCGACCGGCTCACTTTGATAAAAATGAACCACCACTGGGTAGAGCCGTCATTTTTGTGCCCACCTGTGTAAAGCACCCCAACATGAAACTCCATGTCTGTACTCAACCTCTCCAATTCCTCCGCATCCTCATACTCATCCACCATAAGCGTTGCACAATTCTGCTAATACTAGGCTCCCTCCACCCTGATTTCCCCCAACTCTGCTGGTTAGAGGCTCCCTCCACCCTGATTTCCACCAACTCTGCTGGTTAGAGGCTCCCTCCACCATGAATTTGCCCAAACTGGGCTGTTTAGAGGCTCCCTCCACCATGAATTTGCCCAAACTGGGCTGTTTAGAGGCTCCCTCCACCATGAATTGGTCCAAACTGGGTTTTTTAGAGGCTCCCTCCACCATGAATTGGTCCAAACTGGGCTGGTTAGAGGCTCCCTCCACCATGAATTTGCCCAAACTGGGCTGTTTAGAGGCTCCCTCCACCATGAATTGGTCCAAACTGGGCTGGTTAGAGGCTCCCTCCACCATTAATTGGTCCAAACTGGGCTGGTTAGAGGCTCCCTCCACCATTAATTGGTCCAAACTGGGCTGGTTAGAGGCTCCCTCCACCATGAATTGGTCCAAACTGGGTTTTTTAGAGGCTCCCTCCACCATGAATTGGTCCAAACTTGGCTGTTTAGAGGCTCCCTCCACCATGAATTGGTCCAAACTGGGCTGGTTAGAGGCTCCCTCCACCATTAATTGGTCCAAACTGGGCTGGTTAGAGGCTCCCTCCACCATGAATTTGCCCAAACTGGGCTGTTTAGAGGCTCCCTCCACCATGAATTTGCCCAAACTGGGCTGTTTAGAGGCTCCCTCCACCATGAATTGGTCCAAACTGGGTTTTTTAGAGGCTCCCTCCACCATGAATTGGTCCAAACTGGGCTGGTTAGAGGCTCCCTCCACCATTAATTGGTCCAAACTGGGCTGGTTAGAGGCTCCCTCCACCATTAATTGGTCCAAACTGGGCTGGTTAGAGGCTCCCTCCACCATTAATTGGTCCAAACTGGGCTGGTTAGAGGCTCCCTCCACCATTAATTGGTCCAAACTGGGCTGTTTAGAGGCTCCCTCCACCATTAATTGGTCCAAACTGGGCTGGTTAGAGGCTCCCTCCACCATGAATTTGCCCAAACTGGGCTGTTTAGAGGCTCCCTCCACCATGAATTGGTCCAAACTGGGTTTTTTAGAGGCTCCCTCCACCATGAATTTGCCCAAACTGGGCTGGTTAGAGGCTCCCTCCACCATGAATTGGTCCAAGCTGGGTTTTTTAGAGGCTCCCTCCACCATGAATTGGTCCAAACTGGGCTGGTTAGAGGCTCCCTCCACCATTAATTGGTCCAAACTGGGCTGGTTAGAGGCTCCCTCCACCATGAATTTGCCCAAACTGGGCTGTTTAGAGGCTCCCTCCACCATGAATTTGCCCAAACTGGGCTGTTTAGAGGCTCCCTCCACCATGAATTGGTCCAAACTGGGTTTTTTAGAGGCTCCCTCCACCATGAATTGGTCCAAACTGGGCTGGTTAGAGGCTCCCTCCACCATTAATTGGTCCAAACTGGGGTGGTTAGAGGCTCCCTCCACCATTAATTGGTCCAAACTGGGCTGGTTAGAGGCTCCCTCCACCATTAATTGGTCCAAACTGGGCTGGTTAGAGGCTCCCTCCACCATTAATTGGTCCAAACTGGGCTGTTTAGAGGCTCCCTCCACCATTAATTGGTCCAAACTGGGCTGGTTAGAGGCTCCCTCCACCATGAATTTGCCCAAACTGGGCTGTTTAGAGGCTCCCTCCACCATGAATTGGTCCAAACTGGGTTTTTTAGAGGCTCCCTCCACCATGAATTTGCCCAAACTGGGCTGGTTAGAGGCTCCCTCCACCATGAATTGGTCCAAGCTGGGTTTTTTAGAGGCTCCCTCCACCATGAATTTGCCCAAACTGGGCTGGTTAGAGGCTCCCTCCACCATGAATTGGTCCAAACTGGGCTGGTTAGAGGCTCCCTCCACCATGAATTTGCCCAAACTGGGCTGTTTAGAGGCTCCCTCCACCATTAATTGGTCCAAACTGGGCTGGTTAGAGGCTTCCTCCACCATGAATTTGCCCAAACTGGGCTGTTTAGAGGCTCCCTCCACCATGAATTGGTCCAAACTGGGTTTTTTAGAGGCTCCCTCCACCATGAATTGGTCCAAACTGGGTTTTTTAGAGGCTCCCTCCACCATGAATTGGTCCAAACTGGGCTGGTTAGAGGCTCCCTCCACCATGAATTTCCCAAAACTTGGCTGTTTAGAGGCTCCCTCCACCATGAATTGGTCCAAACTGGGCTGGTTAGAGGCTCCCTCCACCATGAATTTCCCAAAACTTGGCTGTTTAGAGGCTCCCTCCACCATGAATTGGTCCAAACTGGGCTGGTTAGAGGCTCCCTCCACCATTAATTGGTCCAAACTGGGCTGGTTAGAGGCTCCCTCCACCATGAATTGGTCCAAACTGGGTTTTTTAGAGGCTCCCTCCACCATGAATTTGCCCAAACTGGGCTGTTTAGAGGCTCCCTCCACCATGAATTGGTCCAAACTGGGCTGGTTAGAGGCTCCCTCCACCATGAATTGGTCCAAACTGGGCTGGTTAGAGGCTCCCTCCACCATTAATTGGTCCAAACTGGGCTGGTTAGAGGCTCCCTCCACCATGAATTGGTCCAAACTGGGCTGGTTAGAGGCTCCCTCCACCATGAATTTGCCCAAACTGGGCTGTTTAGAGGCTCCCTCCACCATTAATTGGTCCAAACTGGGCTGGTTAGAGGCTCCCTCCACCATGAATTTGCCCAAACTGGGCTGTTTAGAGGCTCCCTCCACCATGAATTGGTCCAAACTGGGTTTTTTAGAGGCTCCCTCCACCATGAATTGGTCCAAACTGGGCTGGTTAGAGGCTCCCTCCACCATGAATTTCCCAAAACTTGGCTGTTTAGAGGCTCCCTCCACCATGAATTGGTCCAAACTGGGCTGGTTAGAGGCTCCCTCCACCATGAATTTCCCAAAACTTGGCTGTTTAGAGGCTCCCTCCACCATGAATTGGTCCAAACTGGGCTGGTTAGAGGCTCCCTCCACCATTAATTGGTCCAAACTGGGCTGGTTAGAGGCTCCCTCCACCATGAATTGGTCCAAACTGGGTTTTTTAGAGGCTCCCTCCACCATGAATTTGCCCAAACTGGGCTGTTTAGAGGCTCCCTCCACCATGAATTGGTCCAAACTGGGCTGGTTAGAGGCTCCCTCCACCATTAATTGGTCCAAACTGGGCTGGTTAGAGGCTCCCTCCACCATTAATTGGTCCAAACTGGGCTGGTTAGAGGCTCCCTCCACCATGAATTTCCCAAAACTTGGCTGTTTAGAGGCTCCCTCCACCATGAATTGGTCCAAACTGGGCTGGTTAGAGGCTCCCTCCACCATGAATTTCCCAAAACTTGGCTGTTTAGAGGCTCCCTCCACCATGAATTGGTCCAAACTGGGCTGGTTAGAGGCTCCCTCCACCATTAATTGGTCCAAACTGGGCTGGTTAGAGGCTCCCTCCACCATGAATTGGTCCAAACTGGGTTTTTTAGAGGCTCCCTCCACCATGAATTTGCCCAAACTGGGCTGTTTAGAGGCTCCCTCCACCATGAATTGGTCCAAACTGGGCTGGTTAGAGGCTCCCTCCACCATTAATTGGTCCAAACTGGGCTGGTTAGAGGCTCCCTCCACCATTAATTGGTCCAAACTGGGCTGGTTAGAGGCTCCCTCCACCATGAATTTGCCCAAACTGGGCTGGTTAGAGGCTCCCTCCACCATGAATTGGTCCAAACTGGGTTTTTTAGAGGCTCCCTCCACCATGAATTTGCCCAAACTGGGCTGGTTAGAGGCTCCCTCCACCATGAATTGGTCCAAACTGGGGTTTTTAGAGGCTCCCTCCACCATGAATTTGCCCAAACTGGGGTGTTTAGAGGCTCCCTCCACCATGAATTTGCCCAAACTCTGCTGGTTAGAGGCTCAATCCACCCTGATTTTCAAAACAAATGTTGGTGCCAACCTCAACTTACTACAAGGGCCAAATTCACTGCTGGTGACAAGCTCTCCTCACTGCAAGTGCCAAATACACATGTTTCAAGGTGTTTTCCTACTGTCAGAGAGGTGGTATTGAGTGTGTAAAGTGTGTAGTTGTTAGGCTGTGATGTTGGGGTAATAGAGGGTCTTTGGTGTGTTAGATGCCCCCAGACATGCTTCCCCTGCTGTCCCAGTGTCATTCCAGAGGTGTTGGCATCATTTCCTGGGGTGTCATAGTGGACTTGGTGACCCTCCAGACACGGATTTGGGTTTCCCCCTTAACGAGTATCTGTTCCCCATAGACTATAATGGGGTTCGAAACCCGTTCGAACACACGAACATTGAGCGGCTGTTCGAATCGAATTTCGAACCTCGAACATTTTAGTGTTCGCTCATCTCTAATTAATACTATTGACCTTCATGTCATTGGGGGAAGAATACTTTGTAACTGCTTCTCTTGGTCTTATTACGGAAGGTATTTTGTATTTTGTAGCTGTAGACTTTTGTTGGAAAGCTGAAAAAAAACTAAATTTATTCCTGATCAAAACTGTCATGATTATTTAGAATCCATGAAAACATTGGGTGATACTCAATTATTTATATATCACAAGCTGCAGTAATCTGATGAGATATCATACTTTTCATTCAATATGCACCATTATTATCCTGTAAATGTTTAATTTTGCGCAGAGATAAGTATCTGTCCCCTTTAAGAGAGAATACATTGTAGCCAGGATTGATTAATAGGCTGAGATTGCACTGATGGTATATACACTGCATGCATTCATTATACTGATTTCGGGTTTTGCAGAGATCATAGCACTAGTCATTATTAGTCCTTGTTCGTGCATAGAATATAATAACTCATATTTATAGATTCCATATATCTGGTAGAGAAACTATGTAACACTATATTTTATTCTTTTTAATGTACACTGTATGTCACGTAAAGCAACTAAATGTCATATCATCTTTTAACTGTTTAACTGCGGGTCATTTGCTTTGGAAAATGTCATGTAGCGGTGTTAGCGATGAGCCCGAATCTAATGGGTTAATTATCTGATAGCAAGATGACAATTTCATGTTTCATATGCAAACCTTTTTAAGCTAAGGTCCCACCCTGGGGGAATGCAGTGGAAAAAATGCTGTGTTATACAGAATCGGCAAAGTGAATGAGATTTTGATGAATTTCCTCTACACATTGCGGGAAAAAAAGAGCTGCAGAAAAGCTGTTGTGGAGTCTTTGAAATATGTAGCATGTTATTAACTGTAGAATTGCAAGCGTATTCCCTATAAGGGATTGAAAAAAAAACTGAGAAAAACACACCAAAAAAGAAATTAACCCTTTCCCTTGTCTCTGCCAATTTTCCTTTTTGCATTTCTGTTTCTCCTTCTCCCCATTGCAAGAGCCATACTTTTTTCATTATTCAGTTGACAGAGTCACATGATAGACAATTTGTGGGACAAGTTGTACTTTTCAATAGCACCATTCACTATCCTGTAATCCAATGTACCGCAAAGCTGGAAAAAATTCGGAATAAGGTGGAATTAGAAGACAATGCATTTGAGCCAATTTCTTATAAGTTTAATTTTTACAGCATTCACAATGTGGTAAAAGTGACATGTTACCTGTATTCTGTGTGTCAGTTCGATCACAGCGATACTAAATTTATATAGTATTTGTAATGATCTTATACCTTTAAAAAATTTTAAACTTTGGAAAATAGAAAAAAAAATTGTGTCGCCATGTTGTAACTTTTTTATAATTATATGTATGGAACTGGGTATGGCGTCTTTTTATGCGGGCCAATATGGCATTTTATTGGGGAAGTTCTGATGGTTTGATCTCTTTTTATTCCATTTTTATAGAAGGCAAAGTGTTGAAAAAACAGCTATTTGGCCATTTTGATTTTTTTTCCAGCCCTCTCCATACACCCCATTACGCAAAATCGGGAAGGGGTTAAAATTACTGAATAAAAAAAAACTGCATTCTTTTCTGTAGTGTTTTTTTAGCGTTTTGCTGGAAGCAGAATCAAATCTGGAGTCTAGCAGATGCTCGTTCATTATTATACAAATTCGATACATCCTTGTAAGCTATTAAGAGTCATTCGCAATGTTTCCATAAGCATTAGGCTGGAGCTAGAAGTCATCTGCAATGTGCTGCAAATCCACTGATATAACTTGACCCATTGAAATGTGTTGAGTCTACAGCAACTGAAGTGGATAAAGTCAGTAAATACATGAAGAGAACCACTTCTGGAATAGAGGTCAGCTTCTTCAATGCACAGTAATTGGTTGCTATTCTTGAGAAACCTCTGGACTGATATGTTTATTGCAGTGGCTGCTACTTGGGAAATGTAGCATTAATGGGTACACATCTAAATGAATTAGGTCCACCATTGGACCAGTGACGCAACTTTCCATTCTCACTCATAGAGGAGCCCTGAGCTAGAGAATTCCCTTTATGATGTAATGGATCACAATTGGCCTTTTGAGCAGTGGTTGCCTTTATGAGACAACCCCTTTAATAATCTATATTATAAAAATGAATTTCTGTCTGTCTGTCTGTCTGTCTGTCTGTGCTCTAATGCGAACCAAACAGCTGGACCGATCTTCACCAAATTTGGTACAGAGATACTTCAGGTATCCGGGAAGGTTTAAGACGAGACTCCAACTCACTCGGACGTACTGTTGCTGAGATACAGCATTCCAAACACAGTGCCCCCCCCCCCTTAGCCAATACAAACCTGCAAGTCTTTCACTCATATTCCAACTGCAATACACACGGTCACTCCACATGCACAATACAACACTGATATCCAAACTGAGATACACGCATCAGAGGATTAGATACACAGATCAGCACACAGTGTCACACTCCAGAAGATTAGATACACGCGTCTGCACACAGTCCCACAAACCAGAGGATTACATACGCGCTTCTGCACACAGTTCCACACACTGAAGGATTTGATACGTGCGTCTGCACACAGTTCCACATGCCGAAGGATTAGATACACGCGTCTGCACAAAGTACCACACCCCGGGGGATTGGATACATGCGTCTGCACACAGTACCACATGCCAAAGGATTGGATACACGCATCTGCACACAGTTCCACACACCAGAGCATAAGATATGCATGTCTGCACACAGTACCACATGTCGTCGGATTAGATACGCGCATCTACACACAGTTCCACACTCCAGAGGATTAGATACGCACGTCTGCAGACAGTTGTACATGTCATTGGATTAGATACATGTGTCTACACACAGTTCCACACACCAGAGCATAAGATATGCACATCTGCACACAGTACCACATGCCGCAGGATTAGATATGTGTGTCTACACACAGTTCCCCACACCGTAGGATTAGATACGCGCCTCTTCACACAATACCACACAGGGGAGGATTAGATACGTGTGTCTTCACACAGTACCACACTTTGGAGGATTAGATACATGCCTCTGCACACAGTACCACAATTCAGAGAATTAGATGTGCGTCTCAGCACACAGTACCACACGGGGGAGGATTAGATACGCTCATCTGCACATAGTACCACATGCCAGAGGATTAGATACGTGCATCTGCACACAGTACCACACAGGAGAGGATTAGATACGCACATCTGCACACAGTACCACATGCCAGAGGATTAGATATACACACATCTGCACACAGTACCACACGCCAGAGGATTAGATACGCGCGTCTGCACACAGTACCACATGCCGTAGGATTAGATACGCGCGTCTACACACAGTTCCACATGCAATAGGATTAGATACACGCCTCTTCACACAATACCACACAGGGAAGGATTAGATACGTGTGCCTGAATACAGTACCACACTTTGGAGGATTAGATACATGCCTCTGCACACAGTACCACAAGCCAGAGAATTATATACGCATCTCAGCACACAGTACCACACAGGGAGGATTAGATACGTGCGTCTGCACACAGTACCCCACGCCAGAGGATTAGATATACGCGTCTGCACACAGTAACACATGCCGTAGGATTAGATACACGCGTCTACACACAGTTCCACATGCCGCAGGATTAGATATGTGCCTCTTAACACAATACCACACAGGGGAGGATTAGATACGTGTGTCTGCACACAGTACCACAAGCCAGAGAATTAGATACGTGTCTAAGCACACAGTACAACATGGGGAGGATTAGATACGCACGTCTGCACAAAGTACCACATGCCTCAGGATTAGATATGTGCCTCTTAACACAATACCACACAGGGCAGGATTAGATATGTGTGTCTGCACACAGTACCACACTTTGGAGGATTAGATATATGCCTCTTCACACAGTACCACAAGCCAGAGAATTAGATACGCGTCTCAGCACTCAGTACCACACGCCAGAGGATTAGATACACGCATCTGCACACAGTACCACATGCCGTAGGATTAGATACACGCGTCTACACACAGTTGCACACGCCGTAGGATTAGATACGCGCCTTTTCACACAATACCACACAAGGGAGGATTAGATACGCACATCTGCACACAGTTCCACACACCAGAGGATTAGATAAGCACGTCTGCACACAGTACCACATGCCGTAGGATTAGATACACGCGTCTGCTTACAGTTCCACATGCCAGACGATGAGATACGCACGTCTTCAGACAGTTGTACACGCTATAGGATTAGATACATGCGTCTGCATACAGTACCACATGCTGTAGGATTAGATACGCGTGTCTACACACAGTTCCACACGCCGTAGGATTAGATACGCGCCTCTTCACACAGTACCACACTTTGGAGGATTAGATACATGCCTCTGCACACAGCACCACATGCCAGATAATTAGATACACGTCTCAGCACACAGTACCACACTGGGGAGGATTAGATACGCGCATCTGCACACAGTACCTCACGCCAGAGGATTAGATACACCTGTCTGCACACGGTACCACAACGCCAGAAGATTAGATACACGCATCTGCACATAGTACCACATGCCATAAGATTAGATATGCACGTCTGCACACAGTTTCACTTACCGGAGGATTAGATACGTGCCTCTTCACACAATGCCACACAGGAGAGGATTAGATACACACATCTGCACACAGTACCACACGCCGGAGGATTAGATATGTGCATCTGCAAACAGTACCACACCAACAAGGATTAGATACTTGAGTCTAAACACAGTACTACACGGGGAAGGATTAGATACAGCTTTACTCCAGGTATCCATAACAACTGATCATAGGTTTTTCACTGATATCCAAAATGAGATACACACAATCACATGACGCTTATGGACATACACACAAACAACATACAAAATACACCAGTGCAAAATTGGACATTTCTTATGGGGCTACTACACAAACATAAAATGTAATATACCCGTGCGAAGCCGGGTCCTCCCTCTAGTAGAATTATAAATTTGCTGAAATAAATGCAGAAAAAATTCAAGGTAGGCCTCCTGTGCAGTGTACTGGTCAGTAAAAACGTCATGGATGACACATGGATTGGTATTCAAGTGTTATCCATGCTTTTCACTGATCCATACATTGAATTGGATGGACTGTGCCACAAATACAGATAGGTTTAGGACCTGCTCCATATTTGTGGCTCTTCACTATGGCCTGGACATACAGCCGCATACACTACAGCTTTGTATATGGGCCCATAGAAAGTCATGGATCCACAATTGCAGATCAAATGTATTAATGTTTCCTTGAATGAGAAAGACATTGCTATCAATCCTTCAAATGTTCATGTGAGAATCTTTAGTAACCTAAGTAGAATAGGGTACTTTAGGACTTTGCATATTAGTAATATTGAAGAAATGTGTGCAGTTATACAGCATGAAACAAAACCCTCACCATACACATGTAAATTTGTGTATTCTTGGACAAACCTAGTCTATATTTTTTTAGTTTCTTGAATTTCTAATAAACTACGAGTATACTGTTGATTGTTCTTTACAGCAGTTAATATCAAGATGACATAAAAGTACAATACAACCAAATTTCTTTATCAGAGGATTTTAAAACTCCTAACACAACTTTTTGTGGTAAGTCCTTTAGCTTTCAAGGCCTAGAATCAGCATTTTACATCATGAATAGAGATGAGCGAACAGTGTTCTATCGAACTCATGTTCGATCGGATATTAGGCTGTTCGGCATGTTCGAATCGAATCGAACACCGCGTGGTAAAGTGCGCCATTACTCGATTCCCCTCCCACCTTCCCTGGCGCCTTTTTTGCTCCAATAACAGCGCAGGGTAGGTGGGACAGGAACTACGACACCGGTGACGTTGAAAAAAGTAGGCAAAACCCATTGGCTGCCGAAAACATGTGACCTCTAATTTAAAAGAACAGCGACGCCCAGCTTCGCGTCATTCTGAGCTTGCAATTCACCGAGGACGGAGGTTTCCGTCCAGCTAGCTAGGGCTTAGATTCTGGGTAGGCAGGGACAGGCTAGGATAGGAAGGAGAAGACAACCAACAGCTCTTGTAAGAGCTAAATTCCAGGGAGAAGCTTGTCAGTGTAACGTGGCACTGACGGGCTCAATCGCCGCAACCCAGCTTTCCCAGGATCCTGAATGGAATACACTGTCAGTGTATTCCCGTATACCCGATATATACCCCGATACCCGTTCCAACGGTGTGCCCCCCCACCTTCACCCCAGAAATACCCTGCAAGTCCCCTAGCAATAGAATTGGGGCTATATACACCCACAATTTTTACTACTGGTATACAGTGCCATTGTCTGACTGGGAATTCAAAGAATATATTGGGAATACAAATACCCTCATTTCTTGCTACTGCCATATAGTGCCAGTTTCTGACTGGTAATTCAAAGAATATATTGGGGTTACGTGCACCCACAATTTTTACTACTGGTATACAGTGCCATTGTCTGACTGGGAATTCAAAGAATATATTGGGAATACAAATACCCTCATTTCTTGCTACTGCCATATAGTGCCAGTGTCTGACTGGTAATTCAAAGAATATATTGGGGTTACGTGCACCCACAATTTTTACTACTGGTATACAGTGCCATTGTCTGACTGGGAATTCAAAGAATATATTGGGAATACAAATACCCTCATTTCTTGCTACTGCCATATAGTGCCAGTTTCTGACTTGGAATTCAAAGAATATATTGGGGTTACGTGCACCCACAATTTTTACTACTGGTATACAGTGCCATTGTCTGACTGGGAATTCAAAGAATATATTGGGGTTATAAATACCCTCATTTCTTGCTACTGCCATATAGTGCCAGTTTCTGACTGGTAATTCAAAGAATATATTGGGGTTACGTGCACCCACAATTTTTACTACTGGTATACAGTGCCATTGTCTGACTGGGAATTCAAAGAATATATTGGGAATACAAATACCCTCATTTCTTGCTACTGCCATATAGTGCCAGTGTCTGACTGGTAATTCAAAGAATATATTGGGGTTACGTGCACCCACAATTTTTACTACTGGTATACAGTGCCATTGTCTGACTGGGAATTCAAAGAATATATTGGGAATACAAATACCCTCATTTCTTGCTACTGCCATATAGTGCCAGTTTCTGACTTGGAATTCAAAGAATATATTGGGGTTACGTGCACCCACAATTTTTACTACTGGTATACAGTGCCATTGTCTGACTGGGAATTCAAAGAATATATTGGGGTTATAAATACCCTCATTTCTTGCTACTGCCATATAGTGCCAGTTTCTGACTGGTAATTCAAAGAATATATTGGGGTTACGTGCACCCACAATTTTTACTACTGGTATACAGTGCCATTGTCTGACTGGGAATTCAAAGAATATATTGGGAATACAAATACCCTCATTTCTTGCTACTGCCATATAGTGCCAGTTTCTGACTGGGAATTCAAAGAATATATTGGGGTTACGTGCACCCACAATTTTTACTACTGGTATACAGTGCCATTGTCTGACTGGGAATTCAAAGAATATATTGGGAATACAAATACCCTCATTTCTTGCTACTGCCATATAGTGCCAGTTTCTGACTGGGAATTCAAAGAATATATTGGGGTTACGTGCACCCACAATTTTTACTACTGGTATACAGTGCCATTGTCTGACTGGGAATTCAAAGAATATATTGGGAATACAAATACCCTCATTTCTTGCTACTGCCATATAGTGCCAGTGTCTGACTGGGAATTCAAAGAATATATTGGGGTTACGTGCACCCACAATTTTTACTACTGGTATACAGTGCCATTGTCTGACTGGGAATTCAAAGAATATATTGGGAATACAAATACCCTCATTTCTTGCTACTGCCATATAGTGCCAGTGTCTGACTGGGAATTCAAAGAATATATTGGGGTTACGTGCACCCACAATTTTTACTACTGGTATACAGTGCCATTGTCTGACTGGGAATTCAAAGAATATATTGGGAATACAAATACCCTCATTTCTTGCTACTGCCATATAGTGCCAGTTTCTGACTGGGAATTCAAAGAATATATTGGGGTTACGTGCACCCACAATTTTTACTACTGGTATACAGTGCCATTGTCTGACTGGGAATTCAAAGAGTATATTGGGAATACAAATACCCTCATTTCTTGCTACTGCCATATAGTGCCAGTTTCTGACTGGTAATTCAAAGAATATATTGGGGTTACGTGCACCCACAATTTTTACTACTGGTATACAGTGCCATTGTCTGACTGGGAATTCAAAGAATATATTGGGGTTATAAATACCCTCATTTCTTGCTACTGCCATATAGTGCCAGTTTCTGACTGGTAATTCAAAGAATATATTGGGGTTACGTGCACCCACAATTTTTACTACTGGTATACAGTGCCATTGTCTGACTGGGAATTCAAAGAATATATTGGGAATACAAATACCCTCATTTCTTGCTACTGCCATATAGTGCCAGTTTCTGACTGGGAATTCAAAGAATATATTGGGGTTACGTGCACCCACAATTTTTACTACTGGTATACAGTGCCATTGTCTGACTGGGAATTCAAAGAATATATTGGGAATACAAATACCCTCATTTCTTGCTACTGCCATATAGTGCCAGTGTCTGACTGGGAATTCAAAGAATATATTGGGGTTACGTGCACCCACAATTTTTACTACTGGTATACAGTGCCATTGTCTGACTGGGAATTCAAAGAATATATTGGGGTTATAAATACCCTCATTTCTTGCTACTGCCATATAGTGCCAGTTTCTGACTGGTAATTCAAAGAATATATTGGGGTTACGTGCACCCACAATTTTTACTACTGGTATACAGTGCCATTGTCTGACTGGGAATTCAAAGAATATATTGGGAATACAAATACCCTCATTTCTTGCTACTGCCATATAGTGCCAGTTTCTGACTGGGAATTCAAAGAATATATTGGGGTTACGTGCACCCACAATTTTTACTACTGGTATACAGTGCCATTGTCTGACTGGGAATTCAAAGAGTATATTGGGAATACAAATACCCTCATTTCTTGCTACTGCCATATAGTGCCAGTTTCTGACTGGTAATTCAAAGAATATATTGGGGTTACGTGCACCCACAATTTTTACTACTGGTATACAGTGCCATTGTCTGACTGGGAATTCAAAGAATATATTGGGGTTATAAATACCCTCATTTCTTGCTACTGCCATATAGTGCCAGTTTCTGACTGGTAATTCAAAGAATATATTGGGGTTACGTGCACCCACAATTTTTACTACTGGTATACAGTGCCATTGTCTGACTGGGAATTCAAAGAGTATATTGGGGTTATAAATACCCTCATTTCTTGCTACTGCCATATAGTGCCAGTTTCTGACTGGTAATTCAAAGAATATATTGGGGTTACGTGCACCCACAATTTTTACTACTGGTATACAGTGCCATTGTCTGACTGGGAATTCAAAGAATATATTGGGAATACAAATACCCTCATTTCTTGCTACTGCCATATAGTGCCAGTGTCTGACTGGGAATTCAAAGAATATATTGGGGTTATAAATACCCTCATTTCTTGCTACTGCCATATAGTGCCAGTTTCTGACTGGTAATTCAAAGAATATATTGGGGTTACGTGCACCCACAATTTTTACTACTGGTATACAGTGCCATTGTCTGACTGGGAATTCAAAGAGTATATTGGGAATACAAATACCCTCATTTCTTGCTACTGCCATATAGTGCCAGTGTCTGACTGGGAATTCAAAGAATATATTGGGGTTACGTGCACCCACAATTTTTACTACTGGTATACAGTGCCATTGTCTGACTGGGAATTCAAAGAATATATTGGGAATACAAATACCCTCATTTCTTGCTACTGCCATATAGTGCCAGTGTCTGACTGGTAATTCAAAGAATATATTGGGGTTACGTGCACCCACAATTTTTACTACTGGTATACAGTGCCATTGTCTGACTGGGAATTCAAAGAATATATTGGGGTTATAAATACCCTCATTTCTTGCTACTGCCATATAGTGCCAGTTTCTGACTGGTAATTCAAAGAATATATTGGGGTTACGTGCACCCACAATTTTTACTACTGGTATACAGTGCCATTGTCTGACTGGGAATTCAAAGAATATATTGGGAATACAAATACCCTCATTTCTTGCTACTGCCATATAGTGCCAGTTTCTGACTGGGAATTCAAAGAATATATTGGGGTTACGTGCACCCACAATTTTTACTACTGGTATACAGTGCCATTGTCTGACTGGGAATTCAAAGAATATATTGGGAATACAAATACCCTCATTTCTTGCTACTGCCATATAGTGCCAGTGTCTGACTGGGAATTCAAAGAATATATTGGGGTTACGTGCACCCACAATTTTTACTACTGGTATACAGTGCCATTGTCTGACTGGGAATTCAAAGAATATATTGGGAATACAAATACCCTCATTTCTTGCTACTGCCATATAGTGCCAGTGTCTGACTGGTAATTCAAAGAATATATTGGGGTTACGTGCACCCACAATTTTTACTACTGGTATACAGTGCCATTGTCTGACTGGGAATTCAAAGAATATATTGGGAATACAAATACCCTCATTTCTTGCTACTGCCATATAGTGCCAGTTTCTGACTGGGAATTCAAAGAATATATTGGGGTTACGTGCACCCACAATTTTTACTACTGGTATACAGTGCCATTGTCTGACTGGGAATTCAAAGAGTATATTGGGAATACAAATACCCTCATTTCTTGCTACTGCCATATAGTGCCAGTTTCTGACTGGTAATTCAAAGAATATATTGGGGTTACGTGCACCCACAATTTTTACTACTGGTATACAGTGCCATTGTCTGACTGGGAATTCAAAGAATATATTGGGGTTATAAATACCCTCATTTCTTGCTACTGCCATATAGTGCCAGTTTCTGACTGGTAATTCAAAGAATATATTGGGGTTACGTGCACCCACAATTTTTACTACTGGTATACAGTGCCATTGTCTGACTGGGAATTCAAAGAATATATTGGGAATACAAATACCCTCATTTCTTGCTACTGCCATATAGTGCCAGTGTCTGACTGGGAATTCAAAGAATATATTGGGGTTACGTGCACCCACAATTTTTACTACTGGTATACAGTGCCATTGTCTGACTGGGAATTCAAAGAATATATTGGGGTTATAAATACCCTCATTTCTTGCTACTGCCATATAGTGCCAGTTTCTGACTGGTAATTCAAAGAATATATTGGGGTTACGTGCACCCACAATTTTTACTACTGGTATACAGTGCCATTGTCTGACTGGGAATTCAAAGAGTATATTGGGAATACAAATACCCTCATTTCTTGCTACTGCCATATAGTGCCAGTGTCTGACTGGGAATTCAAAGAATATATTGGGGTTACGTGCACCCACAATTTTTACTACTGGTATACAGTGCCATTGTCTGACTGGGAATTCAAAGAATATATTGGGAATACAAATACCCTCATTTCTTGCTACTGCCATATAGTGCCAGTGTCTGACTGGTAATTCAAAGAATATATTGGGGTTACGTGCACCCACAATTTTTACTACTGGTATACAGTGCCATTGTCTGACTGGGAATTCAAAGAATATATTGGGAATACAAATACCCTCATTTCTTGCTACTGCCATATAGTGCCAGTTTCTGACTGGGAATTCAAAGAATATATTGGGGTTACGTGCACCCACAATTTTTACTACTGGTATACAGTGCCATTGTCTGACTGGGAATTCAAAGAATATATTGGGAATACAAATACCCTCATTTCTTGCTACTGCCATATAGTGCCAGTGTCTGACTGGGAATTCAAAGAATATATTGGGGTTACGTGCACCCACAATTTTTACTACTGGTATACAGTGCCATTGTCTGACTGGGAATTCAAAGAATATATTGGGGTTATAAATACCCTCATTTCTTGCTACTGCCATATAGTGCCAGTTTCTGACTGGTAATTCAAAGAATATATTGGGGTTACGTGCACCCACAATTTTTACTACTGGTATACAGTGCCATTGTCTGACTGGGAATTCAAAGAATATATTGGGAATACAAATACCCTCATTTCTTGCTACTGCCATATAGTGCCAGTTTCTGACTGGGAATTCAAAGAATATATTGGGGTTACGTGCACCCACAATTTTTACTACTGGTATACAGTGCCATTGTCTGACTGGGAATTCAAAGAGTATATTGGGAATACAAATACCCTCATTTCTTGCTACTGCCATATAGTGCCAGTTTCTGACTGGTAATTCAAAGAATATATTGGGGTTACGTGCACCCACAATTTTTACTACTGGTATACAGTGCCATTGTCTGACTGGGAATTCAAAGAATATATTGGGGTTATAAATACCCTCATTTCTTGCTACTGCCATATAGTGCCAGTTTCTGACTGGTAATTCAAAGAATATATTGGGGTTAATACGTGCACCCACAATTTTTACTACTGGTATACAGTGCCATTGTCTGACTGGGAATTCAAAGAATATATTGGGAATACAAATACCCTCATTTCTTGCTACTGCCATATAGTGCCAGTTTCTGACTGGGAATTCAAAGAATATATTGGGGTTACGTGCACCCACAATTTTTACTACTGGTATACAGTGCCATTGTCTGACTGGGAATTCAAAGAATATATTGGGAATACAAATACCCTCATTTCTTGCTACTGCCATATAGTGCCAGTGTCTGACTGGGAATTCAAAGAATATATTGGGGTTACGTGCACCCACAATTTTTACTACTGGTATACAGTGCCATTGTCTGACTGGGAATTCAAAGAATATATTGGGAATACAAATACCCTCATTTCTTGCTACTGCCATATAGTGCCAGTGTCTGACTGGGTAATTCAAAGAATATATTGGGGTTACGTGCACCCACAATTTTTTACTACTGGTATACAGTGCCATTGTCTGACTGGGAATTCAAAGAATATATTGGGAATACAAATACCCTCATTTCTTGCTACTGCCATATAGTGCCAGTTTTCTGACTGGGAATTCAAAGAATATATTGGGGGTTACGTGCACCCACAATTTTTACTACTGGTATACAGTGCCATTGTCTGACTGGGAATTCAAAGAGTATATTGGGAATACAAATACCCTCATTTCTTGCTACTGCCATATAGTGCCAGTTTCTGACTGGTAATTCAAAGAATATATTGGGGTTACGTGCACCCACAATTTTTACTACTGGTATACAGTGCCATTGTCTGACTGGGAATTCAAAGAATATATTGGGGTTATAAATACCCTCATTTCTTGCTACTGCCATATAGTGCCAGTTTCTGACTGGTAATTCAAAGAATATATTGGGGTTACGTGCACCCACAATTTTTACTACTGGTATACAGTGCCATTGTCTGACTGGGAATTCAAAGAATATATTGGGAATACAAATACCCTCATTTCTTGCTACTGCCATATAGTGCCAGTGTCTGACTGGGAATTCAAAGAATATATTGGGGTTACGTGCACCCACAATTTTTACTACTGGTATACAGTGCCATTGTCTGACTGGGAATTCAAAGAATATATTGGGGTTATAAATACCCTCATTTCTTGCTACTGCCATATAGTGCCAGTTTCTGACTGGTAATTCAAAGAATATATTGGGGTTACGTGCACCCACAATTTTTACTACTGGTATACAGTGCCATTGTCTGACTGGGAATTCAAAGAATATATTGGGAATACAAATACCCTCATTTCTTGCTACTGCCATATAGTGCCAGTTTCTGACTGGGAATTCAAAGAATATATTGGGGTTACGTGCACCCACAATTTTTACTACTGGTATACAGTGCCATTGTCTGACTGGGAATTCAAAGAGTATATTGGGAATACAAATACCCTCATTTCTTGCTACTGCCATATAGTGCCAGTTTCTGACTGGTAATTCAAAGAATATATTGGGGTTACGTGCACCCACAATTTTTACTACTGGTATACAGTGCCATTGTCTGACTGGGAATTCAAAGAATATATTGGGGTTATAAATACCCTCATTTCTTGCTACTGCCATATAGTGCCAGTTTCTGACTGGTAATTCAAAGAATATATTGGGGTTACGTGCACCCACAATTTTTACTACTGGTATACAGTGCCATTGTCTGACTGGGAATTCAAAGAATATATTGGGAATACAAATACCCTCATTTCTTGCTACTGCCATATAGTGCCAGTTTCTGACTGGGAATTCAAAGAATATATTGGGGTTACGTGCACCCACAATTTTTACTACTGGTATACAGTGCCATTGTCTGACTGGGAATTCAAAGAATATATTGGGAATACAAATACCCTCATTTCTTGCTACTGCCATATAGTGCCAGTGTCTGACTGGGAATTCAAAGAATATATTGGGGTTACGTGCACCCACAATTTTTACTACTGGTATACAGTGCCATTGTCTGACTGGGAATTCAAAGAATATATTGGGAATACAAATACCCTCATTTCTTGCTACTGCCATATAGTGCCAGTGTCTGACTGGTAATTCAAAGAATATATTGGGGTTACGTGCACCCACAATTTTTACTACTGTTATACAGTGCCATTGTCTGACTGGGAATTCAAAGAATATATTGGGAATACAAATACCCTCATTTCTTGCTACTGCCATATAGTGCCAGTTTCTGACTGGGAATTCAAAGAATATATTGGGGTTACGTGCACCCACAATTTTTACTACTGGTATACAGTGCCATTGTCTGACTGGGAATTCAAAGAGTATATTGGGAATACAAATACCCTCATTTCTTGCTACTGCCATATAGTGCCAGTTTCTGACTGGTAATTCAAAGAATATATTGGGGTTACGTGCACCCACAATTTTTACTACTGGTATACAGTGCCATTGTCTGACTGGGAATTCAAAGAATATATTGGGGTTATAAATACCCTCATTTCTTGCTACTGCCATATAGTGCCAGTTTCTGACTGGTAATTCAAAGAATATATTGGGGTTACGTGCACCCACAATTTTTACTACTGGTATACAGTGCCATTGTCTGACTGGGAATTCAAAGAATATATTGGGAATACAAATACCCTCATTTCTTGCTACTGCCATATAGTGCCAGTGTCTGACTGGGAATTCAAAGAATATATTGGGGTTACGTGCACCCACAATTTTTACTACTGGTATACAGTGCCATTGTCTGACTGGGAATTCAAAGAATATATTGGGGTTATAAATACCCTCATTTCTTGCTACTGCCATATAGTGCCAGTTTCTGACTGGTAATTCAAAGAATATATTGGGGTTACGTGCACCCACAATTTTTACTACTGGTATACAGTGCCATTGTCTGACTGGGAATTCAAAGAGTATATTGGGAATACAAATACCCTCATTTCTTGCTACTGCCATATAGTGCCAGTGTCTGACTGGGAATTCAAAGAATATATTGGGGTTACGTGCACCCACAATTTTTACTACTGGTATACAGTGCCATTGTCTGACTGGGAATTCAAAGAATATATTGGGAATACAAATACCCTCATTTCTTGCTACTGCCATATAGTGCCAGTGTCTGACTGGTAATTCAAAGAATATATTGGGGTTACGTGCACCCACAATTTTTACTACTGGTATACAGTGCCATTGTCTGACTGGGAATTCAAAGAATATATTGGGAATACAAATACCCTCATTTCTTGCTACTGCCATATAGTGCCAGTTTCTGACTGGGAATTCAAAGAATATATTGGGGTTACGTGCACCCACAATTTTTACTACTGGTATACAGTGCCATTGTCTGACTGGGAATTCAAAGAGTATATTGGGAATACAAATACCCTCATTTCTTGCTACTGCCATATAGTGCCAGTTTCTGACTGGTAATTCAAAGAATATATTGGGGTTACGTGCACCCACAATTTTTACTACTGGTATACAGTGCCATTGTCTGACTGGGAATTCAAAGAATATATTGGGGTTATAAATACCCTCATTTCTTGCTACTGCCATATAGTGCCAGTTTCTGACTGGTAATTCAAAGAATATATTGGGGTTACGTGCACCCACAATTTTTACTACTGGTATACAGTGCCATTGTCTGACTGGGAATTCAAAGAGTATATTGGGAATACAAATACCCTCATTTCTTGCTACTGCCATATAGTGCCAGTGTCTGACTGGGAATTCAAAGAATATATTGGGGTTACGTGCACCCACAATTTTTACTACTGGTATACAGTGCCAATTTCTAACTAGGAATTCAAAATGCGCAAGGCTCCCGGAAAGGGACGTGGACGAGGCCGTGGGCGAGGTCGGGGGAATGGTTCTGGGGAGCAAGGTAGCAGTGAAGCCACAGGGCGTCCCGTGCCTACTCCTGTGGGGCAGCAAGCATTGCGCCACTCCACAGTGCCAGGGTTGCTTGCCACATTAACTAAACTGCAGGGTACAAACCTTAGTAGGCCCGAGAACCAGGAACAGGTCTTGCAATGGCTGTCAGAGAACGCTTACAGCACATTGTCCAGCAGCCAGTCAGACTCTGCCTCCTCTCCTCCTATTACCCAACAGTCTTGTCTTCCTTCCTCCCAAAATTCCGAAGCTTTACAGAACAATAACCCAAACTGTCCCTGCTCCCCAGAGCTGTTCTCCGCTCCTTTCATTGTCCCTCAACCTGCCTCTCCACGTCACGATTCCACGAACCTAACAGAGGAGCATCTGTGTCCAGATGCTCAAACACTAGAGTCTCCTCCATCTCCGTTCGATTTGGTGGTGGATGACCAGCAACCCACCCTCATCGACGATGATGTGACGCAGTTGCCGTCAGGGCATCCAGTTGACTGGCGCATTGTGCGGGAGGAGGAGATGAGACAGGAGTTGGAAGAGGAAGTGGTGGATGATGAGGACACTGACCCGACCTGGACAGGGGGGATGTCAAGCGGGGAAAGTAGTGTGGATGTTGAGGCAGGTGCAGCACCAAAAAGGGTAGCTAGAGGCAGAGGCAGAGGTCAGCAGCTTAGGCGAAGCCAGGCCACACCCGGAATCTCCCAAGATGTTCCAGTTCGTACCCAGCCCCGAAAAACTCCCACCTCGAGGGCACGTTTCTCGAAGGTGTGGAGTTTTTTCAAGGAATGCACCGAGGACAGATATAGTGTTGTCTGCACAATTTGCCTCTCGAAATTGATTAGGGGCTCTGAGAAGAGCAACCTGTCCACCACTTCAATGCGCCGTCATTTGGAATCCAAGCACTGGAATCAGTGGCAGGCAGCAACGGCAGGACAAAGGCCGCCTGCCGTTCACGCCACTGCCACTGCCTCTGCCTCTGCCTCTGCCACTGCCACTGCTGACTGTGCTGGCGATGCACTCCAGAGGACGAGCCAGGACACCACTTCATCTGCCTCCGCCACTTTGTTGACTTCTACCTCATCCTCCCCTGGTCCTGTCTTATCTCCTTCTCCTGCACCATCAAAGGCACCATCAGGCGTTTCTTTACAACAACCCACCATCTCTCAGACATTGGAGCGGCGGCAGAAATACACTGCTAACCACCCACACGCGCAAGCCTTGAACGCCAACATCGCTAAACTGCTGGCCCAGGAGATGTTGGCGTTCCGGCTTGTTGAAACTCCCGCCTTCCTGGACCTGATGGCAACTGCGGCACCTCGCTATGCCGTCCCTAGCCGTCACTACTTCTCCCGGTGTGCCGTCCCCGCCTTGCACCAGCACGTGTCACTCAACATCAGGCGGGCCCTTAGTTCCGCGCTTTGCACAAAGGTCCACTTGACCACCGACGCGTGGACAAGTGCATGCGGACAGGGACGCTACATTTCACTGACGGCACACTGGGTGAATGTAGTTGAGGCTGGGACTGCTTCCCAAACTGGCCCGGTGTACCTCGTCTCCCCGCCTAACATTCCTGGCAGGGACACGAGAAGAACACCCCCCTCCTCCTCCTCCTCTACCGCCTCCTCCTCCGCCACCGCCTCCTCCTCCGCCACCGCCTCCTCCTCCGCTGTTAGATTGACCCCAGCTACGAGTTGGAAACGTTGCAGCACTGGCGTTGGTAGACGTCAGCAGGCTGTGCTGAAGCTGATCAGCTTGGGGGACAGACAGCACACTGCCTCCGAGGTGAGGGATGCCCTCCTCGATGAGACGGCAATATGGTTTGAGCCGCTGCACCTGGGCCCAGGCATGGTCGTTTGTGATAACGGCCGGAACCTGGTAGCAGCTCTGGAGCTTGCCGGACTCCAACATGTTCCATGCCTGGCCCACGTCTTCAACCTAGTGGTGCAACGTTTCCTAAAGAGCTACCCCAATGTTCCAGAGCTACTGGTGAAAGTGCGGCGCATGTGCGCCCACTTTCGCAAGTCGACAGTAGCCGCTGCTAGCTTAAAATCTCTCCAGCAACGCCTGCATGTGCCACAACACCGGCTTTTGTGCGACGTCCCCACACGCTGGAACTCAACGTTTCAGATGTTGAATAGAGTGGTTGAGCAGCAGAGACCTTTGATGGAATACCAGCTACAAAACCCTAGGGTGCCACAAAGTCAGCTGCCTCAGTTTCACATCCATGAGTGGCCATGGATGAGAGACCTTTGTGACATCCTACGGGTCTTTGAGGAGTCCACAAGGAGGGTGAGCTCTGAGGATGCGATGGTGAGCCTTACAATCCCGCTCTTGTGTGTTCTGAGAGAATCCCTGATTGACATCAGGGATAACTCAGATCACACAGAGGAGTTAGGGATAGCATCCGATCCGTCACAGCTGGAGAGTAGGTCCACACATCTGTCCGCTTCACTGCGTTTAATGGAGGAGGAGGAGGAGGAGGAGGAGGAAGAAGAGTTGTCCGATGATGTGATGGTGATACAGGAGGCTTCCGGGCAACTTCGAATCGTCCCATTGTTGCAGCGCGGATGGGTAGACATGGAGGATGAGGAGGAAATGGAGATTGAACTTTCCGGTGGGGCCAGAGGAGTCATGCCAACTAACACTGTGGCAGACATGGCTGAGTTCATGTTGGGGTGCTTTACAACCGACAAGCGTATTGTCAAAATCATGGAGGACAACCAGTACTGGATCTTTGCTATCCTTGACCCCCGGTATAAAAACAACATCTCGTCTTTTATTCCGGTAGAGGGGAGGGCCAATCGCATCAATGCTTGCCACAGGCAATTGGTGCAGAATATGATGGAGATGTTTCCAGCATGTGACAGTGGCGGCAGGGAGGGCAGTTCCTCCAGTAGGCAACCAAGTTCTCACCGGTCCACACAAACGAGGGGCACACTGTCTAAGGTCTGGGACACCTTGATGGCACCCCCTCGCCAAAGTGCCGCCACGGAGGGTCCTAGTGTCACCAGGCGTGAGAAGTATAGGCGCATGTTGCGGGAATACCTTTCCGACCACAGCCCTGTCCTCTCCGACCCCTCTGCGCCCTACACGTATTGGGTGTCGAAGTTGGACCTGTGGCTTGAACTTGCCCTATATGCCTTGGAGGTGCTGTCCTGTCCTGCCGCCAGCGTCCTATCTGAGAGGGTGTTCAGTGCAGCCGGTGGCATCATCACTGACAAGCGCACCCGTCTGTCAGCTGAGAGTGCCGACCGGCTCACTTTGATAAAAATGAACCACCACTGGATAGAGCCTTCATTTTTGTGCCCACCTGTGTAAAGCACCCCAACATGAAACTCCATGTCTGTACTCAACCTCTCCAATTCCTCCGCATCCTCATACTCATCCACCATAAGCGTTGCACAATTCTGCTAATACTAGGCTCCCTCCAACATGATTTCCCCCAACTCTGCTGGTTAGAGGCTCCCTCCACCCTGATTTCCACCAACTCTGCTGGTTAGAGGTTCCCTCCACCCTGCTTTCCCACAACTCTGCTGGTTAGAGGCTCCTTCCACCATGAATTTGCCCAAACTGGGCTGTTTAGAGGCTCCCTCCACCATGAATTGGTCCAAACTGGGCTGGTTAGAGGCTCCCTCCACCATTAATTGGTCCAAACTGGGCTGGTTAGAGGCTCCCTCCACCATGAATTTGCCCAAACTGGGCTGTTTAGAGGCTCCCTCCACCATGAATTTGCCCAAACTGGGCTGTTTAGAGGCTCCCTCCACCATGAATTGGTCCAAACTGGGTTTTTTAGAGGCTCCCTCCACCATGAATTTGTCCAAACTGGGGTGGTTAGAGGCTCCCTCCACCATTAATTGGTCCAAACTGGGCTGGTTAGAGGCTCCCTCCACCATTAATTGGTCCAAACTGGGCTGGTTAGAGGCTCCCTCCACCATTAATTGGTCCAAACTGGGCTGGTTAGAGGCTCCCTCCACCATGAATTTGCCCAAACTGGGCTGTTTAGAGGCTCCCTCCACCATGAATTTGCCCAAACTGGGCTGGTTAGAGGCTCCCTCCACCATGAATTGGTCCAAACTGGGGTTTTTAGAGGCTCCCTCCACCATGAATTGGTCCAAACTTGGCTGTTTAGAGGCTCCCTCCACCATGAATTGGTCCAAACTGGGGTGGTTAGAGGCTCCCTCCACCATTAATTGGTCCAAACTGGGCTGGTTAGAGGCTCCCTCCACCATTAATTGGTCCAAACTGGGCTGGTTAGAGGCTCCCTCCACCATGAATTTGCCCAAACTGGGCTGTTTAGAGGCTCCCTCCACCATGAATTTGCCCAAACTGGGCTGGTTAGAGGCTCCCTCCACCATGAATTGGTCCAAACTGGGGTTTTTAGAGGCTCCCTCCACCATGAATTGGTCCAAACTGGGGTGGTTAGAGGCTCCCTCCACCATTAATTGGTCCAAACTGGGCTGGTTAGAGGCTCCCTCCACCATGAATTGGTCCAAACTGGGGTTTTTAGAGGCTCCCTCCACCATGAATTGGTCCAAACTTGGCTGTTTAGAGGCTCCCTCCACCATTAATTGGTCCAAACTGGGCTGGTTAGAGGCTCCCTCCACCATGAATTGGTCCAAACTGGGTTTTTTAGAGGCTCCCTCCACCATGAATTGGTCCAAACTTGGCTGTTTAGAGGCTCCCTCCACCATTAATTGGTCCAAACTGGGCTGGTTAGAGGCTCCCTCCACCATGAATTGGTCCAAACTGGGTTTTTTAGAGGCTCCCTCCACCATGAATTTGCCCAAACTGGGCTGTTTAGAGGCTCCCTCCACCATGAATTGGTCCAAACTGGGTTTTTTAGAGGCTCCCTCCACCATGAATTGGTCCAAACTGGGCTGGTTAGAGGCTCCCTCCACCATGAATTGGTCCAAACTGGGGTGGTTAGAGGCTCCCTCCACCATTAATTGGTCCAAACTGGGCTGGTTAGAGGCTCCCTCCACCATTAATTGGTCCAAACTGGGCTGGTTAGAGGCTCCCTCCACCATGAATTTGCCCAAACTGGGCTGGTTAGAGGCTCCCTCCACCATGAATTGGTCCAAACTGGGTTTTTTAGAGGCTCCCTCCACCATGAATTTGCCCAAACTGGGCTGGTTAGAGGCTCCCTCCACCATGAATTGGTCCAAACTGGGGTTTTTAGAGGCTCCCTCCACCATGAATTTGCCCAAACTCTGCTGGTTAGAGGCTCAATCCACCCTGATTTTCAAAACAAATGTTGGTGCCAACCTCAACTTACTACAAGGGCCAAATTCACTGCTGGTGACAAGCTCTCCTCACTGCAAGTGCCAAATACACATGTTTCAAGGTGTTTTCCTACTGTCAGAGAGGTGGTATTGAGTGTGTAAAGTGTGTAGTTGTTAGGCTGTGATGTTGGGGTAATAGAGGGTCTTTGGTGTGTTAGATGCCCCCAGACATGCTTCCCCTGCTGTCCCAGTGTCATTCCAGAGGTGTTGGCATCATTTCCTGGGGTGTCATAGTGGACTTGGTGACCCTCCAGACACGGATTTGGGTTTCCCCCTTAACGAGTATCTGTTCCCCATAGACTATAATGGGGTTCGAAACCCGTTCGAACACACGAACATTGAGCGGCTGTTCGAATCGAATTTCGAACCTCGAACATTTTAGTGTTCGCTCATCTCTAATCATGAACACCTCACAAATGAATGTAACTAGATTTTTGTTTCCTATAGCACAAACTGAGCATATAACATTTAAGATAGTGCTATTTCTTCATGGTTTTGTCCATCATACAGTCATAGACTTAAATGAAAAAGCTATACCTACCTGCATCGCTAGCGTAACAATGATATATTCAATTCACACAACTCCGATTGAACTCACTGGGAGCTGTAGAAATCTATATGTAACAAGCTTCCCATAGATAAAAAGAATGTTGTCATAGATCTCTGATCTATACATCTATACGTGAAGCAGCAGGAGTAGCTTCTCTTCATGCTGGGCTTAATGGCAGTGGCATGGTCTGGCCCTTTGGTACAGATGTGTCTACGCTTACCATAGCTCTCTCAAAAAACCAATTCAATGTCACAGTATGCTAGAAAACTCTTGAATGACTTTAATTCACAAAACGATGACTGTATGGCCACAAATGAACATATATTAGATAGACATCTTGTGACAGAGTATCACAAAAACTGGTTGTCTCACGCTACTCGTATCTGCATATGTCCAGCCAAGAGGGAGGCTAAGAAAAGATATATCTGTGGGTAAACTACTGCCTACAGATACTCTAAATAGTTCTAAATTCACTAACTGGCTGTCACATCAGGTACAAGAAAAGCAAGAACAACTCTACATATGTTGATTCTACTATAACTCCCTGAATCCATAGGAATTGTTTCTTGGTTATAGAAAAATAGTTGCATTATCAAATGACCAACCGGTAGTTTTAATCTAAATTGTGTGAATTGGATTATTTTAACTTTTGCTGCCAACAAAAGGGACATAATATAACTAAGGCCCGGTTCACATCTGTGCATGGGTTTCTATTGGGGAGTCCGATTGGGGACCCCTGAATGGAAACTTAATCCGCATAAAAAAGCGGTTACTTTAGGAAACCCTTGGACCCCATAGACTATATTGGGGTCCGTATGGTTTTGCACAAAAAATGTGGAGGCAATAGTGCTGCTTGCAGGATTTTTCTCTTCGTATTTTTCATGTGAAGAGGGGAACAGGATGGCCTGAACGCAGATGTGAATCGGGCCTAACATAACTGAATAATCAGATTATTAATGTAATCATATAAGGGCTCAAATATAACACTGTAATGTATGCATGTAGCTAAGACACAGTAAATAAGTTCTGTTTTAAATAATTATTTTTAGATATTCCATTTAAAAGTATCCATCTAGAATAGAAACAATTTTCTTTTCTGTGCAACTCCTGGCAAATACCATATTACCAAGCTCCTAAGAGATATTATGTAGATAAATGACATCCTTACATATAAAGATGATCTCTTCTGCTTATCAAAAAAATCTCATTATTAAGTGCAGGACCCATATCTGTCTATGTAAGAAAGCAGAGGGATTTTAACCTCTAAACCGAGTGATCTGGAGAACATACTGTTCCTATTTAAAGTGCCTATGTACCTTCATACTATTCTGAATACTATGAATGTGACCTCTTCATTTAGAGACATTTTAACTCTTTTAACTCTGTATGTCTCATTTAATAAGGATATTATTTGTATCTTACATTATTCTAAAGAAATCAATGCTACATAAATGAAATATTATTCAATTTTCTTTTTGCATTGTGTTACAAGGTAAAGCTGACCACTCATGGTCACTCCTACAAATAGGCAAGTACTTTTTTCAATAAGATATCTATTAAACACATGTTCACCCTTTGCTTAGCTTGAATTTGGTCAAAGAAGCAGTCCAGCAAAAACACTTTTTTCCATCTCTGTCTCTTTACTTGATTGTCTTTTACAGTACAAGCTTCCGCCAGTCTACAAAAACCCCTTCCAAAAAAGTTAGGATGCTATGTAAAAACAACAAGAATGCAATGAATTGGAAATCTTATATAACCATATTTTACTTGCAATAGAACATGGAACACATATAACTTGGGTGTGGCTAACAACTGACGACATGTAAAAAATGAATGGCATATGGTCAGGACTAGAGATGAGTGAGTATTATTCGAAACTCCCATTTCGAATAGCACGTACCCATAGGAATGAATGGAAGCGGTCGGCACAAAGACTTTGCCGGCATCCAGCCACTTAACCCCCTCCGTGCCAGCTGCATCCATTTATTCCTATGGGAGAGTGCTATTCGAAACAGGAGTTTTGACTAGTACTCGCTCATCTCTAGTCAGGACCAGTAAGAAAGTGACTTTAAGACCAGTGCCCCACGTAAAGCATCATAAAAAAATGCTTTTACAGTCACTGCAAAGCAAATCTCATCAACATATTCGGAAAAAATATGCTGAGCGGAGAGGCGGCGACTTCCAAAACCATTGTGGTTTTGGAAATCATAGCTTTTCAAATTTACCAATGGAAACTCTGGCAGTTGCCCTATAGGCATAATGGAAGCAGAATGTCTGCAGAGGAAATGCCACCATGGTTTATCGCGCAACGCTTTTTTGCAGCGGCCCTTTACATGTGGCCGTATCCTAACATTTGCAAAACAGTAGGAAATTTTTATTTGGTTAGTAATATCGATTTTAGCACATTTTTTTCTACCTGTAAATATATAACGGAAAACTTCTTTAAACATAGTCAAAGAAATGGTTCTAATAATAAAAAATTTACTTTATTATTTACTAACATATTAAAAAAGAGCTATGTCATAGCAATATTTAGTAAATTATCCATTATTACTATTATTTTAGTAGTTTTTATATTAAACCAAAGTCGCATCCATTTCATGTGTTCTGACTTCAGTTACTAGCAACTATTTCACATATATCACCCATCCTGTTCTTGTTGGATGTAATGCTTTCCACAAAATGTATTCTCTATTCATAGAAAAATAATCTGGTCTTAAAGTTGAGCTTGCTTGACCACAGTGCAGACATAGAAGCTACGTGAGTTACAGCAACTTCTGTCACTGTGACATGTCATTTTCTAAAGCAATAGTGCCACTTATCTCTTATAAAAATGGAATGCTTACACAGGTACAGTCACAGAAAAATAACAAAAAAGTCGCTGTTAATCACCATTACATGCAGGCGCACTATTCATCCTCTAATTATTAAGATAAGACCTCTCTAATTATCTCTCTTAGAGAGAAAAAGTAGGCGCATAAGGGCCATTTCTATGGAATACACTTTTCTCCATCGCCATTGAAGTGCATAATATTGATTTAGGCCGGCTATATAAATAACCACAGCCAACAGAGTGTGAAAGTATAAGCTGCTCATTCTCAGGAGAATTACCAGAAGAAATATAGTGAGGCAAGATAGATAGATAGATAGATAGATAGATAGATAGATAGATAGATAGATGTTTTATTTAAATATTACAATTTTGCATGTGGCCCCTGACCCAATTTTAAGACTTATTTAAAAGGAGATATGAAAGATTTTTTTTGTTCACAGAAAGATAAAATGTGCTCAAATCAAAAATGTTCCATTCACTGCCTTTCTGTTCCTTACCATGTGACATTCATTGTACACATGACTTTAGTTGTTAGCCCTTCCCACCATGAACACGATGTCATTACTGATATGAAAGCAGCATTTGTCTAACTTTATTGCTTGCCAGAGCAGCCAGGAAGAGGTGGGGCCAGTCCTGATCACCAGACAAGCCAGGACTTGTTTCACACATCTAGATGATCACAGCAGTGATTAGAGAAAGCAACAACAACAAGCAGACAAATACATTTTATATTATGTTCTTAACTATTCAAACCTCTTCCCTCTCTCCATTGGGCAGACATTCATCTGTAAGTGGTTGGAGCACTGATGGGCAGGCAACATGGTAGATGTATAGGGGGAGTGAAGGGGATGAGCAACATGTGCAATATATGTAAATGCTTGATCATCAGTCCTTCTTAGGCTGTATTCACAATGTGCGTTTTTTCCCAAATATCAGAAAACTTGTGTTTTTGCAATGTATGCTGATTTTAAAAAGTCACGTGCAGGTTTGCAGTATGCAATTTTTTAAAAAATGTATGTGATTTTATGATAAAAACACATATTTTTTAGAACACAGCCTTACTGGGAAGTATTGTATTATGGAACCAGATTGTGTGATTGTGTGTTTTACAGATATTCTCAGTCAATATATACACAGATACATATAGATAGATATTCTTCTATAATATATAAATCCATACACTTGCATGTATATAGGTAAATATAGTTATGCGTATTTATATATACATGCATTTTTGCTCTACTCTCTTCTGCTCATTACACTACAATTCACACAAGGCACAAAAAGCAGCCTCATGTATAGTCTGAACCTGCCTTTAAAGCAGTTGTTGTGATATCACCCTCCATTATCTATACCTGTGACCTGAAACAGTGCAGCCCATGTGCTCACCTACAAAATAACAAATGTAATGTAATGAGGAATGAGTTGTTAATGCCACAAGCCTGGCACAGGAAAAGTGGTTAGAATCTGGAGTCTGTCTTTATCACACCAGTCCTAGTGCGTTGTAGGGGAAATTATTTTTAGAACCATCATATCATCCAATAGACCAAGCAAAAAAACAAGTTCTCACTGGTACCTCTAGGTTCAAGTGATCATATGGTAGCACTGAGTCAATATTTTAGAGATATTGGTGGTATACTACCATTACTTTTATAGTTTTCACAGTGATTTACTACCCACAATAACTGATTTAAATTTAGCTTGTCCTGATTTGAATTTCAATATTTTAATTCTTTTAATTTCTGCACAAATATAATTCATAGTGATGATATAGTATGCGCAGCATTTGTGGCTTTCCATGTCATTAATATTCTGATGCGTTTAACTTCTGTGCACAAGTGCCTCTTCAACTTGACCAATTTAAGATAATTATATCCAACTTTGTATTCCTTTTGTGATACTCTTTGCCCAGGAGAGTTGAGGCAAGGTGAGTATAAGTGTTTATCATTTTATTGCGCCTCCATTTATTATACTTTGGGGCCTGAAAAGACACCAGAATATAGTACTAGCATTTCTGGTTTGTGCTGAACAAGCTTGATCCAACATGAAATAGAGTAGACAAACCCACAAATATTAATCGAAACAAATCTTGTGATGTTTGATCATCTTTAAAAGGGATGTCCCATAACAAGGATCCTATCTATACTGCTAGTTTATGTGGATTTAAGACATTTACTAAATACATTGCTTTATCAATACTGCTTTGATTGGCTGCTATCTACTGCGTTTCTATGGCCACTGGGCTTATCTGCTCATTTCCCAAATGATGTAGCTGCCTGCTCTCAGGGGGGTGGGGGGGGAAGGGAGGGGCTGAGTGCTGCTTATGTCTGACAAGTAACGGAGTTCCTCAGATAGGGGAGGGGGGAGGTGAGAGTTCCAGGATTTCTGAATTCTATCTTCAGCTCTTCCACTTATCAGCTGGTTTAATTGAATTTGGCTGATAAGGGCTGAGATAGGGAGTGCCTCTGTATGCAATGCAAGTTGACTCAAATCCAGCACTACTACATCAGCCTCTATATCAGCTTCATACTGTGGTAATGCATTTACAACCAATCCCTCATTACTGACTGCAAACATAGCAGATATCAAAGCAAGTGAAACCCCGCCCACCAATGTGCCCAGAAAACCAGGAAGTGAACAGAGCACAGAGCCTGCAGGTTGGTGAACAAGGGTTATGTGAATACCTCTTTAAGCATGCTTTGAAATGTGTGCTCCCACCATGTCTTCTTGGGGGGGGGGGGGTAAACCATTTGAGGTGTATTTTCTCCTTTTACCCCTTGTACTGTATTTATGTAAATTTTAGAGCTAAAAATAGTCACAGCAGTGATGCTAGTAAGTATGGCTACTGAGCCCAAACCTGCCCAAAGGTTTACTTCATACTCTTGAATATCTTTTTTTTCCAATTCCAATTTTTATTGCAGTTTTATAATAATACAACAAGGTGTAATCAGACCAATAGTACAAAAAATACAAACGGTATTACAAACAAAATACAAAATACAAACGGTAATACAAACGGTAGCCACCCGAGGAGACCTCCATCTTGAATATATCTTTAATATACTGTATAAAATATTTTGTGGCTATTTTGAAGGTCATTTCACAATACAGATGTGTTCCTCTGGAGTGTTTAACTATTCTGAGATATCCTGAGTTATGTGTTGTGAGATGCCTAGCTTTAAAAAATGTTTCCTCTGGGAATTTCACACCACTTACTTCAGGGTATCTTGAAAAAGGCAAAAAGGTAAAAAGATGGCTCCTCTGCAACATCTGAGCTAGCCAGAAGTACAGTAGAAGTGAACAGAACTTGCCTCTAGGTTCATGTCTGCATTTGAGTTTTCGTTCTCCAGGTCCATTTGGGAACCAGAAAAATGTAAACCCAAACGGCTTAAAAAGCAGTTACCCAGGTGTAATGCAGTGGCTCAGTGGTTAGCCTTGCAGCGCTGGAGTCCTGGGTTCAAATCCCACCAGGAACAACATTGGCAATAAGTTTGTATGTTCTCCCAGTGTTTGCGTGGATTTCCTCCCATTCTACAAAGACATACTGATAGGCAAAAAAATGTACATTGTGATCCCTATATGGGGCTCACAATCTACATAAAAAAAATTATAAAAGAATAAAAAGCGGTTACCTGTGGAAACTAAACAATAATGGGGTCCACTTGAAAAAGGACTTTTTATCTCTGCATTTTTAAAGCGGAATGAGGAATTAAATCCCCGAGTGCTCACCCAGCGCAGATGTGAACCTAGCATTAATAAGTAGATAAATGGACAGGCAATTTCATATCAATATTAAGTGAATTAGTATTTTCTCTACTTCTGTTATCAGACATAAAACCGTATTATAGGTTTGTTAGGGGCTGGAAACACTTCTTATTGCCACTGACATTGCAGACATGGATATTACTGTAGTCTTACTATAGAAGGCACCACCATTGAACTACATTTTCCTGCACACCTTGGAATGTAGGTTCTCACCATTCATGAATACTGTATGATCTGTCTGTTTCTGCACAAGTTGTGCATGTCTTGTACCCAGCAGAAAGCAGAAAAGGTAAGACAGCAGGAGGGTATTCACACTGACTGACAGAGAGTTGAGGGAAGAGATGAGAAGAAAGAAAAGTCCAGTGAGTATATAGATATAATCCCATATGTCATGATCAAACTACAGCATTATCCCATATAAAATTACATACACAACTTCTGGTTTTGGACAAACAGTTACTGGTAAGTCTATAAAAAAATACTGCCAATTTCTGAAAAAAATTACTTTACTCACTTACAGTATTATGTATGTGGATTCTAAAGTAATCTGATTTTTTTTTTTCAACTGGAGATATGCTTTTCCATATTATTGATTAGAGCTGCTTACAACAAGTGTATATGCATAAAGTGTACCTTCAATTATATACCAACTTTCATAATTAAAGGGGCTCTATCAGCAAAATTATGCTAATAGAGTCCCACATATGCGTGAATAGCCTTTAAAAAGGCTATTCAGGCATCGTAAATGTTATATTAAATCCCGGTCCCATTTTTAAATAAAAGCATTAAAACATATATGCTAATCGTACCTGAACGTGCACCATGGGCGGGGATGCACGGTGTAACGTCTGCTTCGGGCATGCCTGCCTCTTTTGTCTTCTTGTAGTTACGCCCTCTGGTTCCGTGTCTTCTTCTGTCTTCTTGTCTTCAAATCCTGTGCCTGCGTAGTAGCGCTTCCCTCCTGGCTCACTTGCCAGTCCCAGTAGAACTACATGAGCATACTGCACGCTCGCAAACTGCCATTAAGTAAAACGGCAAGTGAGCCTGCGCAGTAGCACTCCGGAGGGAAGCGCTACTACGCAGGCGTGAGATTTGAAGACCTCAAGCCGGAAGAAGACTAATAGGAAGCCGGCAGAAGAGACGGAACCTGAGGGCGTCGCTCCAAGAAGAAAGAAGAGGTAGACGTGCCCAAAGATAACGCAGCATCATGTATCACCGCCCCCGGTGCACGTTCGGTAAGATTTGCATATGTGTTTTTATGCTTTTATTTAAAAACGGGACTGGGGGTTAATATAATATTTACAGTGCCTGAATAGCCTTTTTAAAAGCTATTCACGCATATGTGGGGCTCTATTAACATAATTTTGCTGATAGAGCCCCTTTAATAGTGCATGTGAATGTAAGAAACTTTGTAATATATCTTATTGAATAATAAGTTTAATTCTACAGTAATCAGACTGAGCTGCTTTTTATATAAAAGTCTATAGAGATAGGAGGTGGAGGAGGACCCGGCTTCTGGAAAAGACAGAACAATAACTACAGCTGCTAAATTCTGCTGCACTGTGAGTCGGCGAGCTCTTTTAACTCTTCCATGTTTCAGGAATAAAGTCTACCATAGCACAGAATGACACAATAAACCAATTAACAACCTCCTATGCACCACACACTCTCCATAGAGTTCTGTGAGTGAGTTATGTAGCAAATCTTCCATAGACTGCTCTACAACTAATAAAACAGGTGAAAAAGTTTTTAGGAATTAAAAACCCTAGAAGTTCAAATCACCCCCTTTCCCTAGAATTGAAATAAAATAAATAATACATTCGGTGAATGCTGTAGCATCAAAAAATCGAAAGCGGTAAATCACAGTTTCAGTTCCTATAAAAACTTGAATAAAAAGTGCTAAAAACATCAGACATTTCACAAAATTGTATAAATATAACGTAGAGATAGCTCCCAGACATGGTGTTATGGTCAGAATATAGTGATGTGAGGAAATCTTTTTTTCAAACCTTTTTGAAGGGCTTAAAACAGAGAAGTAAATATATCAATTTTGTATCCCTGTAATTGTACCAAGCCATAAAATACAGGTGATATGCCATTTTGACTGCACAGCAATAAAAAGTTGCTCAAAGGCTGGGGCCCCATGTTGCTGAAACACAGCATTTTTTTTTGTTTCAGATTTTTTTGCGGTTTTTTGAGCCAAAGCCAGGACTAGATTGAGTAGAAGTTAGAATTATAAGAGCTTCTATATATTTACAATTCCATTGGTAGCCACTCTTTGCTTTGGCTCAAAAAACCGCAACAAAATCTGCAACAAAACAGCTGCGTTTCTGCAAGGTGAAGCCTTAGCCAAGAGAAGTTTTTCTCTAATTCCACCCCATTCTGATTTTTTTTCCAGCTTACTAGTACATTGTATGGAATATTGAATGGTAGAAAAAGGAGAAAATAAGAAAAATCAAAATAAGGTTTCAGCGTGAAGGGGTTAAATAAAGTTTCTAACTAAGTAAATGTTTAAGTCGGTATAATGCCTGAAGCTACTTTTTTGACTTGTAGCAACCAAAATACTTTTATTAATTATTAGTTGGAATAACCACCTATGGTTGTATAGTTTCAGAATTTTACTTTATGTGACTCTGGAGGTCAAGTCTACAGTTATTTGGAGACAATAGAGAACCTGCTGGTGCGCCGCAGTAATCATTCCTTATTTCTGTAGCCGCTATATTTTAGCAAATCCTATTTTTATATATTGAAAAGTGACTGACAAGCAATTCATAAAGATTGAGTTTCCCAAATTAATATTCTTCAGTAAAAGCAAACATTGGGCGTATGCAAATGTAAATGTGAAGTATAAAATTGTGTTTCATTTTTCCCCATTTATCTGAAAACATCGAAGTTGAAGTGACCTTTTGTTCTTGAAGTCATTTTAGCCATTAATACATATCAAATGTAATTCCTTCACTCATTACTGAACACCTAAGAAATGCAAGGCTTTCATACATATAATTGATATGACACTGGCAAAGATATGGAATTGAACTAGCTTATAACATAGTGAGCCATCTTTAAAAATAATATTGTTATTTTTATCTTGAAAGCCTTGAAGGCTAGATAAACCAGACCTAATTTAAAATAAGACATAAATTGCCTTTCCTAAGTATGTTCCTTTGATATACTAAACCTATTTAAGAAACCTAAATTCACATATTCATATTCCATTTGTAATAATTAAACCAGAATGATAAAAGCATTAAATATGACATTCAATTTTGCAGTAACTTTCTAAAAGTTGGAAAAGAGTTATTAGAAGATCGTTGGAAACTGTGACTCTACTTGAACTTCATCTGTTTACCAAAATTGCTTTTAGATGTTGTGTATATAAAGCTGTTTAATCATGGCAACTTTGTAATATTATGTATTGTTCTCTACAAGGGGGGCAGTGAGTCCCTTGTTCAACAGACATCAATTACGTTAAGCAGAAAGAAGATATAAGTATCATCTCTCTGCAGAACATGATACATTTGTGTGTTATGTAAACAACCCAGGTTTTCAAAAAGATCTGCTTTATTCCACAACAAATAGCTATTTCTAGTTTTACAGTTCTTTCTAGTTAATTGGACTCAGTTGCAATTACAAGTAATGCATCTAATACTATGCTGTGTGGGAGCCACCGTGGAGCATATTATACTGTGTGAGGGCCAATGTGGAGCATATTATATTGTATGAGGGCCAATGTGGAGCATATTATATTGTTTGGGGGCCAATGTGGAGCATATTATACTGTGTGGGGGCCAATGTGGAGTATATTATACTGTGTGGGAGCTATTGTGGAACAGATTATACTGTGATGGGGCCACTATGGGACATATTGTACTGTTTGAGGACCACCATGTAGCATTTTGAATTTGTGGGGGTGTTAGGAACCTGATGCAACAAAAACGGTCAGTTAGTCTTGGGCAACCAGAATCCCCACACACCAAGGCCAAACAGCACCAAATGTACAACGCTCTCCTAACCAGAGCAGAACCAGGCCCCAGAGGTTTTCGCCAGAGCTCCTGATGGTGAAGTTGGACTTGGTAAATTCTGGGACCCAGAACCGCAACTGCCAAGACAGTGCCACACACTCAGCGCACCCCAAGCAGCAGAGGACTCAGAAAACCTGTTAACACCAACGTCAGTGGATGAAGAAACGGAAGGAGCTGGTCAGCAAGAAAAGTGATCAGAAGAATGCCAGGAAATAGTGGAAGCACTGCAAGTCGGTAAACAGGAGGTCTTGCAGGTTCTAGGTTCCAGCAAGACAAAGTCAACAAGTCAGGTCGGTACACAGGAGGTCACGAGGTTGCAGAAGGGCAAAGCAGAAGAGTAGTCAGGAGAGTCCGGTCATACACTAGGTCACGAAGTAGCCAAATCAGAAATCAAGTAGAGATAGTCTTGAAGCAAGTCAAGGTCATTCACAGGAAGTCATGAGGTATCCAAATCGAGGGGTCAAGAAGAGGTAGTCTGGAAGGTAAGCAGGATCATACACAGAAGGCCAAAAACAGGTACAAAGAAGGAGAGGCAGGTGAAGCAGGTCAGGAGGGAACAGAAGCGCAGGGTGAGCTGACAGCAGAAAAACTGAATAACCAGCAATGGGCCTGAGCCAGAATGAGGCTTAAATAGCCTTCAGCCTGCTGCTGCCCTCACTGAACCAGAAGTAAGGTTCCATTCCCAGGAGGAGACCGGAATCCCCCACAGGCTATTGTGGAGGTTCCACCCCCCTCCATTGGGGAAGTGATGACATAGCTCAGATGACAGAGCGGGCTGGCAGACTCCATTTGGTGCAGTGGAGGCTCCGGCCTGGAGCACTAATAGGGGTCCACTAGGGAGCTTAGTATACTGTGTGGGGGTCACTTTGCAGCATATTGGGCATATTGTATTGTGTGTGGGCCAGTGTGGAGCAGATTGTACTGTGTGGGAGCCCTTCACTATTTTTATCACAAAGTATCTGTTTTATAGCAGACATGCCATATTATTACAGGCTGTAATAACATTACATGGTCACTATAAAACAGATCCTGTGCAATGTAAATATAGTAAGCATTAATTGTTCAAAAGTATACCAAATGCAACCCTTTAGAAGTCTTCTCTGCACTGCCATTCATTAGATATTCCCAGTTTTCTTCAGTATGCAAATTATTTTTCTGGCAGCAGTGGGGGCGTTCCCCTGTGCTGCTTGAAAAATCTCCAGCACCACCTCATCTTCTTCTGGAACTCCTCTCTGCCGCATCCTCTTCCGCCGCTGGTTTTCTAAATCCTAGACAAGGGCAATCGGCTATGCCATCGGGCTTCGGGCACAGCCGACTGCGCATGTCTGCAGCCATTTTCTTATGGCCACTTGTACTGTCCATGCAGCTGCTAATTTTGCAGAAATGCAGGGATCATAAGGCATCAGTTTTTGCAGTCTGCAGGTCAGTAAAAATGGCTTCATTGGTTTTCACTGACCCATATATTCAAATGAATTGATTGAGCCAAAATTACAAACAGGCATAGGACCTGCTCCATAATTTGTGGTTCTTCAAGTTGGCCCGAACACCCAAAGCAAACACTACAGCTGTGTATGGGCCCTTAGAAATATATAGGTCTGTACTTTTATCCACAATTGCTGACCCGAATTTGCAGATAAAAATATGTTTACGTGCATGAGGCATAAAAGGTTTCTGTAACCATTAAATACTTTTGACATTTATACTTAAACGTTTTGCTCGTTCTTAGTGTATGTACAGATATTAATCATCAATATAAATAGCATTGATAAAATTATCAAGAAGATTCTAAAATAAATCTCTTCTATCTGGATTAAACAGTACTATATTGTATTATCATTTTTATAACTATTTTTACAAGCCTAATATTAAGTAATATAAGTACATTAAGCATATCAAAATTAATGAACCATTATATAAACTTTGCAAAGAAGATCTCAGAAGTTCTTGTCTACTTAACCTCATGTCTCTGCAGAGAGGGACCTTTGTGACCGATACATTTTCTCGTTAATTTTAATAGAATACTAAAAAAATTAGGCAATTTTATCTTATGAAAATGTTAGTCCGGCTGGGCTTTCACAGTATATTTTGTTACAAAGAATATCGGAATCTATTTTTGCTAGCCGAATGTTTCTTCTACGTTTTGGCAAAAAATATTGTTAATTTTGGGCTTTGCATTAAATCCTGCTTTTGCAGGGCTACTCCCTGCTAATGTGGCATACAGTACAGCTTAGACAAGCTCATGAGAGAATGCCAGCAGGGATTCTTTGGATTGTGAACAGATTTAAGCAGATTTCTGGTAAGAACAGATTTTTCGCTCTATATGCCATACAGTAGCAACTAATTGTCTTTATGGGATTTAAGTAAGTAGATATGGGAAAATACCAAAAACACTGCGAGCAGTAATGAAATGTGAGGCAGATTTACTAATGCTGAAACCTTAGACTAGACAGTTTTAATTTGCTGCCCACTTTACCAATGTTATAATTTGTCCTTTAAATGGATATCGGAGCCTTCTGTGGATGTGATTACAATAATTTTGTGTAAGCCACAGGTATTTTGCTTTACAAATTTGATTTGATATTTTTTTATAATAGATAAACCATTTACCTTTGCTTCCTGTTCTACTGCAATGAACATTTCTTTTTATAGATATTTAGCAATATTGCAAAACTTAAAGGGAGGGTCTATTCACACGGAGTGAACGCGCGCTCATTTTGGCAAAATACACTTGTAAAGAATACACATGTAAAAATAAGACTCCAATTGACTTCAATGACATTTTTTTACACGTGTAAAAAACGCGTCAAAAAACGCATGACAAAAAAAAATAGCATGACAATAGATTGTTTTATGTTGTAATCCCAGGTAAGCAAGGACAATGAATGGAAAATGCACAATATTATGTGTAAAAAGCCACTGGAATTTGTAAATTTGTTCTCCTTACAGTGATTTTTAGGGCTGTTTCTCCGCTTTCCAAAAATGCTCTTCTTATTCTGTATTGCAGCGCCAGTTTCATGGAAATCAGTGTTTTATTCACATGAAAATTAGATTAAACGTGCTTTAGGGGCTTGTCCTCTACCTCCAAAGCTTTGCTTCCCAATCTAGATAACCACCCATATATGCAGACAAAGAATGGAATATGCCACTTAAGCAATAGAGGGGGAAGCTGGGCGGCAGTTATGGGCGGTTATCTAAAGCAGAGAGTGGTGTCCCAACTATTCTAGGAAGGGTCCTTTAAAAGTCTTGAACAATTACAATCTGAATTCTCCCTGCAGCTCCTTTTACCAGTATCTCCAACTCCACAATGTCTACCATGTTCAATCGAAATTGGTTAACTTAGTAGTTGATGACCATGTTATCTTAGATTCCATTCTGACAGCTGACACCACTAAAAGGCTCATCACTATTACATACATTGACCTTCTGTCTTTGCTTTTAGACAAGTTCCCATTACGGATTAGGGAAGCATGGGAGGCATATGTTGGGTCTATTTCGGAGGAGCAATGGAAGATATTCTGGAGCTCACTCCGAAATTGTCCCTATATGAGCACAAAGATTGTCTCATTTGTATTCAAACTTCTAGTTTTGTCTTCCAAATTGAGTTGCGTCCAGATGCCCTGCGTCCCAGGTTTGATTATGAAGAAGCCCACATGCTTCATATGTTCTGGGAATGTGCCTCAACCTGTGTGTGGTATAATGTTGCTCAATAACTTACAGCCTCAGACTTGTATTATCAATCCCTACTATGTGAATGTATGATATTGCGAAAATATACCAGGAATAATGGTACCAGGTACTTAGGTTTCAGAGAGAAAGAATGGCGCCAACTACTATTCTAAATTATACACACATGCCGCAAATGTATACACAAAGTTTCGTGCCCATACACAGTGAAAGGTACATTGTTGTAATTCTTCTATGGTTAATTGTATAATTACAATGTATCAGTCAGAAATGCAAGACTGCCAAATATGGAAAAAGGAAGGTTCAGCTTCAGTCACTGTTTTACATTGTATTCATTGGCATAAATAAAGTTTATATTCATTCAGAGTGTTTTAATAAAATGTTTTGTACAGAATGTTACCATGGTGCAGGACTTGCAAAGATTAATGATTGCTGCACTTGCCAAAATTCTGAATTTTATTTTATGCTATTCTTTTATTTTAACTTTCAATTTGGGATTTTTTCTTATAGAGTCAATTATTTGAAAATGTCAGAGTTTCATTTGTATGATTATTATTATTATTATTATTATTATTATTATTAATAATAATAATAATAATAATAATAATAATAATAATAATAACAACATATCTGCAATATTATGTGTGAGTCTTAGGACTGGTTCAGATCTGTGTTTGGGCTAATCCATTCCCCTCTCCATATGAATGCAAGCAGCACTTTTCTCTCTGCATTTTTCGTGCAGAAACCGAGCAGAAACCATATGGACCCCATTATAGTCTATAGGGTCTGCAAGTTTCCTGAGGTAACCGCTTTTTGATACGGATTAGTTTTCTGTTGGGGGGTCCACAAGCAGACCCCAGAATGGAAACCCATGCGCAGACGTGAGCCTTAGGTTATGTTCCCATTTACAGATGAGTCTCTGCAGATTCCACCAAAAGTCCAAATCCAAATCATAGATTTGATGGAAACTATTGTGACTGCTGAATAATGTTGGTACAAAATAAGCCAGAATTTGATCTCCTACTAGAGCCATCCACAAGGTATATATACACAGGTTGTCAGGTTTCTTATTGAGTACTGTCTACAGTTTTGCAGGGTCATAAATGCTTTATTTTTAATAAGGAAACTTGGATTTTCAAGTAACTAGATACAGTATAATACTGTATTTGAACACATTTGCTGGTGATATACATCCAACAATACAATAAGTCTAGTAGGCTAAATCAAGAAATACAGTTTTATTACAAATGACATTTCTAATAAAGAAAAGCTGATATTAGAAATGTAATATTAATTCCAAAAGATAATAAACTGAAAATGTATAATTCAAAATCCAAGTCATATTTTGTCTCAAAGGACATATGTAGCAACAGATTGCTGGCTTAGAAAAAATGTAAAATTTAGCAATGAATATCAAAATATTTTCTGTGCGATTTATGTTATTGTGCTGCACAGAGTCATTAAATGGCAGATGTATCACAGACGGTTTAATATATCTGACAGTTGGGTAGATAAAACATTTCACTGGGCAAATATACTAAATTATAATAATGTAGCAAACATGACTCTTGCATCATTCATTTCTTGGGCCTCAACAATGAATATTATTTTTTTTTATCATTAAACAGGTAAAAACTCCGGGGCAGATTTACCAATTCTTTCTAATTTTTAGAAACTTAACTTTAACTTTCAAAATATAGGCCAGTGACATTGACTAGGAGTCATCGTCTACACCTACAGGAAAGAAATTTCACATCATAGACAGGGATACATTATTGTAAGCGCTGTGAGGCTATGGAACTCACTGTTACAGGATGTGGTGTTGATGGATTCATTGTATAAATTCTTCAGAAAGGGCTTACATGCCTTTATTGAACAGAAAAATATTACAGCTTGCAGATTTTAGATTTTTGGTAAATTTTTCCCCTGACATGGGGCAATTGGCAATTAGCCTCATGGTGTTTTTGTATTCTTCTAGAACAACTCTGTGTTTATAAGTTGGACTTGATGGACCTGTGTCTTCATCCAACCTCGCTTACTATGTTATTTAAAGGGATTCTAGCATTAGCTCTCTGTCTTCTTCTCCGATCCACCTTCTTTTCTTCGTCCAAAAGCGCAGACTGTGTGTGCCCATCAGCCATTTTCCTGTGGCTGAATGGGACATGCGCTTTTGGCCGAAAAGAAGAGGAGAGCAAGAGAAGAGATGGAGGCGGAGAAGAAGACAGAGGTGTCGCTGGAGAGTGGACTGTTTGAGTGCTGGCGACCGCCCCCATTGCTGTAAGAAAACTCATTTACATAAGGAAGAAAGAAGAGATTTCTCAGGAATGGAGGCGCGGATCAGCATAATAAAGGTAAGAGAAGAATAGCCTTTCTTAAAGCTATTCCTATGCGTATTTAGTTTAAAAAGGGTATCCTAGTGATAGAATCCCTTTAATTGCTCTCTTGACTAAGATTCCAGTTCTGGAAAATAAAGCCTAAGAACAGTAATACATTCATGTCTAAAATCTCATAAATCAAGCTTTGCTTTGTTTGTATAACAAAGGGCATATGGCTGAATTATTTTTAATAGTTGTAGAACAGTCTGGATCTTTACTATGAGAACGATGACACTGAATTGCTCCCAAGCGTGTGATATCATTGTGAACACACACGTGTCCCAGAATGGAAAGTCAAAATCCAATTTACAAGTAAAGTAAATAATTGTAGTTGGGACAAGTGAATGTGAATTCTTTCAGGTTTCCTCTGTTGCCAAAAATTCACTTGGCTGAAGAATAAGCAGATGTGTTTTCTGAGGGATCTTTCTCACATTAATTCCTTAAGTGCTGTGTTAAAACAATAACTTTTAACCCCTTCCCGACATGCGCCGTAATAGTACGGCGCATGTCGGGTCTGTAACTATGGCGACCGCCCGGGAGCCGGGCGGCCGCCATAGCCGCCGGGTGTCTACTGTTTTAAGCAGTAGACAACCGGCTCTAATGCCTCCGATCGGTCCCCGGACCGATCGGAGGCATTAACCCCTCTGGCGCCGCGGTCAAAGGCGCCAGAGGCGCCATTTTCTCGGCGGCGCATGGGCGCCGCCATTTTGGCCAGGATCGCCGGCTCCTGGAGCATGCTCCAGGACTGACGTCCCATTGCCATGACAGCCGGGAGCCTTGTACTGGCTCCCAGGCTTGTCTGCAAATCCTCTCTTTTGCAGGCTGGTCTATGCAGCCTGCAAAAGAAAGGATGCTTTTTTGCAATGCATTGCAATGCATTAGCATTGTAATGCATTGCATTAGTGATCAGACCCCCCTGGGGTTCAACACCCCTAGGGGGTCTAATAAATGCAAAAAAAAATAAAAAAAAAGTTAAAAAAAATATAAAAAAAGTAAAAAGAATTAAAAGTTCAAATCACCCCCCTTTCCCTAGAACACATATAAAAGTAGTTAAAAACTGTGAAACATATACATGTTAGGTATCCCCGCGTCCGAAATCGCCCGCTCTACAAATCTATAAAAATATTTTTCCTGTTCGGTAAACGCCGTAGCGGGAAAAATAGTTGAAAGTGCCAAACCGCCGTTTTTTCACTGTTTTGATTCTGATAAAAATTTGAATAAAAAGTGATCAAAGCAATAACATTTCCCGAAAATGGTAGAACTAAAAAGTACACCCAGCCCCGCAAAAAAAGACGCCCTATGCATCCCCGTACACTTACGTATAAAAAAGTTACGGCCGTCGGAATATGGCGACTTTTAGAAAAAAAAATGTTTTAACACAGTTTTGGAAATTTTTTTAGGGGTCAAAATGTAAATAAAACCATATAAATTTGATATCCCTGGAACCGTACCGAAACACAGAATATAGGGGACATGTCATTTTGGCTGCACAGTGAACGCCGTAAAACCAAAGCCCGTAAGAAAGTCGCAGAAATGCATTTTTTCTTCAAATCCACCCCATTCTGAATTTTTTTCCTGCTTCCCAGTACATTATATAGAATAATTAATGGTAGCATCATGAAGAAAAATTTGTCTCGCAAAAATTAAGACCTCATATGGCTCTGGGAGTGGAGAAATAAAAAAGTTATGGGGTTTAGAAGGAGGGGAGTCAAAAACGAAAAACGAAAATCAAAAAATGCCATCGGCGGGAAGGGGTTAACATTATGTAACGCTATAATGTCTATGTATTAAGAACTAAAATGCCAGTTGCTACACACAGATTTGTCCCATCAAAAAGGGCTAAATCTGTATGTGGACCTGCAGCATATCATACTTCACATCTACTACAGAAGTCCAATAGTAAGTTGTAAAAACTTGCCCCTATTACAGATCTAATCCTATGTAAAGTCATAATCTTAAAGGACTTATCTAAGATTTTATTTAAAAAAATGCAAGGAATATCAACAACTTTAAAAAAAAGATTCATCTTTTCAAGTAATTCCACAGGTCTATGTATACTGGCCGTAAGTGATGATGTGCTGTGCATGATAAAGTGGCTAAGCCAATCATTAGTCTCAGCAGTAATGTACATGAGCACTAGAGATGAGCGAGTAGTGTTCAATGGAGTAGGTGTTCAATCGAATACCACGGTATTCGAAATACTCGTACTCGATCGAACACTACCAGCTGTTCGAAGTTTAATGTTTGATGCAGAACCAGCATTGATTGGCAGAATGCTATACATTCTGCCAATCAACGCTGGTTCTTCTCTTACCTTTCCGAAGTCTTCTCCGCTCTGCGTCCCCGCGTCTTCTTCCGGGTGGAATTCACTCTGCCTAGGCATCTGGCCTAGGCAGAGCCGACTGCGCATGCGTGGGCATGCACGCGCATACACGCTCATGAGCAGTCGGCTCTGCCTAGGCCGGATGCCTAGGCAGAGTGAATTCCACCCGGAAGAGGACGCGGGGACCCTGCGCCGGGAGAAGACTTCAAGCAGAATCCAGCCCGACTGTCACTTGTGGACTTGGTAAGTATGATTTTATCGAATGTTGCCTACCCCTGAAACAATCATTTCCCCCCATAGACTATAATGGGGTTCGAAATCCGTTCGAACAGTCGAACAGTGTGCAGCTGTTCGAATCGGATTTCGAACCTCGGACACTTTAGTGTTCGCTCATCTCTAATGAGCACCAGTGAGCGGCTGCAGTGCTCATATGCATATGTATGGCTCACCAACACTAGGCCAGTATCAACAACCATGTTGTGTGTCTTGTATGCTGCACAACTAGAACGCCTGCAGAGCTGATTCTTTTTTATATGGGTGATACAATTTGTTATAGTAAACATGTAATCTTACTATATCAAGAGTTATCATTCTTGAGAAATATTTCCTGTGTTAAACATGGAACCTTGGTTTTATTTGCCTCTAGGGATATCATCCACATACTATTTGGCTAGCTCTTGGGATGAAAGGATCTCCTGAGATTTCATACACTGACCTTAAATATTTGACATAGAAAATTCAAATCATTTGTTGTTTTGGGCGCAGTTATCTGGTTTATCTTTTAATTAGCAAAATCTTCATAATTTTTTTTTAGCAAAATGACCTAAATTTGAAATAGTTTCCATTTATTCTATCCTTGTTAGGAGTAAAATATGAATTTTACAGTACTGCAGGGACACAGTTTCTTGAATAGAATATCAACTTGGATCAGAATATCTCAGAGACAGGATGATTAAGAAAGAGCCAAAGGTAAAGTCTGTTTCTTATTATTTAACAAGCACTTACACTGAACAAAAACATATAAAAAAACAAAAATGTAACCCTTTAAATCAAAGCTGATTTTGGGGGTGCAAAGGTAGAAGTGGCACTTGATCCTGGACTCTGAGTGGACCCCAAAGCTCCCTGTGCCACATAAAATATACTACTACTCTAAATGGCGTAACGTAGTAAGGGACCCTAATTTTGCAATGGGGCATAGATGCTTCCCATTACAATTTCTTTGTCTAAAACCATGTGATTTCTGAACTTTTTTTTTTCAATTAACATTGTATTCTATCCTGTTTCGCTTTTTGTTTAGATCCATATTCTGTATTTGTTAGGAAACTATTATTATACATTATTATTTGTGAAAAAAAGATTCTGTATTTGACTTTTTAACATGAATAGCCAACCATCATAAATAAATGGTAAGATTTAAGGGCTAGTTCACAGCCCCCGTGTGATCCGCAAGGAGGTGGATTTTGACAGTGGATTTTGCCTCAAAATCCGCCTCCATACAATGGTGGTCTATGGCGGCTTGTTGCCGCTAGCGGAAAAAAAGAAGCGAGCTGCCCTTTCTTCAGGTGGATTCCGAGGCTCGCTGAGCCGCGGCTTCCGCCTGGCGGCAGCAACCACCAGCATTGGCTCATTCATTTGAGCCAACTCCGGAGGGGGGATCCGCAACCGTGACAGTCGTGGCAGGCGGGTTTTGACCCGAGAGTGATGCGGCTCCCCGTGTCACTCTTGGTGCCAAATACTGCCCCACTGCCCCCCGTGTGAACCAGCTCTTACTGTATATTAAGTAGCGCCACTTGCAGCAGAGCCCAGTGAGAGCAGTCATTTTGCCATTGACCTTACTGGTGGCTGTCAATCAGCCTTATTACAGTCACCTGGCTCAGATTATGCTTATCTAGACAAGTCTAAAGAGGGAGAAGGTACAGAGATAGAACAGAAACACAAGCTTAGTCTGACGCTGGAGCTAATCAAGGGCTTTTTATCACAACCAAAGTACTTTATTCACATATAGGTCAGTACACTTCAGCACTTCTCTGTATATGTCATGCAGTGAGCATTTTATATGATTTTCACTTTTCAGCTATTTGTTTGCTCTTGTATAGTTACTCCTGGCAAAATTGCATGTGAACAAACCAAACGAGATATAATGGAGAGGTGAGGGGGCAGACTGCTACTTATTGTATAAAGTAAGTAAGTCTCAAAGTAAGAAGCAAAATGTGCTTCAGCCAAAATGGGGACATTAGCAGCAGAAAAGCTGATATGACATCATATATGAAGGCTTATACAGACTGCCCAGCAAGACCCTGTACATATTTCAACTTTTCATGAAAACCCAGATACACTTCAAATTAGTGTCTCTGTTAGGCTCGGTACACATCAGCGGGTTTTGGTTGGAGAGTCTGCTTGGGGACCCCTGAACGGAAACCTATATGCTTTAAAAAGTAGTTACCTAAGAAATGACATGGACCCCATAGACTACGTATAATGAGGTCTGTATGGTTTATGTATGGTGCTGCTTGCAGTACTTTTCTCTCCATATGTTTGGTGCGGAAGTCACACGGACCTCATTATAGTCTATGGGTCCGTGTGGTTTCTTAGGTAACCGCTTTTTAATGTGTATAGGTTTCCATTCGGGTGGTCCCCAATGGAAACCCGAATGCTGATGTGAACCAGGCCTTACAATTATACACTCCCCTCAATGAGTCCAGCCTAAGGATAAAGATGGGTTCTCATGAACTACTTTATAGAATATAAAAGTTATAGAACTCTCTATTATGCTGTGTGGTTTGAGTTCCGCACCATTTGAGATATTTTTTAGCCGTCAGTGACTCAGAACAACCCTGTTTAAATTCTGAGGCCCTGACTAGCCCTGCTCTCTGCTGACAAGTGGATACGAGCAAATCTAGTCTATAAACCTGTTTACACAGCACTGCATACATTAGATATAGTTCTTGAAATCTACTCACTTGTTGAATGAGTTACAATATTTTATTTTTCAAACTAGATGCTCCAAAAGCAGTTTCTGCAATGGTGGAATTTTATTTCCTTTGTATGCTATTGACAGTATGATCTTAGATTACCATGTGCAAATTCTGTTACTATAGGGCACATGAATAAAAAAAAAGTCAAATGAGACAGGAGCAATAGCAATTTTGTACAGTCAGGGTGATTTTATTGGTAATTGTTATTTGAAGAACATGTTCTTTATCAAGCTGTGCAG